>NW_017729000.1:139318-159330 GCF_001723915.1 Gavialis gangeticus | reverse complement strand
AGCTCCGCACGCGCGGAACTAGCGCGCCCGCACGGGCGGGGCGGGGCGGCCCCGGGCTTCCGCGGCTGGGCCGCCCCTTGGTCTGGCGGCGCCTCCTTACCTTCGCGGTCGCGGGGCCACGGGGTCCAGCGCCTGTTGCAGCCGCCCAGTCCTCGGAGGCTGCGCTCCTGGGTGGCCTCCTCTGTGCGGGTGACCAGGGGCTGTCTGGCCATGGGATGGACGTTTGGCGCGCATGTCTTTATCTTGCAGTTGGCATGAGTCCTTGCCCCCCAAAGCTGGTGCATTTCTGGTTCAGCTAGTTTATGGGGTTCCTCTCTACCCAGCCGGTGAGCCCAGGCTTGTCTCCCTGCCTTTCCCCTTGTGGCTGCCTCTTGTCTTCCACCCTTGGCTGCCTTCACCCTGGTCCCTGTGGCTAGCAACTGGCATCTATCGCTTTCCCAAGGAGAAGTAGGGGGCATGATGGCCTGCCTGGATCCTGTACATCGGGGTCAGCCCCGGTCTTGGCAACTCTTCCTTTTCGTCCTTTGTGGCCCCTTGAGACAACTGCAGTTAGATGTTGTTCACTGGGGCCAAGGCAGCGTCTTGTCTGGTTCTGAGACATTGGGCCTGACTGGACCCTTAACTCCCTCCCACCTGCAGGTGACCCGCTCTTCCCAACAGAGCGTCTTATCTGGGACAGGGACATAAGTGCCGGACTAGGTCAGACCAACGGTCTATCCTGCCCAGTATCCTGTGGATAGATGCATAGTATTTGTTGCATCTTCGGTGTAATTGTAAAACAAATGCTGAAGACTTCATTTTTGGAAGAAGTTTTGGGCATTGTGAATATGGGCCCCAAAATGCTTTTCTAGAAATCCCGCCTTTTTTCAAGTTTCTTTTTACTGTCAGGTGATTCCTGGGGGAACTGTACTAATACTTTACTTATTCCGCAGGCATCTTTTTCCCAAGGATAGGAGAACGTACATTTTTAAGAGGTCTGGTGAGGAGTTCAGGGCACCTGCTCTTGTGACCAGCTTTTTGAGGGAATTGTGTGGTTACTGTGCATGATTTCCAGAGTCAGGATTTGATTTGGACTTGCACAGTACTCTTTTCAGGTCATCTCTGCCTTCTTAAAGTAATATAAAATCTTTATTTAAAACAAGAACTAGCTTGAGGAAGTCCTGTTGCCTGTTTCATGGACACCTTGATCCAGACAAGCCTCCCAACTTCTCAGCAGCCAGGGCCTGCACTCCAGGTGGGCTGCACCAGTGAGAGCCTCCCCCATCCCACCCCATTCCTGCACCATGCTCACAGGGGAAGGGGCCCTATCTCACTCCTTTGCTGAACCATGCCATGGGCTGCCCTCGCCCCATGGACTGCCCTGCCCTGCCCCCTGGGGCAGGAGGGGGCAGAAATGAAAGCTGAGTAAGGGAGGAAGGGGGAACGTAGACCCCACAGCAGCCAGAGCGTCCAAGGCAGCAGCAGCTGAGTAGGGGCCTGGGAAGCGCACACTTGCTGCTTGTGGGTTGTGTGGCCTGTGGACTGCTAGTTGGACAGCCCTGGTCATGGGGATCATTATGATCCCTTCTGACCTTGGGAATTGAGTTCCATACTTTTTTATTTGTTTGTCTTGCTTTGTCTGGCCTTAGATGCCAAATTCATAGTGAGCATCAGTGCTGCAGGTAGTTTAAATAAAAGCCTGCACGGTGGTGCATCTCTGACTTTATCAGTGCAGACCATATTTTAGTAGTGAGAGTCTCATGGGTACTGCCCATTCCAGGGATAACAAAATTACAGCTCTGGCAGTTAAAGCAATATGGAGAATTGACATTAGAGAAATATTTACTGTTTTCTTTTCATGCAGTTTAGCAGACAGAAATGAGGAGAATTGGCACAGTGTGACCAAACAGCTTTGCAGGTCTCCCTGACTGGGGGGAAGGTGGGGCGTGACATTGGTTGCTCACAGGCCACTGTTGGGAACTGCTTATCTAAGGAAGAAAAATCCAGTCTTTAGGGAATGGTAGAGACAGACTGCAGAGAATCATCCTCTTCTCTTTTAATTAACTCCAGGCTTTCAACACTTTGTCTATAGACCATTTAAGGTTTTTGCCATGTATAAATTTCATAGCTTTGGTCTTTCAACAGTAACCGATGAGAAAAATATTTTTTAGAATAAAATTGTACAAGCAGTTGCTTCAGCAGGAGATTGTCGTGTGGGGGGTGGGGAGAGGCAAATGTAGATCTTGAATCTCAAGTCATTGTTGAAACTCACAAACTGTCCCTTTGGTGGTGTAGATATCAGTGGCCTATTCCAGTATTTGGGGAGGGGGCCTTTCAGAGAAGTAACCAGGGGTGGGGAGAGTTCCCCATGCAAACACTGGCTTGGAAATTAACTATTAAAAAATTTAAAATTTTTTAAAAATATCTAATCATGGCTACCCAAATGCAAGATTTAAAAAAACCCCACGATTGAACTGCCACATTAGCTTTATCTTCAAAATAACTGAAAGTGAAGGAAAAATTCTGCTGCTTTTTAAAGCTATTCTTTTACTGACAAGAGTAGTTCTTAGTTTAAATCCGGTTAAAAGCCCACCTTCGTTAGAATGTCTCCTCGGTGCTCCGTGCAAGAGTTGAGTTGACAACTGATGGTGAACAGGGGCAGAACTATAATAGTTCATCTCTTCTGAATTTCCAAGCTTTCTGTTTGTTCGCAGTTACTTTAAAAGCACAATGGAATTCTAAAGATACAGGTTTTCGCCGCATTGGTCTACAGGCAAAAGCAGTCAGGACTCTTGGTAGAGGTGATATCTTTTATTAGACCAACTACATAGTTGTGAAAAAAATTCTTTATTTGCAAGCTTTCAGCCTCATGCACCCTTTCCCAGGTGAAGGAGAATGCAAAGTTTGTAAAATTTCTCTCGGGTGGAACTGAAACTTCATATGGCACAGGCAAATTGAAGGATGTTATGGAATTCTAAAATCTTTTTGCCTGTAAGTGACTAGTAGTATTCATTTCCTTAATGTCTGGTATATACATATTGCATAAGCTGCATCTAATTTTTTCTGGTAGTCCCTTTAAGTTTAATAACCAATACTAGCTCCCCTGCTCTTGAAGTTAACAAAGTTTTCTTGTAATATTAAAAAATTAAAAAATGCAGCTCTGACAAACAATTGAGTTCCATTTCTGACCTCACCATTCCCCTAGACCCAGTACTGTTCCTCCCCAAGATGAGTTATTTCTGAGGTGCCCTATTTAAGGAGCAGTGTAAAGGCATGGGGCTCCGCAGGGCTTTGCTGTCATGAGTGCACACAGCCTGGGTGTTGTGTTTTCTTCAGAAGTACAGACAAACCCATGCTGGAGCCGGTTCCTTGGGATTCTGGCAATCTCAGGTATTTACTCATTCTCACCAGAGAGAAGCTTGAGTCTTGATGGTTTTCTTCTGAGTGTTGCACGGCTTGCCCACCTGCAACAGGCGCATGGCAGTGGAACTGTGCTTCAATTCGTCTGGCTTGGCAGCAGTTCCTTTCCCTCTCTGCTAAGGCCTCGTGTGCTTTTCCTGTATGGGGTAGCTGTAGTGTTGTATCAGCGTTACCTGTTGGTTGCTGTGAGTACAGGCAGAAAGGTTGGGAGGACAATAGACAAAGCCACCATGCATGGGAGTTGATAACTGGGGGAATTGCTTGGCCTGTTACTCAGCTGCGGTCCTGTATTAGTAGGAGGGAGACCCTTTTGCATTTTTGGGTGCTACTCACAGTGAGAAACCCGAAGAAGACTAATTGCTGATGCAGCAATGAACAAATATCTCACTGAGATTAAGGTGGGTAATTCACTGGATAATGGCGGGTTATATTTGTGGTCAATAATATTTTAGCAGTAAAATAAATGAACGACTTTTAATTTAAATGTTTTAATTTAGAAATGCCAGATGATTGGAAAAGTGAGTCGAAGTCTAAGAGATGGCGTGAACTAGAGCTCTCATTCACAATATGTCTAGGGAAAATGAAGTGTTTATTGGTAGTTATGGATTAATGTGTAAAGGGCAGAGTCAACAAGTTTGTCAGGATGGATTTGAGAATGGTAAATAATTAACATTCTTTTCTTAAATACCCATTGGGGAACACAGGTGTTTATTCATAGATGCTAGGGTCAGAAGGGACCTCAGTAGGTCATTGAGTCCGACCCCCTGCCCTGGGCAGGAAAGAGCGCTGGGGTCAGATGACTCCAGCCAGGTGCTTATCCAGTCTCCTCTTGAAGACCCCCAGGGTAGGGGAGAGCACCACCTCCCTGGGAAGCCCATTCCAGATTCTGGCAACCCTTACGGTGAAGAAATTCTTTCTAATGCCTGACCTAGATCTGCTGTCTGTCAATTTGTGGCCATTGTTCCTAGTTACTTCAGGGGGTGCCCTAGTAAATAGAACATCTCCTATTCCCTGCTGCCTTCCCTTGATGAATTTATAGGCAGCCACAAGATCACCTCTCAGCCTTCTCTTGCAAATGCTGAAGAGATGTAGGTCCCTCAGTCTCTCCTCGTAGGGCCTTGCCTGCAGGCCTCTGACCATACGAGCGGCCTCTGAACCCTCTCAAGATTCTCTGCATCCCTCTTGAAGTCTGTCGCCCAAAACTGAATGTGGTACTCCGCCTGACCAGTTTAAGTTGATATAAACTTTTTTTTTCCATACTGGTTTATTGTCATCAGTTTGCTAAACATAAAGTGGATTGGTGGAATTCTGTCCTTCCTGCCATCCCTGACAATCCTGGTAGACAGCTGTTGCTGTTTGGTTCCCAGTCTCCTTTAATCTTTTGGGAGAATCTCAGTGCTAGAACAGATGTGAGTCTCAGCCTGTCTCGATCTTTCTTCTGTTCTATGGCCTGAAAGAGCATGGGAGGAGGCATCCTGTGCTTGGATAGAAACCCACGTGGTTCTGTCTTGCTCTGCTTCATCCTTCCATAGCCTGGCAGGGAAGCACGCAGTGGAGAAGCTGGAGACAAGCTTCCCTTCTTGTTATGCATCAGGTCATCAGTTGGCGGAGCTGCTTGATCGATCCAATACATGTTAGGCAGTTTTCTGTCTGTGTTGGATCCTTCAGAGGTGTTGCATGTTCCATCCAATCTCCCTGCCTACAGGAGGGACAAGAAGTAGCAGGTGTCACGGATCAGCGTTGCTTTGGAGGGGGAGGTCTGCCTTGGGACTCCCCAAGAAGAAGCCTTATGTGGTCTCTCTCTACTGAAGGACCCCCTGAAATTGTGTCTCTGTCCTCAGGTTGCTCCCAACTGTTTCAGAACCTCATGTTCTCCTCGGGTGCAGTCAGCTCCATTCCCAACAAAATTATCACAAAACTCTTGTCTTAACCTGAGGACAGCACTCACCCAATAAAATGGAATGGTCATAGGGAACCAGTCAGAGACCAGTCTCTATAGCCTGTTGTCAGGTCTAGGTTGCCCTCTGCCTCTGGGCTGAAAAGGGCATTATGGTACACTGGTTATACAATAAAACCTGCTCTCCCTGAGCCCCCAGAGTGTTCCCCACAAGAGCTGCAGGCTGGACCTTAGCCTGTTGCGTCCCACTCATTGAAATTGCAACAAGGCAGGTATAAGCTGGAAATCAAGGATAGCTTTCTGACTAAGGGGGTGGGTTAAGCTTTGGAAGAGATTATCTAGAGAGCTTGTGGAATCTCTGCCATTGGAAGGTTCTCAGTGCAGTTTAGTCAATTGCTTTGGCTGGGATGGTTCATAGGTTCATAGATGTAGGGTCGGAAGGAGCCTGAACAGATCATCAAGTCTGACCCCCTGCTCTGGGCAGCAATGAATACTGGGCTCATATGAGTTTAAACTTACCAGGGGTCACATGACTGCAACTAGGTAATTATCAAGCCTCCTTTTAAAGACCCCTAAGGTAGGAGCCAGCACCACTTCCCTTGGAAGCTGGTTCCAGATCCTAGCCGCCCTGACTGTGAAGTAGCGCCTCCTGATGTCTAGCCTGAGCCTACTCTTAATCAACTTGTGGCTGTAATTCCTTGTTACTCTGGGAGGCGTTTGGGGGAACCAGGGTCTTGCCCATTCCCCTCTGTTCCCCCCGGCAAGTTTATAAACAGCCATTAGATCCCCTCTCAGCCTTCTCTTGTGGAGGCTGAACAGGTTCAGGTCCTGCAGCCTCTCCTCGTAGGGCCTGCCCTGCTGTCCCCTGATCATGCGGGTGACCCACCTCTGGACCCTCTCCATGCTGTCCACATCCCTCCTGAAGTGCAGTGCCCAGAACTGGACGCAGTACTCCAGCTGCAGCCTGACCAGTGTCACATAGAGGGGGAGGATCACCTCCTTGGACCTACTCGAGATGCATCTGTGGATGTGCGACAAGGTGCGGTTGGTCTTCCTGATCACGTCCTCACGCTGCCGGCCCATGTTCATTTTGGAATCGATAGTGACTCCAAGATCTCTTTCTGCCACTGTGCTTTCAAGAAGGGAGTTTGTCAGCCTATAGGTATGTTGCTGGTTCTTTCTGCCCAAGTGCAGCACCCTGCACTTGCCAGTATTGAATCCCATCCTATTCACATTTGCCCACCCCTGTAACCTGTTCAGGTCCAGTTGTATCCTGTCCTTCCCTTCTAGCATGCCCCCTTCGCCCCAAATCTTGGTGTTGTCAGTGAATTTGAACAAGGGCTATTCATCCCCTCGTCCAAGTTGCAAATAAAGAAATTGAACAGTGCGGGCCCGAGGACTGAGCCCTGGGGGACCCCGCTGCCCACTTCCCTCCAGGTCGAATATGACCCATCCACCAGCACTCTCTGGGTGCAGCCCCCTAACCAATTTGCAATCCATGTGACTGTAGACATCAGTGCCACAGTCACCTAGCTTTTTAATGAAAATGGGGTGGGAGACCGTGTCAAAGGCCTTCCTGAAGTCCGGAAAGACTACCTCCACCATGACGCCTGTGTCCAATGATTTTGTGACCTGATCGTAGAAGGCAATCCAGTTGGTCTGACAGGACCTGTCCTTAATGAACCCATGCTGGTTGCCCTTGAGCATCATCCCCCGTGCTGGCCCCTCGCAGATGTGCTCCTGGATAACTTTCTCAAAGAGCTTCCCCAGGACCAAGGTAAGATTAATGGGCCTATAGTTGCCCGGGTCCTCCCTCCTTCCTTTTTTGAAAATGAGGACCAGATTGGCCTTCTTCCAGCCTTTTGTCACCTGGCTAGAGCACCACGAGTGCTTGTAAAGCCATGCCAGGGGCCCCATGGTTTAGACAGGGTAATTGTGCCTTGAGCAGGGAGCTGAACTAAATCACGCTCCCCGCCGACCCCCCGGGGCTATTTTATGCATTTCCATAGCGTAGATAAGTGGGAATATTCCTAGGCTTTACCACGCCTGCCTCTGGGGCACTAGTGAACGCGTGGCAGGTAGTAGTGTCCTTTTCCTCCTGCCTTTGGCAATGGTGGTTTCATATTAAAAAAACCGGCGTGTGTTGCTCTGGGACCTGCTTTCAGGTCTTTTCTGTTCCTTCTCTTAAAAATGCAGTCATCCTTTGGCAAAATCTTTTTGGGGGTTCAGTGTAAATGCTGTGGTTTTAGTAGTTAAGGCAAGCCATAGGTAGAATTGGACATGGAATTAAGGTGTTAGCTTCTTAGAAGCTAATAAGATGTGTAGTCCTGCAGTAGCTCTATATTGGGGAAGTATTTTCATTGTGTATGCACTGTGTTGGCATAGAGTAAGTCTTCGCTCTTCAGAGTTCTGTCTCATTGGATTTGTATTAATATAGTTAATTTTGTAATGTGGAAGATGAGCAATTTGCAGGTGTTCTGTACACAGGAGACCTAACTGTTGGAACCCCTAAGGCAGAGTTCCTTCCCGGGAGGGAAGAGCACAAGATTCTCTGAGCTTCACGGGCGTTTTGTTGCTCTCCTTGTTTTTAAGTTGAAGGTACTGGAACATGCCTATGGGTAGTGCAGAAAGCTCTGAAATATTTTACAAGATCATGTGTGAGAAAATGGAGGGGGGTAACAATGGAGTAACAGGACTCAAGTGCCTACATGTGAAATAATGCACTTGAGGCGAAATGCCCACACAGGAGGATTTGAATCTATTGAGCTAGTTAATATGGCGGGCAGAGAGGGATTTGTGGCTATTGACCTTATCAAAACGAAGACTGCACGGTGTCTAGCAGCTGACTTCCTGCACTGATGGTGCACAGAACTCTGATTGCACACATAGTATGTCTAGTGTAGCAACTACAGATCAGTACCAAATTGCAAGGGTGCAAAATTTGTGTAAGTGGCTGGGTAAATACTTGAGCAGTCCGTGTGGAGCACTGTGCAGTACCCAGCCTGGTTAAGCTAAATTAAAACTAGCTTGGAGTCTACACAAGTTGTGCTGTACACTGATTCCATGACCTGAACCTTTGGCTCTTTCACTTGCACCCTTTGGGAGCTGTTTTTGTTTGCAGTTAGATCTTCGCAAAGAATGAGGAGGAGGAAGAATCCTGCACAGCCTAAAGGCTGTCAAGAGGCTCTCCAGGGGTGATTGATTACATCTAGCAGTCCAAGTGCAGCATGAGTCTTTGAGAGAGCATCTTTGTGTCTTAAGTGGCAACAAAGCCCTTGGATCTTTCCTGACTGACCATGTCTGGTGCTGGAGATCCAATACCAGGGCCTTTTTAGAGCTGCTTCCTAGAATGTTTTGCCTTATGATGCCTTTGAACATAGGATCTTCACATTAGGTTCATATTTGTTATGTTTAGTGACAGTTTGGACTCGCCCTGTTTTTGTTACTTGTGTACATGAGAAATCAAAGCTGCCCCTTTAAGAATAGGGTTGTGGTGCAGTGAGTGCACTCAAGTTGGGACTGGGCTCTCGCTGCTTTGGCAGGAAGAAGCTAGCCTCTGGCCAGCGCTGAGCAGGCCTCTCTTGCAGGGAGTTCCTGAAGAAAACGCTTTGATTTTCCTTCACAGTCCGATGGTTAAGGAATTGGCTCTGAGGTCGGACCCAGAGAGTGGTAGTCAACGGAAGTAAATCCTCATGGTGCTCTGTGACCAGTGGTGCCCCAGAAGGCTCTGTCCTTGGACCTGCTCTCTTTAACATCTTTATTAACCATGTGGACATTGGTGTCAGAAGCAGACTGGCCAAGTTTGCCGATGGCACGAAACTTTGGGGTAAGGCGTCCATACCTGATAGGCTGGTGATCCAGGCTGACCTTGACAGGCTTAGAAAATGGACAGATAAAAACCTGATGATATTCAATACAGAAAAATGCAAGGTACTCCACTTTGGGGGCTGGGGGGAGAATGACGACACCCCTCGCATCATGCTTATAGGCTTGACAGTGCTACGCTTGCTAGCGACATGGCTGAAAGGGACTTGGGGGTCATGACTGACCACAAGATGAACATGAGCCACCAATGCAATGTCGCAGCTGGTAAAGCGAGCAAGACTCTGGCTTGCATCCATAGATGCTTCTCAAACAAATCTCAAGATGTCATCCTCCTGCTGTACTCAGCCTTGGTGAGGCTGCAGCTGGAATACTGCATCCAATTCTGGGCTCCACAATTTTACAAGGATGTGGAAAAGCTTGAGAGAGTCCAGAGGAGAGCCACATGCATGATCAGAGGGCAAGAGAACAGGCCTCATGATGAGAGGCTGAGAGCCATGGGACTCTTCAGCCTGCAAAAAGGCAGGCTCAGAGGTGATGTAGTGGCAGCCTACAAGTACATAAGGGGGGGGTGCATCAGGATCTGGGGGAATGCAAGTTCACCAGAGCACCCCAAGGGATGACAAGGTCCAGTGGTCACAAACTCCTCTAAGACTGTTTTAGGCTGGACATAAGGAAAAACTTCTTTACTGTCTGAGCCCCCAGGGCCTGGAATAGACTGCTCCAGAGGTGGTTCAAGCACCTACTGTAGATTCTTTTAAGAAACATTTGGACACCTATCTTGCTGGGATCCTTTGACTCTAGCTGACTTCCTGCCCCTGGGGCAGGGGGCTGGACTCGATGATCCTCCAAGGTCCCTTCCAGCCCTAATGTCTATGAATCTATGACGTTTCTAGAATTAAAAGTGTTCTCTCTGAAAGTGTGTGTGTAATTACACATGTCATGAATGTAGAGGTTCCCCTAGGGTCACTGGCCTGGCTTTCTGCACACTGCTTCTAGCACTGGAACATAACACAAGTGACAGTAAAAGTGGAATCCATTCTGCAAGGAGAAGCTGAAGATTTTGTCATGGTCAGCATCAGCTGCCAAAGCAGAATGCATTAGTTGCCCCTCTGAAAAAGAAAAGTGAAGTAGTCTGGCACTAACAGTTGAAATGGCAGTTCTTACAGGCTGCAGTTAGAAATGCTTGTAATTCTGCAGATATTTGCGTCTCCTCTCCTGGTCCGCATAGCATGATCAGAGACTGGCAGTATTGTCTGTGGAGAAAACTGGACTGACAGACAGGTGTCATGGTGTGGCTGGACTGCATGCTGGGCAGGTGGATTTGGGGCACAAGAAAACAAGTGTCATAACTGCAAGGCCAGATACAATCGACATCAAGTGGCAGTGAGTTTCTTGTGGCAAATGAAAAGGAAACAAACAGTTTGTTCAGTTTTTGGATGTCTTCAAGAAGTATTAATTTCAAGGGACTATAAGATACAGCACTGGAGAAAAGCTAACCGTGCCACTCAGCAAAGTTCTGCAAAGAATAGCAGTTACTTAGCCAATCCTCTGGTTAAAAAAAAGTGTCAGAATAGAAAAAAAAATTCTCGAGTGTTATCAAAGGGAGAGAGAACCTCCGTCGTTACGGATTAAAACTGCCTACGTTCCAGAGGTGATTCTATTGTAACTTTTATTAAAGCAGATCATTGTCTCCCAGAGCTATGCATAAAACCTTTTGGGAGTTGAAATTACTCTACGTGTAGAAGTAGTGAATGGCACTGAACTTCCATCTCATGGTTGGATTGATGTGGAATCTACTTGACCGCCACTTAACTGCCATACTGCAATACAGTGTCCCCGTATTTGTGGGCTTTGGAAAGATGGCCCCAGTGCTACTGACAGGAGTCTTAGGAACATAGGGCTGGGCAGGACCTTCTCCATCAAGGAGTTCAGTGCCTGGTATTGCAGGCATCAGTGCTGCACGTGATGGCTGCTCTCGTCAGACTGCACGGCATGAGCGCCTGCTTCAGGCAGTCTGTAGCTGTGCTGAACATGGTGCCTGGGAGCTCAGGTCCCAGACCAGCTGGAGCAGGCCCCATATGGTGCGTGTGCCCAAGTGGGCACTATGTGCGGTGCTGTCCAGCCCAGGGTAGCCCCTGTGTTGGGGTCCTGGCTACTGTCCTGGCTGGACTGGACTGTACTGCATGTGGTGCCCATTTTGGTGAATCCCGGATCTGTGCCGCACGCAGTGTGGGTCCCAGCCCAGCTGGAGCAGCCTCCAGGTTGGGTATCCTGGGGGAGGGGCTACATAGGCCCAATGTAGCTCACACGCTGCCCCATGCTGTGAGCATGTGCTGTGCCCTGTGTGGGCCCAGTTGGACGCAGGGCCAGCACTGGGACCTGGATGATGGGGCTCTGCAAGCGAGGTCTGCCCTACAAGTAGTGTGTGGCCCTTGGGGCTCTACAGCTTGCTTCTGATGCCTGTTCTGTTACTAAATGTGGTATCACCTGAGAGCAGGGGACTTGTAAAGGAATGATTATAGTTGGTCAGTTCAGCTACCATAAAAACCAGAAAGGGATCCTTGCCCCATTGAAGGGAAATTGAGCGTTGCGATAACAAATCAACAATGCTGGCTAAGCATAAAACTTTCAGATCTTCTAGTGAATTTGGGACAGCCCTGCCGACTGTACAGCCTCAGAGGAAGCAGAGAGTTATCAGAGGGATTATGCCAGGCGGATGCTGTACCTTTGCAAGGAATAATTCATGTGTAGGTTGTCTTGAAACTCTGAAAATGGATCACAGGCGGGTCAAGATTCCTTTTCCTAAAATGTGTAATGGTGTTGTGCAACAAAGTAAAAGGGAAAAACGTGTCTGTAGACCATAGAGAGCTGAACAACATAATCCTATCCCAGATATGCACCAGTATCCATAGTTCAAGAAATCTGTGCTAGGTGGAAACTTCTGGACTTTTTGTCTTTAGTGAAGGTAAATAGGCTTAGCAGTTTAAATGACAGTACTGCAAACTTAATAGTATTCTTATCACCTTAAGGTTATGTCATTGTGTTTGCATTCTTTTTGGATTTGCTGCTTCACCTGCAACCTTCTGTTCTGCTTGGAGAGAAGATCTGGGAACTGAGATGGGTGTGTCCTGTTTGGATGCACATACCTCTGGCAAACAGTTTAGGGGTCACGTGCAAAAATACATCATCATCTTCATTGTGAGGCTAAGCAGAGTATGAACACACCCCAAAAACTATGGACAATTTTATGAAATTTTGGCTAAGTATGCCCTAAAACAAAAGTGTGCTGCAACTGCTGCTGAATATTCAGTGACTTTTGCAGTGAATTATAGATTCCTTTCCAGACTATCCTATGACTAGGAAATGAATGTGAAGAAGTTTTAAAAAACTGCAGGATTATATTTGTTCAGAGTGGTGTAAGAATATCTTACTAGGTTTCCCGAGAGCCAGTCGCCATCTGACTTTTAATTGGAATCTGCCCTTTTGAGGCAGTTGATAGTCCTAAATGATAATTGGTTAGAAACTTGAGGTTGGATTCCCAGTTATTGAAAGATTTGACGTAGCAGGAGAGCTTCTTCCATGTAGCAGGAAAGTTGCAGCTTCTTAGATGTAATCGTTGCTGGCCTCATTCATGTTAGTCTCCGAGATTGTTCAAAGCAAACTGAAGCTGGTGCAGAATGTACAGTCTTCAAGCAGAGCATCTGCACGGGTTGCCTGTGGCTCTCTGGCTGTCAGAGTTTGGTTTTGCTCTTTTAAATGATCAGGGACTTGAACTGCGTACTTTCCTCTAGCTCATGTCCTCTTGCTGTGATAAACACAGCAATACTTGACTTGCAGCTCATTTGCCAGAAGAGCGTGCTGCTGACGGTATTTTCTGAGGGGTCCCCTACTGTTCTGTCCTGGATTAGGGCGTTTTTGCATCTCAAATGTAAATGTGAATTAAATTTGGTCCTGGATCTCTTGTGTAGTTGATTCCTCTGTGTCAAATGGACAAAGTAAAACTGAAACTGGTTTTTCAGCTATAGTAGTTGTGTGCCATTAAAATGCTGCGCAGCCTTAGTGCAATTATCCTCAGTACTCCTGAGAAACAGGGAAGTAAATCTGTAGCTTTTCAAGCAGGAAGCACTGTTTAGTATGACCATATAACTTCAAGTAGTTGCTTCGCTGTTGAATCCAATAACTTATTTGACTAAGACTTGTTCAAGACAGGCATCCAGTTTTGATTTGAAGCCATCAAGAGATGCAGAAGAAAGCACTTTTTAATAGTATTGTATTGCAGTGAGTAATAGCATTAAAGTTAAGCTTTGGACCTTCTTTGCATTTCAAGTTTGCTGGTTTCGGTCTCTCTCTGTCTTTAGGAACCTGGAATTTTCATTTTGCATACTCCCAGTTTGCTGCCTCAGCTCTGATAAACTGGACAGCTGAAGCTCCTTAAGTCTGTCGTGACAACTTATCTTATCTTTGCCCCCAGAATATTTTTGCAGCACTGTTCTGGTGCTCTGCAAAGTTCCAGCATCTTTTAAAATGTGAATCCTGAAACCAGAGGCAGTGTTCCCTTAATGGCTTCTGGCTAAAGTTGTCCTCTCTTGTATCTGTGGCTTTCTGCCCAGGAAATATATTTCCTGTTATAAAGAAAAATGTGAACGTTTATTCCTCTATCCTATTTTTGATACTAGAGTTCCCAAAGTTGGAAGAGTAGTCCTTTTGAACCAAGAAGCTCATATCCTACTGGTCAGAACTACTCTTTGCCTAGAAGCAATGTGGATGAGTCTTGACTTCAGAACATGGAGACTTGGCTGTCTAGCGATCGCTGATTTCATCTTTCTGGAGTTCCAGAGTAGCTGTGCTGGTGCTTGCACTGCTCTTGAGCAAGTTGGGACAAAATAAGCAGCTTATTTTCTATCCTTTGTCAGTGGAAACTTGAGAGCACAACCTTTTGTCCCCTATCTGAAACTTGGAAGGTGAGACTTTCCCCTCATGCCATTGCACTTTTTGACCTTGGAAGAACTACCCAGTGCGCTGTCTGAGAGCAATACTCTGCCTGGTACTAGATTCAACTGATGTTGTGCCCTTCTGTGCTGCTCTGAAGTGGCAGTGCTGGGGCGGAAGAAGAGGGAGGTGCTAAGGTGGAGTAGTAGCAGATACAGAATCACCTGCAGTTTTGTCTGCTGTTTAAGTGTTTATCTTTTATTCATGAAACTTGATTGATTGTGTATTGAGGCTTTTAGCTGCTTTCGTGATGAGAGCTGGGATTTCCTCCCCCCCTCCCCCTGGTTATTTTCCAAGTAATCTTTTGAATTGTTCTGTCTTTTGCCCAATGGTGGAGCTGTATTTAATAGGAGGATGCCACTAAAAGAAATGTAGCCCTGGGTGGGCAATTACTTGGGCTGTTGCAAGCCAGGTCAGCCCCCCTGCGTCCCCTAACAACTCCCAGGGCTACCAGGAAGCAAGTCCAGCTGCTGTGCTGCCCCGGCCGTGCTGCGGGACCAGGGGCTGTGGGACCGGCTGCATGCGCTACACACCAGGCTGCCCCCTGCATCTGGACCAGGTGGCATCAAGGGACTCGCTGCCAGGCAGAAAAACATCTTGGAGAACCCGATCTGTCCCGCAGGCTGTATTTTGCCCGCCCCCGGTCTCTACTCTGACTAGTGAGTTAGGTAATAGCCTGCTCTTTTCATTCCATGGTGTCTTGCATTCTTCTTCCCTTCAGTTTCTAGTGCTTTGCCGAAACGTAGGTGTTGAGCTGTGCCCATAGGTGGGGTCTGCTGAACTCAAGGAGGCGGCTGCCTGATATTTGTGGGCAGATCTTGGGGCTGGCCGCCACTTTTGTGGGCAGAGGTAGCAGGGGAATGTCTCTGGTGGAAGGGCCCTGGCAGTCCTGCCCGTCCCCACAGACTGCCAGATGGCCTGAAACCTGGCTTAATTACTCTGAACTCAGTAGTTCCCTATTCATAGATGAAGAGCTCATCATCTAGTCTGGTTTCTGGACTGATACAGGGCACTGTTTATTTGAGTAATTCTTGAATTCTTGCATCAATTTTGACATGGTTTTTTGCGTGAATCTGATATCTTTTATTAGACCAACTTGCATCTTTGATTAAAAAATTCATGAAGTGACAAACTTGGTGAATTCTTGCATCAAGTTTTTAAACTTTCAGTCAAATTAAACTATCTTTGTATAATATCCTCCACATTGAAAAACTAACGAAGGATTCACCAGACTGCCTAGTCAGTTGTTCCACAGTTATGCTACAGTTAAAAAGTTCTTACTTTCAGTTTTAAGTTGTTTTTCAGCAATTAAATGATTTCATAGGAAAGTTGGGCTGAAGGAGCCTCACAAAAAGGTTATCTAGTCCAGCCCCCTGTCGAAGGCAGGATAACACCTGACTAAACCATCCCAGCCAAGTATCTGTCCAAACTGCTCTTGAAAATTTCCAAGGATGAAATGTTCACAATTTCTCTAGGTGCCTGTTCCAGTGCTTGACCACCCTGATGGTCAGAAAGTGCCGCCTCCTCTCCAACCTCAATTCCTCCTGCTACAGCTTGAGGCCATTGCTCCTAGTCCTGTACCCTGCAGCCACAGAGAAGAGCTCATCCCCAGCCTCTCTGTTATCATCCTTCAGGTATTTGAAGACTTATCACATCCCTCCCAGTCTTGTCTTCTCCACACTAAATAACCCTAAGTCTTTCAGCCTTTCCTCATCTGTCTCTCCTCCCAGGCCCCTATTGCTCTACACTGGAGTCTCCAAATTGTTCATATCCTTATTGAAGTGTTGGGCCCAGAACTGGACACAGTTCTCCAGGTGAGGCCTTGCCAGTGCTGAATAGAGCAGAAGAATCACTTGCCTTAATTTGCAATTAACATTCCTGTTAATACAACCCAGGAGATGTTGGGGCTTTTTTGCAGTGAGAGCACACTGTTGATTTGTATTGAGGTTATTATGGTCCACCGTGACCCCCAGCAGCCCTGGCAGTCATTCCCCAGGCTGTATTTGCACATGCAGTTATTCCATCCCAAGTGCAGGGCTTTGCACTTGTCCTTGTTGAATCTCATCTGGTTGATGTGGATCAGTTCTCCAGGCTATCCAGGTCATTCTGGATCCCAGCTCTGCTCTCCAGAGAGTCTGTGATGCCACCTGACTTGGTGTGGTCTGCAAATTTGCTGTGTGTGTACTCGATCCTATTGTCCAAATCATTAAGGAAGCTATTAAAAGAACTCGGCAGTGTTTTACATATTTACCAATCTGAAGAACTCTTTGTTGTGAGAAATTTTTACTCTGTGTAGCTTATGATGACATACCCTTCCTTTTGATAAGTTTAAATAACTGAACTTTTAAAGTCTCCTGCTAACAGGCTTTTTTCCCCCAGACTTCACTTCTTTCTCATAGCTCTTTTTTGAGGCCTTTCCAGTTTTTCTACACTTTCTTTGTAGCATGGATGCAATAACTAGATATTTACTTTATTAATGGTCTCAGTAACGTCCCATATGGAGTTGGTATCACCTTCTTACTCCTACTAGTCCCCCCCCTTATCCATCCAAGTTGGCATTAGCATTTGTGACCATCATCATTGACAGACATCATGTTTATTTGGTTATCCAAGTCCTTTCCACTGCTGATTTATAGGATAGTCCTAACCCTGAGCCACCTGGATTTGGGAAGGGCAGTGTATAAATTGAATATGTACCAGTACATGCATAATAAACCCTGTAAATGACACTTAGGTTCTTTATTCCTAGAGGCCTCTTGTAACATATTTGTTACAATACTTGTGCTCTGCATGTGTGCAGCAATTTTCATAAGAGGCTCCTGGAGCTACTTAGAACTGAGAGAAGCCGCAACAGCCAGTGTTGTGCCACAAAGCAATTGCTTGTTTGTGCTAAGGCTGGTGCTGTGCCAACAGTTTATTTCAGATTGCTGAACTATTTGCATTCAGTAAGTCCACTTTAACCTAAAAGGCCAAATTTCTGGGAAGCTAAGATCTGTTTGGGGGAGTTTGGTGCAGCGTAAATGTGGAGAATACCAGAGTGAGGGGAGGGTGTGTGTGCTTTAAGCTGTACTGACAATTCTTTAGCTATTTTGAGACGTGTGTGTAAAGAAAATCCCTTTGTGAGCCTTTAAGAGCTCAGGTGCCGAAGTAGCAGAAGTATAGGTTTTTGGCAGGGTGCGTGCCCACCTGCAGGAGAAAAGCCGTTCAGCCCTCCAGTGAAAATGGGCTGTGTGAATTAAGTTGAATGAAGGGTGGCATCTTCCAGGCGTGCTAAATCATGTCAGCGTTCTAAACGCAAGGGCTGCCCACACGTGCGTAGCAAACGTGCAGCTGTAGTTGTGCAAACCCTGCCCCCTTTCATTGTGAGCTAAAGTTCAGGAATTCTGCAGGAGAGCACTACAGATATGCTTTCTTCTGTTGGGCTCAAACTTTTGAGCTGGGTGTGGGAAAACATGGGTGGCTGCTAGTATCTGTTGATTTAAAAAAAAAAAAAAAAATGGGAGTTGTTTTGTCTTCAGTTTCTGTCATTTCCTATCGACCTCAGTGATCTTATGGTAATTTAGTAAAAATTAATTGTAATGTACAAATTGACATTGTTTCCTATGGTGTGGGAATGTGTTACCGATTTTGGTTTGATATGTAAAAGAGCTGTTTTTTATGAGAGGACCTTGGGCTCTACAAATAAAGACAGAGTGTTGTAGCAGTAGTGTTCTGGGATGGTGCCCTAGTGGTTAGATTAGGGGCTAAGACTCTGGGATATTATTCTTGGCTTCATCCCACTCATTCTCTAACTTCACAGGTCATTTTAATGTCTTTACTTCTGTTTACCTGGCTGAGGAACAGGTGCCACCTGGGAGGTTCAGGCTTAATATTGTGCACTGCAGTCTGTTGTGCCGTCTCACCTACAAAAGGCCTATCGTGAAGCAGCGCATCTGAGCAGCACCAGTCTCGTGTTGACTGAAATGTTTGCCAAGGGTTCAGAGCATGGAACGTGGTGTGCAAGGCTAAGACCTCCCTGTGTTAGTAGGAGTTCTGTAGGCAAAGCGTTTCTGACTGAAGAGGAGTTTAAATTCTGTGAATAATGATTATAGCAATGTTTGTAAACACAGAGGACTGAGCGAAAAGCATCTACAAGTCAGGGTGGACTGCTGTATGGATTACTGAGGCAAGGCGAGGTTTGGGTGGGAGGAAGTGACTTTCTCATTGTTCAGTTGCTCTTAATTTAGCTGACTTTTTTGGTAGCTGTGTAAACGTGACAGTCTGGCAGGCTGTGAAGCATGCTCTAACATGGTGCTAATCTTCCTGACCGACAATGAAGTCCCTTTCTCCATAGCTGTTTGCAGGATTTCCCTCCTCTCACCCATGGGGTTTGGAATGTGTTCTTAAATCACCTTTTAAAATCTCGTGCAGATCTTTGTGGAGTTTGATGGCTGCAACTGGAAGCAACATGCCTGGGTGAAAGTTCATGCTGAAGAGGTCATCGTGTTGCTGTTGGAAGGCTCGCTGGTTTGGGCTCCTCGAAATGATCCAATTCCACTTCAGGGAACTCGGGTCTCTCTCGCGCATTGGCCTGCACTTGTAAGTATTTGGCTAGAACAATTTCAGCATGGAAAAAAGCCATGTAATTGTTGAAGTTGGGATTAGCTTTATCTCAGGTCCTTTTTATGGCTTATGTGCTGCTTCCTGACCTTAGCTATATTGAGTTGAGGCAGGAACAAATTTGGGAAGTGGAAAATGCAGTTGGGATCTGGACAAAATGTTCTGTTATCTCTGAGGCTGCGAAGTCGGAGGTCTCGCATGTTGTGATGTGTATTTCCTAAGGTAGGTTGTTTCTGGACCATGCTATCCCAAGCAGCTTAGCTTACGAACTCCAGGTCCCATTTCAGAGGTCTGATTGTTTGGGTGAAATTTAGGTTGCATGTGGAACTCTTTTCAGGTGCTTGGGATTGTACGGTGATGAAGTAGCGAGGAACTTTTGAAGGTTTTAGAAAGATTATTTCTCATAGTACCTAGCTGTGATTCCTGCAGAATTTATAAGGACTTCCCCCCTGCTCCCCTTGACTTTTAATAGGCTAAGTGCTATACCCCAAAGTTTTTGTTGGAATAGCCGTATTGCCTGGAGGATGTGGAAAGATGCACAGAGAAGAGAGCTGCTGCTGGCTGCCAGCTCCATTTTTCATTTGGGGAAACAGATTAACTGTGTCAAAGGAAGCCGTCTGTCAGCATATGCTACCCCTTCATGTTGACCTTGCCACCATAGCTATTCCAATGTTTTCATATTTGCTGTTCCAGTCCTTTCTATTCTGGAGGACTCTGGGGATATGAAAACTAATGAAATTAAAACTTGAGAAGATTTAATTGAAATCAAGTGAGAGAGAGAAATTTTAGTCAGTGCTGAAACCTTTTTGTTGATCTCTATTTAAGTTGCATGGGAAACTGTTGAGAGAGAACATCTTTGGTTCAGTATTTCTTCCCCTTAAGTTAGTGTCTGAGAGTGAGCATGTGTTATTTTCTTGGTCCTTCAAGAGTTCACCAGCAAATGTAAAAGAAAGATTCAAGATGCAGTGCTCCTGGTAATAACTTAGCAAAGTAGCTTTTGATGCGTTTCAGGCTGCTTTTATCAATCATAAAACAAAATTCCACAATCTTTCCTTAGTGAGTCGCCTTCAAAAACATCTCTTATTCTGTCCTTTTTGTAGGTCACTTCTAAGTAGAAAGTATCCTGATTTCCCCGCCGCCCCCAACCCCTTCAAGCATTAATATTTTAAAATAACTCTATACAACTAGAAGTTAATGTTATAAATGTGTTTTCATCTGGGAGTCTGTTCTCTAGTGCTCTGGCATCTGGGTTGTGTTAACAGGAATATCTCTTGCAAATTAAGTGAAGTCATGGTGGGTGGAT
>NW_017729000.1:130913-134318 GCF_001723915.1 Gavialis gangeticus | reverse complement strand
AAAAGCACCTGTTCAAATTTGCTGATGATACTAAGATGTGGGGGGATGTGGGCACGCTAGAAGGGAGGAATAGGCTGCAATCGGACCTAGACAGGTTACAGGGGTGGGCGGATGAGAATAGGATGGGATTCAACACTGAGAAGTGCAAAGTGATGCACCTGGGGAGGAACAACTGGCACCATACCTACTGGTTGGGGAACTCTATTCTTGTCAGTACAGAGGCGGAAAAGGATCTTGCAGTCATTGTTGACTCCAAGATGAACGTGGGCTGGCAGTGTGGCAACGTGGTCAGGAAGGCCAGCTGCACCTTGTCATACATCCACAGATGCATCTCGAGCAGGTCCAAGGAGGTGATCCTCCCCCTCTGTGCGGCACTGGTCAGGCCGCAGCTGGAGTGCTGCGTCCAGTTCTGGGCGCCGCACTTCAGGAGGGATGTGGACAACATGGAGAGGGTCCAGAGGAGGCCACTTGCATGGTCAGGGGGCAGCAGGGCAGGTCCTACGAGGAGAGGCGACGGCACCTGAACCTGTTCAGCCTCCGCAAGAGAAGGCTGAGGGGGGATCTAGTGGCCTGTTACAAACTAGTTAGGGGGGGATCAGCAGGCACTGGGGAAGCAGTGACCAGGAATAAAGGTCACAAGCTGGCAGAGGGTAGATTTAGGCTAGACATCAGGAGGCGTGACTTCACGGTGAGGGCGGCTAGGATCTGGAACCAACTTCCAAGAGAAGTGGTGCTGGCTCCTACCCTGGGGGTCTTTAAGAGGAGGCTAGATGTACACCTTGCTGGGGTTATTTGACCCCAGTACTCTTTCCTGCCATGGCAAGGGGTCGGACTAGATGATCTACTCAGGTCCCTTCCAACCCTAGAAACTATGAAACTATAAAGACAAGGAGCAATGGGCTCAAGTTGCAGCAAGGGAAGTTGAGGCTGGATATTAGGGGAAAACTCTCTCACTAGGAGGGTGGTGAAACCTGTTCCAGTGCTACCCAGAGACGTGGTGGAGTCTCCATCCTTGGAGGTTTTTAAGGCCTGGCTTGACAAAACCTTGGCTGGGATGATGTAGTTGGGACTGGTCCTGCTTGGAGCAGGGTGTTGGACTAGATGTGACGTCTTGACGTCCCTTCCAGCCCTCGCCGTCTCTGATTCTATGATTCTTCCGCTCTGTTTAGCACTGGTGAGGCCTCACCTCTGAGAATTGTGTCCAGTTCTGGGCCCCACACTCCAAGAAAGATGGAGACAGATTGGAAAGAGTCCATTGGAGAACAACAATAATGATAAGAGGTCTGGGAAGCCTGTCTTATGAGAAAAGGCTGAAAGAACTAGGATTATTTAGTCTGTGAAAGAGAAGATGGGGTTGGGGGGGGGTTGCTAACAATCTTTATAAAGAGTCATTATAGAGAAGATGGAGATGAGCTTTTCTCTCTGGCTGTAGGGGACAGGACTAGATGCAATAGCCTTAAGCTGAAGCAGGGGAAATTTTCGTTGGAGATTTCCAAGGAAGAACTTTCTGACTCTGAGTGGTCAAGCATTTGGAACAGGCACCTAGAGAAATTGTGTAATTTCCATCCCTGGAAGTTTTCAGAAGCAGGTTAGACAGACACTTAGCTGGAATGGTTTAGTGAAGGATGATCCTGCCTTGGGCAGGGCTTTATGAGGTCCTAGATGACCTTATGAGGTCCCCTTCCAGCCCCACTTTTCTATGATTCTTTGACCTAACATGCACTTATTTTTCAGACAGTTATAGTAACAAGTAATGCTTCCCTTCATTAGTCAATCCAAAATAGTGTTTACTTTTACATGGAATGAGAGTATAAACTTGTCCTTGTTAAATAGCTATGTCCGCGATTTCCTGGAATACTTAGAATTATTGATCACAGATTTTTATTACAAGTGCAGTACAAAGAATGTGCTGCATTGGGATGTGCATGCTGTAGTAGTACCCACACCCAAAAGAACATCTCATTTGAATTGTGCCTTGAGTTCTAACAAAGGTTGTAGGTCATGTTGCTTTTATGTGACCTCTCATCAGGAGTTGCTGAAGCTCCTTAGAAGTACTGAGAGAGAGAGTCTTAGTGATTCGTAATTTAATTCTAGTTTCTTGTCTTACCAAAGCTGACTGCCAGGAGCCCTGGAGAAAGCAAAATTATTTTACTTGGCCCTTTTTCTAAATTACTGAGGCTTGGGTTCTTCTTGTTCTTTGTCCACAATATTTATGCAGTATGCATTTAAAGTGTTCGCTGCTTTGGCAAGAATGTATTTTACAAAAGATTATTTTATCCACTGAAAATTTGAGAACTGCTGGAGAGGATCACCTACGTCTGAGGGTTTTCCCAGCCTGTTTGCTGACCTCCATTTTTGTTCTTCACAGACTTTCACTCCTTTAGTAGATAAGCTGGGCTTAGGCTCTGTGGTTCCAGTGGAGTTTCTTCTGGACCGGCACCTGAGGTTCCTGTCTGATGCCAGTGGACTACGTCTTTTTCAGGTACTTGATTAAGTATGTTTAGAACATAGATTTCACTTTGCCCTGCTTGTCAGGATCACTCTTTCCAAATCAGGAAACCCTCCTTAAGTATTTTGGTTCTTGTTTTTCTGCTGTTGTAAAAATCAGTAGCATTTAGACCTTCTTCCATATTCAGAGTAAATGATTACTGTGGGAGTTGCAAAGCTGCTTCTGCAGGTCTTGATCAAGTTCTTGACATATTGAGAGAGGCTGCTTAGTTTTCTCTTGTTCGGGTGGAGGTCAGATGTTTTTCCCATAAGAGTCTCAGAACAAAGGTGCCAGCTTTATGTGCAATTTCTATCGTTGGAAGTTTTCAGGATGTAATGCAAAGTAGTGCAACTTTTCTGCTATCTACTGTCTTGGCATGAAGAGCACCCTGTCCAAGTTCCCAGATGATACCAAAATATGGGGCAAAGTTAGCATACCAGAAGGTAGGGAACAGATCCAGGCTGATCTGGACAGATTGGAAAACTGGGCAGAATGAAATAGGATGCAGTTCAACAAAGACAAGTGCAAAGTGCTGCACCTGGGCAAAAAGAACCACCAACACACTTACAGGCGGGGGGATGACCTTCTTTCTGCGGCTGTGCTGCTGAGGGATCTTGGAGTCATAGTTAACTCCAAGATGAACATGAGTCATCAGTGTGACACAGTGATCAACAAGGCTAACAGCACTTTATCATGTGTTAGCAGATGCTTGATGAACAGGTCCAGGTAGGTGATGCTTACCCTCTATACAGCATTGGTCAGGCTGCAGTTGGAGTACTGCATCCAGTTATGGGCATCACAGAGACCTGGTCGCTTTCTATGACCAGGTCAACAAATCCTTAGATGCAGGGGTAGCAGTGGACATAGTCTTTCTGGACTTTCGGAAGGCCTTCGACACTGTCTCACCCCGTTCTCAT
>NW_017729000.1:110210-125913 GCF_001723915.1 Gavialis gangeticus | reverse complement strand
ACGGGACCTGAACCTGTTCAGCCTCCACAAGAGAAGGTTGAGGGGGGATCTAGTGGCCTCTTACAAACTAGTCAGAGGGGACCAGCAGGCATTGGGGGAGTCCCTGTTCACCCGAGCACTACCAGGAGTGACTAGAAATAACGGTCACAAGCTGGCAGAGGGTAAATTCAGATTAGACATCAGGAGGCGCTACTTCACGGTGAGGGCGGCTAGGATCTGGAACCAACTTCCAAGAGAGGTGGTGCTGGCTCCTACCTTGGGGGTCTTTTAAGACAAGGCTTGACAATCACCTTGCTGGGGTCGTTTGACCCCAGTACTCTTTCCTGCCATGGCAGGGGGTCGGACTTGATGATCTGCTCGGGTCCCTTCCGACCCTACTAACTATGAAACTTGAGGGCAGGGGGTTGGACTCAATGACCTACTGAGGTCCCTTCCAACCCTACCATCTATGAATCTGAGTCTTGAGAGGTTTTGAATCTTCCATTCAAAATGTTTTGTGATTTCTTCCATTGCTGACAGATGGGAACGGAGAGTCAGAATCAAATTCTGCAGGAGCAGCCTGCCCTGCGAGAATCTGTCAATGCATTGATCGGTGACCAGAAGCTCCAGGAAATTTTTAGCAGAGGTAAAACTGACTGGTTTTTCATTTCAGAGTGATTTTGATTGTGTCACCAGAGTACTGACTTATGCTTGGGTTTTGTTGAGAAAAGGAGTCAAAGTGATGCGTATGGCTGGTTATATTTGAAAGTTCCACTTTCATAGATAATGTGTCCCGAGTTCTTTGTGACATGAGGTTAATCATTTGTGTCAAAGTGCCTTCGGCTGGGAAAATGACTGCTTTCTCTATTTGAAGTGCCAAAACCTCTTTCAGTGTAAGTCAGTATTTACAGATAATCAGATCTTTAGATTTGAAATGTAAAATGTTTAGCTTTTGCCTGGAGCTGGGTTTTGTGGGAATTTAGAACTGAATCCTTCTGGTTGTCTTTGAGTTCTCTGCAACTGAAGAAAACTACTTTGCCTCAAAGTCTAATGATAGCATCTTGAACATGACTACAGGGAAACATAGGGCACTAGCCTTAGCAGCTCTGTGTTCATAAATGACTGGAATGTTAAATGGGATTTGATCCAGACTTGCGCTATGTGGTATTCTGACAGCCTAGTGCAGGGGCGGGCAAAATGCGCCCCGGGGGCCAGATGTGGCCCGCCAGGCCATTGTATCTGGGCCGCAGGCGCTGCCCCCCCCCCCCCCAAAATAAAAAAAAAAAAAATTTTTTTTTTTTTTATTTTGGGGGGGGGGGGGGAAGCCCCGGGGCCCCAAAAAAAAGGGCCGGGGGGGCCCAATCTGCCCCCCGGGGGGCTTTTTGCCCCCCCCCCCCCAAAATAAAAAAAAAAAAAATTTTTTTTTTTTTTATTTTGGGGGGGGGGGGGGAAGCCCCGGGGCCCCAAAAAAAAGGGCCGGGGGGGCCCAATCTGCCCCCCGGGGGGCTTTTTGCCCCCCCCCCCCCAAAATTAAGAAAATTAATACTTATTTGCCCCTGGCTGCCTGTCATGTGGCCCTTGATGGCTTGCCAAAACTCAGTAAGCGGCCCTCTGCCCGAAATAATTGCCTGCCCCTGGTTTAGTGCCTAGACCATGTAGCTTTGCTTCTTCTACAACCTTTGATTAGCAGCCTGGGCTCTTCAGCTTGACCAGTGGAAGCTTGTGGCTTTTGGTGCAGTTGGGTCCATGCTGCTGATGTCTGCCCCAGGGACGCTGCATTACGTTGGCGTGATGTGGATCTTACTGGGGAGCTAGTGACTTTGATATTAGCAAAACTGATTTTGGCTTAATAAGCAAGCCTTCTCTGTTTAAAGCAATGCTCCTCAAATGAGCTGGTCATCTCGTAATTTACAGTCAGTGACAGGATACTAGACTAGACAGGCCCCTGTGGTCTGAGTTGCTTTTCTTCCTTTGTTCAGGCAAGTTTTTTGTTTCTAGGTTTAGTGGGGAGCCAGGAGATGAATTCCGCATTCTGGCTTTTATAGCAGGAAAAAATTCTTACGACTGGATGAACTGTGGACTCATGGTCTGTTCAGGTCGCAAAACCTGTTGTTTGGTTTACATAAGTCTGCTGGTCTGCTCCACCTATACTTAATGCTTCAGCTACAGATAAGTGGCAGCCTTGTTCCAAATAGCAGCCTTGCAGTGTCCACCCAGCAAATGAGGGTCACAAATAGAAGAAAGAGTAGAACAAACAAAGCTGACAGTTAGGTTGTGTTACTTGCTATGTGGCTACACATTCATTTTTCTAAGTATTAATTTGTTTGTAGGTGATAGAGCAAAAGTGAAGAGAAGGGAGTCAGAATTTAGTGCATGTTTGCAAAGCTGGAGGGGAGGAGGGTGTTCAGTTATCCAGAAAAAAATTCTGATAAACTTAAGAAACTTGATCTGAGAATCATTGAGAAACAAATGTGAAGACCCCTGAGGCTGCTGGTCATTTTTATTCAGAGACTTGTGCTTACAGAGTACAGCTTTTTGCAACCAGCAGAAGCTCTAATAAAACTTGTAATCTGTTTCCTTGCACCAGAGCACTGGTACTTTCAACCCCAAGCTATATATATATTACTACCTGTATTATATACCTGTAATGGTACAGTCAGTATAATTTGTTCGAAGGTATGTTCAATCAGTGTGTGTCTTTTCTAGGTCCTTACAGTGTTCAGGGCCATCGGGTGAAGGTGTACCAACCGGAGGATGAAAACAGCTGGCTCTGTGGTGTGGTGAGCCGTCAAGACCCCATCACTCGGCTTATGGAGGTGTCTGTGACTGAGGTGAAGATCTGATATGTTTTGTTTGGGCTTCTGAAATGTGATTCTGTTGCATCACCTGATGAACTTATTTTTCAAAAAAACTACATTTATTTGTTCTTGGCTAGCGGTTCTTAGATGTGTAATCATTTACCCGATGCTTTATGGATAAAACTTCCACAGGCTTTATAATAAAAAGACAGTACACAATTCAGCAGTTCTGGTAGGGGAGAGGGTATGGGAGTGATCTTTGTTGAGAACAAGCTACTGTAGGGTGGAAAAAAACTAATGGAAATGACTCTGATAGAGAGTCCGCTGAATGGAAACATGTATTTTTCCATTGGTGTATATGGCTTTGAAGTATCTTCTTTCTTGGCAGCTACTTCATAGGTTACATGGGTTATAGAAATTGCCATCCCACATGCTGCATTTGTTTGACAATATACCCTAGGGGAAGACACATAGGTGTAACCTAAATTATTGTTTTGTTTTTTGTTGAGCTAAAATTGCAGACTTTTTAGCTTCTCCCAAATCCCAGTCGTCATGTCAGTTCCAAGTGGTTGATAGCATGGAGAACCTTCACTGACAACATTGATTATTGTACTCCTTACCCAGGAAGGAACAGCCAGCAAAAATGTCTGATTAGATTATTTGGATTTAACTCCAGAGTTGGATAATATATAGAGTATTTTTTGTTTGAATATGTATGTCGTAATTTTTTTATTATGTATTTATTTTTTTTTATCAACTGCTTATGCTGCCCTTCCCAGAGAGGGCTGAGTGGTTTTCAATAAAAAACAAAACTTAAAGCATAATAAAATAATACAAAAGAGTATAACAAAATAAACTCCCCCCACAAATTCAGACACAGCCTATTTTACCCCACTCGCTCCTACTTCCCTGGCTGTTAGTTAGGAGAGCATCCCCCCTGTCCAACCCAGTCTCACTTCTCCACCCCCATTCACTGTCTCTGCAAAAGAAAATATTTTTTCCCATGTTCCCTCCCATCCCTACAGATGCCCACTCTGCTGCCTCAAACCCTGGAGAGGGAAGGGTGTTTCTGGCCATTATTGCTTGCTGTGGGAATTTCAGGTCTCTGCCTCTGAACTGTGTTCTTGTATCCATGTGTCTTCTGTTTGATTAAATCTGGGGAGGCAGTCTCAATAGAAGAGATGCTTTATTGCTTCTTTTTGGGGGACAGGGTGACACTTGAGTAGAAAGTAAACATTAAGTCATTGATCAAGAAACCATCACCTGACTTGAATCTTCTAATGGACTAGTTTCCAATCTCCTGTGTTTGGGTGAGGCTGCTAGGAAATGGGTCACGTAAACCGAGTCACTTCCTTGCCAGATTAGAAAGAAAGGAAGGGAGAAGAGAATGCATTTAAAGGGGAGTATGCTTTGTGGCCGAAGCGTGCCCAAAGTGCTCAGCAGGGCGAGTATATGAATGCAGACAAAGGGAGAGCCAAGTTTGAGGGCCACATAACTGAAGAAAAAGTGAAACCATTAAAATGGTAAATGAAAGACAGGCTAGCAAGGAAGTGGAAACAGGGTACAAAAGGTAGAGAGAGGGGGTGGGGTGGGCTGTTTGGTGTAGTCTCCAAGCTGATAACTTGATTCAATGCGTTTCTTCCTTCCTCCTGTGCTTCTTGCTGCCCACACCCATAAAAATCAGAGTGGTGAGATAAAGTCAGTGGATCCTCGACTTATTCATGTGGTGATGGACAACTCGGCTCCTTCCAATGAGGTACTGTTATTTATCAGGTCTCTGCATATACAGTTGGAGCTTTGGAAAGTCTTTGAAGTCACTTGATAAAAAAAAGAACTGCAACAGGTGCTCTTCGCTGAGGGCATCAGAATTCTGCTGGAGGGGAGAAGTGGGTGTTGTGTTGCACTGTGATGGCTAATCCGATTATCTTCTTGGTTTCCCTTAAAGATCCATTTTCTGTCAGCACAGGCTTGCTTTTGGCTTACAAAGTTAGAAATGATTTTTAGTGGCTCTTGGCATCTGGACATGTCATCTTTCATTGTAAGAGGTTTTCTGACGTGGGTCCTGCTGGTCATTTTCTCTTATTGTAGGAAAACATTCCTCTCCTCCTTTAGGACCTTGTTGAGAGAGGGGTCATGGCTGGTCCCCACACAGCAGACTGTAACTTCATGCCACAGCAATCTGGGATCTGCCCTCCTCATTTAAATGATGGTTCTACTTGAAGTTTGGAGCTGCATGTTTGCTCTTTGCAGTGTAGAGCAGGCTGCCTCCTGCAGAATCCTGGCAATGTTGGCAGCTGTGTTTGACCAAAAGCTTTGTCCTAAAAGAAAGTGGTGGCAATGTACTTGTAGCAGTAAGATGCGTTGTATAAATAGTTTCATAGCTCAGGCTCTCAACCATAAGTATTTTGCAGTCATTACTTTCATTGGCTTTCTGTTTCTTTAAGGTCTGCTGTACTAGTGTTGCCACTATAACGTTGCTTGATGTCAGTCAGTTAATGAAAAGATTATTTGTGTTTATTGATGACCCTGTTCTAACATAAAAAGGACAAGGGCTTACCCTTTTTTGCTTCCTTACAGTTTCCTGTATTAAAAGTTGCCAGACCAGCATCTAGAGTAGAATAGAGTAACACATTAATTGTTCCAGCATACGGACTGTTTTCCATTGAGTTGGGAAGGGAATGGAACTTGTGGTTTTCTTAACACAACCAGGGGGACCTTTTGTAATAATTGCATAATTTTGCTTCTTCTAGGGCGGAGGTGTAAAAGCAGCTAAATCTTCAAAAGGGAAAAAGAAACGCGAGTGTCTGGAGGGAAAGGATGGACGAAGGAGGAAAACTGCTTCGGATCCTGGGTGTGATCCTGCAACAAAGAAGCTAAAAGAGAGGGGTGAAGCAGATAGTAATGGGAGTGACGGAGGAGAGGCAAGCAGTGGCCCTTGGAAAGGAGGCACCAGTAGTGATGCAGGGCTGGATCCAAGGGCCAAGCAGCTGCCTCCATTTGTTCCTCCAATTAATCGCAATATTCGCTTTGCCACTTACACCAAAGAGAATGGCCGAACTCTGGTAGTCCAGGATGAACCAGTTGGTGGTGAGACACCTGTACCATTCACTCCCTTTTCCTCAGCGGCTGGTCAAGCACTGCTGGTTGGAGCTGGTTGTAAAGAGGCAGGAAAATCACTGGAACAGGTTGGCCAAAACATGGCGGCTGCTGCAACAGCTGTTACTACAGCTACTTTGACGCCCACAACTGTGAGGATCTCAGATACTGGTATGTCAGCAGTTTCTGGACAAGAGAAATCAAAAAGCCGGTCACAGGCTCAGGGAGAGGTGAGTCGTTTGCAGCTCTGAAGATTCAAATTAAAACTAGGAAATGCAGGGAAAATGTATTTTCTAAGAGCGTCTAATGTAATAGGTTCCCATTGGGCATTTGTACATAGGCAGTTCTAAAAGGTTTGCCATTTGGGGACCTCTGTCTTTCCCAACAGTTCCTCTCGTTTCTTTTTTTTAGCCACTGACTGGGAAAAGAACTAAGGGACACCTCTTCAGGGCTGTCCAACTTCAGCCTCTGGGCACCGCACCGTGCAGGCCACTGGACCATGTGGCATGCAGATGCTTCCCGCTTCCCCCTTCCCCCTGCTGCTCCCCATAGACATCCCCTCCACTGCACCAGTGTCTTCCCCCACGCAGGCACAGTCTCTTCCCCCCCGCCCTTTCCCGTGGCTCTGATATTTGTTTTTTTTCCCCTACCCCTGCTGCACGCAGCACAGGCTTACCATCAGTTCCCGCTGCTACCTGCTGCCTGGACTTGCCTTTAGCTCCCTGCATTGCGTTGCTCTGCTCCCTGGGAAGGGAGGGGGAGCAGCAGCCAGGTGAGAGCCCAGGGGCTGCAACTTAATTACCATCAGCCCATGCACAGCCTACAAGGGCTAAGTTGCAGGCAGAAGGAAGCCACTTGGCTGTGAATCTCAAGGACTGTATAATATTTGTTTAACCGCTTAAAAAGAAATGCAGAGTAACAGAACTACTAACAGAGCTGTTCTGGGAGAGCAGTCACTGTTGTGTTGGTCTTTAAAGTTGGTAGGGGAGATTTGGGGAATTTTAGGGTATGAGACCTTAGTGTACCAGAAGACATTTCTGACCATGGCCCAAGAATTTATGATGAACCCTTAGCTAATCTTCATTTAAAACGTATAGTCCTGTGGTCAAGAATATTTTTATACATGAAATTTGTGATATAATAATTCTGTCTTCCTTAATCTGTAGACAGTCTGAAACTATATGAATTGGCCTTACCTACCACAGTATACTCAGGTCCTTGGTTGTGAGGTATCTGTATAAGCTTACATGCTAGGAAAAAGCTAGTCCCACAAGTCCTCCCTCCTTAGTCTGAGTGTTCTTCAGAAGTACTGATAAAATAATGGAAGAGGACTGTCAAAATCTTTGACTCTCAAAACAGATTTATAGAAAAGACTTACAAAACCCAGGGCTGCTATAGTTTGAATACATGTTATGATGGATTAAAACTATAGGAGATTCTAAATCAGAAGTTATAGTTGGAGAGACTGAGGCAATTAATGAGGCACAAAGAGACTAGATCTATAGATCATATAGTCACCAAATACATAAAGAAGAAAACATACTGTAAATACGCATACTCGGAGGGAGAATTCTGGGAGGCAGTAACATAGGAAGACTGATAGTGGTCAGCACACTAAACATGAGTGTGTAGTGTCATAAGGCTACAGAAAAGGCTAACCGTGGCATAAGCAGAAACCTTATGCCATGATGCTGGTAGGCAGCAGTTCCACATCCTATGGCCCTTAACTGCACCAACAACACAGGTTGCACAGGATTACAAGCTCGATGAGCATCAGCAACGTTCATAGATTCGTAGACATTAGGGCTGGAAGGGACCTTGAGGATCATCAAGTTCAGCCCCCTGCCCCAGGGGCAGGAAGTCAGCTAGGGTCAAAGGACCCCAGCAAGATAAGCATCCAAGCGTGTCTTGAATGAGTCCAGAGTAGGTGCCTGCACCACTTCTGGAGGGAGTCTATTCCAGGTCTTGGGGGCTTGGACTGTAAAGACATTTTTTCTTATGTCCAGCCTAAAACAGTCTTGTAGGAGTTTGACTGTTGGTCCTTGTTTTTCCTCGGGGCGCTCTGGTGAACAGACGTTCTCCCAGATCCTGATGTGTATACCCCTTATGTACTTATAAACAGCCACTGGGTCCCCCCTGAGCCTTCACTTTTCCAGAATTGTTATGGTGTCCCATGGCTCTCAGCCTCTCTTCATAGGGCCTGTTCTCTTGCATGCGCCAGTACAGAGCTGATGCCGGGGCTCCAGAGCCTGGCACAGCTGTTTAGAGCCTCCTGGCTCTGGGTAGCTGCTGTAGCCACAGAGCCTGGGCCGCTCCCAGCAGGCAGCTGGGACGCTGCAAGCCCTGCTGGGAGCAGCCCAGGCTTCAGCGGCTACCCAGAGCTGGAGCTGGCTGTGGCGTACGGAGCAAAATGGCCTCGCGTGCCATGCTTGGTACGCGTACCGGGGATTGCTGACCCCTGATCTAGTAAATAAGAAATGCATTTTTCTCCATGAGGAAAATGTGAGAAATAAGAAACTGAATAAATGCATGCTGAGCAGTGGTTTACATGTAGTTGCCTGCACTATTCCTCTTCCCTTTAAAGAAAAAAACCCCACCATGTTAAGGCTGAATGACTTAGTTGCAGGTACGTATGTTTGGCCGTTAGTCTGAGAGAAGGAATCAAATCCTCATTCAGGAAAATCGCTGTTCTGTACAAATACAAAACAAGATAAAAAGTAATAATTTAAATGGAAGTTTCATACTAGCTGATGTAAATCACTTCCATACGTGAGTCAGCCCAATTTGATCTGTTAGTTCCATTCCCACATGTTAAAAAAACTCAGTTTCTCTGCGCGCTCTCATTTTGTAACTGATATGAACCAGCTAGGTACATCAGTTTATAGGTGAAGAGAGGTCATGCATTGTGTAAATGTTAGTTTAGCGGGTGCTGTTTATATAATGATTTCTGGTCTGACTTCCTACAGTAGTAAGGGGCATGTGAAGAAATTGTGAAATAAGATAAACAAAGTACTGCTGAAGTAGATACTAAGCACTTCTGAGGAATTTGTCTCATTAGCTAACTCTCTCCAATTTTGTTGCAGAATTCCCGAAACTCGCTTTTGGCTGCTTCTTCTGGTTTTGGAGCATCTCTTCCAAGTGCTCCCCAACCTTTGGCATTCGGGGGTGGAAGAGGCCAATCAAATGGAGTACTGACTGCAGAAAGCAAACCTGTCGGATTTCCATTTGGCAGCAGCACTGGGCAAGAGTCTCCAAAAGATTCTGATCTGTCAAAGAACTTGTTTTTCCAATGTATGTCTCAGAATTTGCCCTCCAGTAACTACTTCACAGTCATCTCTGAGAGTTTGGCTGACGAGCCCTCTAATCGGGACTCATTCAAGCAGTGTTCAGAAAGCCTGGGCTCTGGGATTGGTAAAGGTAAAAGTCTTCTTGCAGCAGAGAATAAGCCTGCAGCCCAGCCTGGCAGTTCTGTGGACCGGAAGCTGCCAATGGAGTCAATGCCCACCCTCACTCCAGCTTTTTCGAGAAGCCTGTTGAATCCTCGGCCCCCAGATAATCATGAAAATTTATTTTTACAGCCCCCAAAACTGTCCCGGGAGGAGCCTGCAAACCCTTTCCTGGCATTTGCTGAGAAAGCAGAACTTGGTCCTTTCGGTAGCTTTGCATCTTCATCTCAGACAGGAGTTTCTACACCCTCTTCAACTGTGGCTCCCAAGGCTGCTTCTAGCTGGCCAGAATCGCTCACCTCAGCAGACGCTTCTTTTGCTAAGAAGAAAACCTTGTTTATAACAACCGATTCCTCCAAGCTGGTTTCTGGTGCGCCTGGTCTGGCTGCCCTGGCTGGTGTACAGAGCCCTGCTACGGTGGGGAATGGCCGCTCCAGCTCGCCTACCAGCATCCTGACACAGCCTATTGAGATGCCCACTCTTTCCTCCAGTCCAACGGAAGAGAAACCATCTGTTGGGCCTGGGCAGCAGGACAACCCTCTTCTGAAAACTTTTTCTAACGTCTTTGGCAGGCACCCGCCTTGCTTTTTCTCTTCACAGGCAGAGTTTGCACAAGAGAACAGAGCCCCCTTTGAAGCTGTGAAAAGGTTCTCGTTAGATGAGCGGAGCATGACATCCAAACAAGACTCAGATTCTAGTACCAATAGTGACCTGTCAGATTTGAGTGACTCTGAGGAGCAGCTGCAGGCCAAGGCTTGTCTGAAGGGGATCCCAGAACACTTGATTGGGAAGCTGGGCCCCAATGCAGAACGGAACGCTGAGTTGCTACTGGGAAAAGGAAAAGGGAAACAGGCCCCAAAGGGCCGGCCTCGCACAGCTCCCCTGAAAGGTGAAGACTTCAAGGCAGGGCACACCTGCTTGGAAACATGAAGGGAAGGGATTCTGTGTTCTGCACTGGCACATCTCCTGTATGGTAAACCATGTGATGTGCCCTCTGGTGTAAACTAGCATGTGCACAAGAGATTAGTAAGGGCCCAAGTTTGGAGTTGCATGGATTTGATATTTTTGGACTTAAGAATATTGGCAGGTGCAGTCTCTAAGAACGATGTGCCCCAGCATAAGTGTCAGGACACAGAATTAATGGGCATGCTTCAGAACTGATGACAATTGCTAATATTTCCCTGTGGGCATGTTCTTGTTCCACAGCTAAGACCATTATCCTGGTCCACTTGAAGCAGGCAGTACTAGCCACTAGTCTGAGATGAGAGACTGGACTCTTTGTGCTGTTTGTCTTAGACATTCTGGTAGACTGTCATGCTCACATGAGGGGGGTTGTGGCTTGTAATTTCTGACCGTTTCTATTCTTCAGTATTTTGTGTGTTCAGCCCCATTAACCATTCTTAATCTGTTTTGCAATATTCCTATTTGAAATAGCCATCAGTGTAATGGTGTGATGTGACTGAAGATTATATGCAAAAGTGCTCCTGCTCACGTTGGGAAGGGAGACCTTAGGAGAATTTCTTTGGCAGAAATGCACTGGTAGAGATTATCTGGGGGAAGATAGATGTTTCTGGTGTAGTTTGCTGGTGTAGCTTGATGGATTTTCATGTTTCCCCTTCTACACAGTTGGCCAGTCGGTGCTGAAAGACATGAGTAAAGTGAGGAAGCTGAAGCAGTCAGGAGAACCTTTCCTCCAGGACGGCTCTTGCATCAACGTAGCCCCTCATCTGCACAAGTGCCGGGAGTGCCGTCTGGAGCGGTACCGCAAGTTCAAGGAGCAAGAGCAAGATGACTCGACTGTGGCCTGTCGCTTTTTCCATTTCCGGAGGTGCTGAATCTGTTCTTGCTTCCTCCCTAATGCTGCAGAGCTTCAGGCTTATTTAAGTCCCCAGTTCTTAGGGCTTCTGCTTCTAATTTGCCTGAGAATCTTAGGGAAGGCTTTGACCGTTTCCAGTTTCCTGTCACCTGGCTGGAGTTCTGTTCTTCTGCGAAGAAGGCGGCTGCCATTGCAGATGTATTTCTGCCAGCTCACTTGAAAACTACAGCTATGTGATGCTAACTGGCTGACTCTATGCCAAGTCCCAGGAGACCTAATTTGCTTCAGTGAAATGTTACTGCTGGGTAGCAGGGTACTGAAGTAACTGCTCATTTCTGTTTTTATTCAATGAGTTTGGGACAGGTAAGATTTAATTTAGCTAACAAATAGCTAGAAGTTGTCGGTGCAAAGCTAGTATTGGTGTAAATGTGATAAGTTGGCTTGGAAGCAATTTCTTGGAGTAGCCTGCTCTGTCCATTTGTGTTTCCCTTCTCCCCCAGTATGCCGTGGGAGTACACAGGTCCCTCAAGGGATATGTGTTTCTTGATCTCCTTAATCGGTCTCGTCCCAACTAGTGACATGTGTAGCTGGGAGATAGATGATTAGTTGCTTCTAGAGAAATAAAGCAGCAGTAAATCCTCTGCACATTATACTGTATTCCTTGTTCGGGTTGGAAGGCATGTCTTTCTCTTCCCTCCATTGTTTGAAGCCAGGTGGGATGAGAAGCTAGATTGGACATGCTGGAGAACAAAGTTTTCTTAAAACAGACTGGAGCAGAAGTGCAAGTTTTTGACCTGTTGTGGACTGTGCGCATGCACATCATGATCTGGCAGGGCCATATCTATGAATTAAAGGTAGTTCCATCTGCTGAGATTAATGACACTAATCCTAGAAAGACTAGGATTTTTTAACATGTTTTTTAACATTTACAAGACAGGATGGGTTCACCCTTAATAAGTAGGTACTGAAACCAGTTGTCAAATGTCAGCTGCAATTTAGTGATGAACATACCAGTCTGTATGCAGGCTAGTAGTGAAGAGCTCCATGTCCTTTTTCCAGTTCCCACACGGTAGTTTTTTCTTCAGAAGCTAGGAGATAACTTGCACTAAGAGACAGCATGGAGAATTACATCCAGGACTCTGGATACTCTTGCATAGCAAACCAATAAGCCCCAGGGACTTTTATCAGCTTAGCCTCTTGCCATTTTTTCAGTCTTCCTGTTTCTCAAACTGAATTGGTTACCTCACAGCTCCCTGTTGTCAGTGCCTGTAACTGGGGATCTGTTCAGTTGCCTCAAGCTGTCCTCTTAGGCTGAAGTACTAACTCCATAGATTGTATAGTTATAGAGAAAAGCCTTTTCTTCTCTGCCCAGGTGCACTCTGAGGGGGATGGCATCAGAGGGAAGTTATCAGTTATTTTGCTGCTGCTTATCTAGTTCATCCTGTTTTGTTTCAGACTGATATTCACGCGGAAGGGTATCCTGCGAGTAGAAGGATTCTTAAATCCCCAGCAGAGCGACCCTGATGCGATGAGCCTGTGGATTCCGTCTTCCGCCCCTGCAGAGGGCATTGACCTGGAAACTTCTAAATACATCCTGGCCAATGTTGGGGACCAGTTCTGCCAGCTTGTTATGTCTGAGAAGGAGGCGATGATGATGGTGGAGCCACATCGTAAGCTGCTGGTTTTACCCCTCTAGCTGAGATCCATGCAAATTCAGTGTAGTGCAGCTAAAGAGATAGTTTAGCTCCTAGTTGCAAAGACTATGCTTTCCTTCTTTGAAAGAGGGTGCATCTCCTTCTGTAGCAGATCTGACTATAGGACCAGCTTCTCTTCTTGGAAAGAGTAGTTTTTCCTAACAAGGGAACTGATGGTAAATTGCCTGAAACTGCTAATTCCATGTTTTAAATAAGGAAATACAAAAAATTATGTTCCTTGAGTAACTGGTTGAAGGTCCTGAGAAAATAGAAATGAACCTTACTTTCTGATAACACTGACAAGTGCTTTAGGATACAATGAGGCCTTACTTTGGTGTCTAAAACCCTACACACTTGAAATGCTTAATCCTGAAGTCTGATAACTAATAGACTGTCATTGAATTCACTGCATGAATTCCATCCTATTAAATTAGTTCAGCTTTTGTGTTATCTCCTCCCAAAATGCCCTAGAAAAAGCTAAACGTTAGTCTGCCACGCATAGTGAAGATGCTGGTTTTAGAGGGCTGATATGCAAGTGTTTATCTATCAAAGTGCATGTCTCTGTGAAGGGTTGTACTGGGTGTGCTCGCTATGCATGTTTAAATGCTCCTCAAAAACAAATAATTACAAGTCTAGCAAAGGCAGACTTCATAATTAAGATCTGTTTTAGGCTTCAGCATCCAAATGGTAAGATGCTTGACTCAAAGCACATTGTCACAGTTTCTTTGGTTTAGGAAAAAAAGCTACTTTCTAACTCTAGAATAATTGAAGAGGATACTTAGTCAGAAATGTTTTTGTAATTCAGTATGGTCTCTACTGCTCTAGGATTGATAAGAGATGGTTGTGTTTTGCCAAGTCGGCAGCTTTTCAGCCTTTGTATACTTAGGCTGTAAAATGATTCCAGTCACTTTCCCAGGTTGAAATTGGAACATAGTTGTTTTCCTGACTGCCTGCCATTACTGAGTCATAGGCTTTGTGCTGTTACAGGCTTGCACGCATTTTTAAATGGGTGCAGATTTGCATACTCTGGCAATTTGCCAAATTCACACCCTTTTAATGTAGTATAGTAATTCTATAAATCCTGTTTCTGACTCGGACAGCATTCACTAGACTCCCAGGCTTTCTGCCTGTAAGCACACTACACTCGGTTCAGGTACACGCATTCTGTACCTACTTATCTGCTGCATCATGTGCATATACACACATCTGCTCTAGATTAGCCAATTCTATGTCTCTTCTGAAAAACTGTCACAGAACTGTGGGTTGCCAGATCCATACACAATAAAGACAGGGAACGCCTCTGTTCCATGGGGAAATCACTTCCAGTCTGCTGCCTTTAGGCAAGGGCATCAGATTGAAGCTCCTGCACCTGCTGCTGAACAGCCTGGTGTTTCAGTGGATAGCAAGTTTCAGCTTCTGCCTCCCAGGTATGTAAACGGAGACCTGGAGCGGTGGTGGAGTGTACTCGGCCCTCCAGTCAGTGACAGCTGAGGGTTAACTCTGCACTCCTTGTTGGCTTTCCTGCACCCGGTCTCTCCTGGGGCAACAACGGAGATGAAAGTGTTGTGGAATCTCACCCCACTGGAGAACTAAGCCTGGCTGCTAAGGCCAGGTCAGTGGGTTTGTGGAATCCTCAGACCCTTATGCCTCTTCCTCCCTCTCCTGCTGCCACCCCCTTCCCTGCAGCTCCCCACAAAAGGAAACAAAACCCCAATCTGAAATGTTCCTCCTTCTCTTTTTAGAGAAAGTGGCATGGAAGCGAGCAGTCCGTGGCGTGAGGGAAATGTGTGATGTATGTGAGACAACCCTCTTCAATATTCACTGGGTTTGTCGCAAATGTGGTTTTGGAGTCTGCCTGGACTGTTACCGGCTGAGGAAGAATCGTCCACGAAGTGGTTAGTATCAGCTTTCTCTGTGATTCTTGGATTCTTTGAGCTGGGCAGTTGGCAGGTGACCTCTGGGGTCTGATGGGGTCCCCAAGCAGGAGTTGGTGTGCAATGGGAGAGACTGGAAGGGTTTGGTAGAAGGGAGGTGATAGTGGCAGAAGCTTCTGCCACTGCTGCCTGCACCTGTTGTCATCCCATCGTCCTTGTTCTCTGAATGCCTGTCCATATATACATTTGCCTCTGGCATACTTGCACTCCATGTATGTGATCTGTCTTGAGGCCACCAGTGTTTGTTTATTTTTTCTGGGACTGTGCATGCCCCTGGTGTCCCTGTGCTCCACAGGGAACTGAACGTGTGCTGCAGCACCTGCTGTTGCCCAGTTTCCTCTTACCACTTGTAGCTGCAAGGTGGACCTGTTGTGTGTCTGGATCTTGGTATGCTCCTTAACCATTTTTAATGGCATGTTATTGTAAATGCTAGATATTGCTTGTTCACACAGATTTATAAGGGAAGCTTCTTTCTGTACTTGTGCTGAAGTTTGGGTAGCCTAACCTCAAGTCTCAACTGTTAAAGTTAAACTGTTTTTTGTCTTGTGGGGAAAGCCATACCAATAAAGGGACAAGTGAAACAACTTGTAAATCTTATACTAATGAATTTCAAGAGCTAGAGAAGATGCTTTGTAAATTCATAGATTCATAGGTTGTAGAGTTGAAAGGGACCATGAAGGATCATCATGTCCAACCCCTTGCCCCAGGCAGGAAAAGGACCGAGGTCAGACGACCCCAGTCAGATGCATATCTAGCCTCCTCTTGAAGACCTCCAAGTTAGGTCATAGTACCACCACTCTTGGAAGCCCGTTCCAGATTCTGGCCACCCTTACCGTGAAGAATTTTTTCCTAATGTCTAACCTGAATCTACTGGCTGCCTTTTACGATCAGGTCACAAAATCCTTGGATGCAGGTGTCGTGGTGTACGTAGTATTTCTGG
>NW_017729000.1:109699-109934 GCF_001723915.1 Gavialis gangeticus | reverse complement strand
TCTGGACAGGTTACAGGGGTGGGCAGATGAGAACAGGATGGGATTCAACACCAACAAGTGCAAGGTGCTGCACCTGGGGAAGAACAACCGGCACCATACCTACAGGCTGGGGAACTCCCTTCTTGTCAGTGCAGAGGCAGAAAGGGATCTTGGAGTCCTCATTGATGCCAAGATCAACATGGGCCGACAGCGTGGGGATGCAGTCGGGAAGGCCAACTGCACCTTGTTGTGCACC
>NW_017729000.1:108124-109416 GCF_001723915.1 Gavialis gangeticus | reverse complement strand
AACGGGACCTGAACCTTTTCAGCCTCCACAAGAGAAGGCTGAGGGGGGATCTGGTGACTGTCTGTAAACTTACCAGGGGGGACCAGTGGGGTATGGCAGAGTCCCTGTTCCCCTGAGCACTACCTGAAGTAACTAGGAATAACAGCCACCAGTTGATTGAGAGTAGGTTCAGGCTAGACATCAGGGGGCACTACTTCACAGTCCGGGCGGCCGGCTCCTGCCCTGGGGGGTCTTCAAAAGGACGCTGGATAGTCACCTAGCCAAATGGGGTCATTTGACCCCAGCATCCTTTCCTGCCTGTGGCAGGGGGTCAGACTTGATGATCTGCTCAGGTCCTTCCCAACCCTATTAGCTATCAACTATGAAACTACTCTCCACTAGTTTGTACCCATTATTCCTAGTTACTCTTAGGGGTGCCCTGGTAAGTAGTGCATCTCCAGCTCTCTCTTGTCCTCCCTTGATAAACTTATAGGCTGCTACAAGGTCTCCCTTCAGCTGTCTCTTGAGAAGGCAGAAGAGATCCAGATCTCTCAACCTCCCTTCATAGGGTTTTGTACGGAGGCCACTAATCATGCGAGTGGCCTCCTGGACCCTCTCCAGATTCTCCACATCCCTCTTGAAGTTCGGTGCCCAGAACTGGACACAGTACTCTGACTGTGGCCTGACCAGTGTCGCATAGAGGGGGAGCATCACCTTCCTCCATCTGTTGGTTGGGCATCTACTAATGCTCGACAAGTTGCGATTGGCTCTGTTAATGGCTTTGTTACACTGTTGGCTCGTGTTCATCTTGGCGTCAACTGTGACTCCAAGATCACTCTCAGCTGCTGAGGAGGTCATCCCCCAACCTGTAGGTGTGCTGGGGATTCCTCCTCCCTAGGTGGAGTACTTTGCATTTGTCTTTGTTGAATTGCATCCTGTTTCGTTCTGCCTGTTGACCCAACCTGTCCAGATCAGCCTGAATCCGCGCTCTGCCCTCCGGTGCGTTAACTTTGCCCCATAACTTGGTGTCATCTGTGAACTTGGAGAGGGTGCTCTCCACACCCTCGTCCAGATCGCTGATGAAGATATTAAATAACACTGGTCCAAGGACCGACCCCTGCAGGACCCCACTGCCCAGCTCCTTCCAGGTCGAAAACGACCTATCCACCACCATCCTCTGGGTGCGGTCCCTAAGCCAGTTTGCCACCCAGCTGACTGCGTAGGCATCCACTCCACAGCCCGTTAGCTTCCCTATGAGAATAGAATGCAAAACAGTGTCGAAGGCCTTCTTAAAGTCCAAGTAGATGACATCT
>NW_017729000.1:104330-107761 GCF_001723915.1 Gavialis gangeticus | reverse complement strand
GTCAGACTTGAAGATCTACAAGGTCCCTTCCAACCCCACTTCTGTGATTCTATGAGCACTAACCATTGGTGGTCTGGTACCTTCCAGACATCTATGTATGTTCAAATTGGGGGAATTGTCCTGGCCAGTCCTTAGGAGTACTGAAGTGAAGAACTTGTTGAAGAGCTCCGTCTTTTTCCCTGTGTTGGCCGTCAACTGTCCTGATTTGTCCTGCAGGGGCCCTGTGCTCCTCTGCGCCTTCCTTTTGCTTGCTATGTATCTGTAGAAGGACTTTTTATTGTCCTTGATTGTTGTAGCCAGCCTAAGCTCCACCCCTGCCTTGGTCTGCCTAACTGGCTCCCTGCACTAGCATGCCAGGGTGGTGTATGCCTGCCCTCCGCTTCTACCACCTATAAATCTCTTTCTTTGCCCTCAGTCTTTTCTGGAGTTCCCTGTTCTGCCAAGGGGGCTTTTTAGTCCCCTTGCCCCCTTTCCAGTGTAATAGAATAGTCTCACTTTGTGCCCCAAGATTCACTGCCTTGAGAAACTGCCAACCCTCCTGGGCCCCCATATGCTCAATGCTCTTGAGTTCAACCACCTCACTAACTAGCCTTCTAAGTTTACTGAAATTGGCCGTTCTGAAGTCTAACACTTTAGCCTTGCTGGTTATTTTTCCCACCCTTTGTTGGATTGTAAATTCGACCAAATGATGGTCACCATCTCCCAGGCTACTGTGCGCTCGCTGGTCCCCCACAAGATCATCCCCTGTTGCTAAGACCAGGTCTAGCAAGGTGTTACCCTTAGTGAGACTGGACACCTCCTGGGTTAGGTGGAGGTCCTGCGTGCAGTTTAAGAACCTATGTGAGCGGTTTTTTTTGGCCGTCTGTTACTCCCAGCAGATGTCCGAGTAATTTAGGTCTCCCGTGACCACCGCTTCTTTCACCTGAACGGCCTCTGAGAGCTGCCTGGTGAGTACCAGGTCTAGCTCGTCATCCTCATTAGACCCCCACTACCAAGTCCTTTTCCCTTGGACCCCCCTGTATCCTGACCCATAATGACTCGGTATTCCTCTCCTCTTCCCCTGCCTTGATAATGGTAGATGTGTACTGCTCCCTAACATACAGAGCTACACCCCTGCCTTTTTTCCCCACTCTGTCTTGCCTACACAACCTGTACCCCTCAATGCCCACCACACAGTCGTGAGTAGAATCCCACTATGTTTCTGTTAAGCCAACCAGGTCATACTGGGTGCTAGCAAGTAGGAGTGTGAGCTCCTCCTGCTTATTCCCCATACTCCTGGCGTTTGTGTAAAGACACATTAGCCCCCCAAGGGGTGCTCTTGGTGCCCCTTTGCCTTGATGGCTAGTGTGCCCCTTAGTGCCTACCTGGTTTGGTCCGGTGCCTTGTTTGTGGCTCGCCAACCCTGGGTTCTCCTCGACCACTGGTTCCCTGTCCCCCATCGAACCTAGTTTAAAGCTCTACGGAGGAGATCAGCCAACCTGTGGGAGAACAGACACTTACTTCTAGGAGAGAGATGAAGATCATCCCATCCCAGGAAGCCGCCTCCCTGGAAGTGCTGATCGTGGGTGTAGAATCCAGAGCCCTCCCGAAGACACCATTTCTGTAGCCGCTGGTTGACTACCCTGATGCCGGCATGCTGGCACCACCAGCTGCTTCCAAGTGGAAGGATGGAGGAGAATACCACCTGTGCCCCCAGCTTCCTAAGCTCGGCCCCCAGGTCATGGAAGTCCTTTGTGATGTGGTCACGACTACTCCCAGCCACATCGTTCATGCCCACGTGGACAAGGACCATCGGGTAGTAGTCAGAGGGCCGGATGAGATCAGGAATCGTTTCGGTGATGTCGCTGATCTTAACTTTGGGCATGCAGGAGACCTTTCTTGCCGTAGGATCCGGTCGGCAGATTGGCCCCTCCGTCCCTCTCAGGAGCAAGTTGCCCACCACAGTAACCCGGCGTTTCTTCTTCTGACTGGGCAGTGGTCCCCCAGTCTGTCCAGTGGGGGTTGCAGGGACTACTTCCTCTGCGGCCTCCTCTGCCGCATCCTCCACCAAAGCTGCCAGGGCCTCGTACCTGTTCCCCAGTCTCGATGGGGAAGCTGACGCCTGCTCCTGCTGCCTGGGTCTGGAGGTGACTCTCTGTCACTCCTTTGCTGCAGATCCCTCTCGTGGGGTTTCTCCCGTAGGCATCTGGAGCTGTAAAGAATGGAAGTACCTGTCAATCACAGCCTCATCCTGCCTGATCCCATTCAGCCTGCTCACTGCCTCCTGGAGTTCCCTCACCTGCTTCTGCTCCTCCAGGGCCTGAAGGTGGGCACAAGAGGAACAGGTGAGAGGGCTCTCACTCCCTGCTGCAGGGTCCCCACCAGGCTGCCCCCACAGATGGGGCAGGGCTCCGTCTGGGTGGTGACCTCCGAGGAGCCGCAGGTAGGCAGTGCCACCGGGGCAGTCCCTAGCAGCAGCACTCCTGCTAGGGACCTGCTAAATGTTTCTACTAAATCATTTGAAGCTGATTGACGTCCAGCCCTCCTCTTCTAACAAACACCAGCTATCAGAGTGTGGGCTCAGATAGTTTTGGGTCCTATCTCCCTAAGCCAGGCTTATTGGCGATGCGCAGGGGGTGCATGTGCACCCCCTGGAAGTGCCTGGCTTGACGATTGGCCACTGGGGGACCCTCCTTCCCCGTCAGTGATCTGGTGCCCTGCCAGACTTGGGAGGCACCAGTCGCCTATGGCCAGGCTTAAAATTAATTTAGGGACATTAAAACTAAATTTTAATAGGAAGGAAAGCATTCCTCTGGCTCCTCTGTTGAAGCGAGAGACCAGTTCCCAACAAAACCTCTGCTAGAAAGATGCTTAAGCCACAGTTCTAAAGAGACTCCTCAGCCTAACTGGGAGTAGTGTTGGACCTTTGAAGGGAGCTAGTTTCAGAGCATCAGTATTACATATGTATGCTAAGTAACTTCCATCTCAACTGCTGTGGTGCTTCTGTCTTCGATGCTGTAACTTTGGCTGGCATCAGTGTCAAGTACTTAGTTCTAGTCATATTGTCATTGCTAACTTCCTCAAGAGCAGTACTGGTCTTAAGGGTGTCCTCTTGTCTAACATGAGGGTACTCTATCCTACTGAGTTTGAGAAATCTGAATCTCTCCTGTTGTCACTGACTCTCAGATGCCTGCTGTTGATACTGAAGCCTACAGTAGTTATAGCACAGTACATTTCCATAGGTACCCATTGTGGAATATTAATCTTGTCCTTTCAGATTTAGTGGGACCTATATTTAAGGAATCCCTGTGGTATCCTATTCTGTAGTATATGTATCTATGAAAACCTCCTTTTTGTTGCAGTTTCACTAGCCGGGGAGATCCCAGCCCATTTTTACACTGACAGGGTATAATTCAACTCTGCCCGTTGGGCCCCCCCCCCCGCCCATCAAA
>NW_017729000.1:100757-104111 GCF_001723915.1 Gavialis gangeticus | reverse complement strand
CCCATCAAATTCCCAACAAAACTAGTAATGAAATTTTATTTAAATAAGAATACACGCTGTCTTAGGTTCTTCACTTAACCTCAGTCTTCCAAAATAGAGACTAAGCTATGTAAATTAAATGTCTACAGTGCTATCCTTCCAGCTACAAGGAGCTGAACCTTTTGCAGCTTCCCCAAGGTTGGCTTTGCTGTTTGCTGAAAGAATAAAGGGTCAGCTATATAGGAACAAGTACTTGAGGAAAGCAGAGTTACTTACCAGTTTGGTAACTGGAATCCAAGATTCTTTGTCCCTGTATGACTGTGTTTCTTCTTCTGCGTGATTCTGGAGTTGTATAACAGCTGGATCTGAAGGGGGAAAGAAACTGTGCGATGATGGGGGCTATTCTACCTGTTACGCCCTCAGTGCAGGAGATGAGGCTGTCCAAGGCACCTGCATGGCCTCAGTGGACACTTCTGTGCAAAAGAATGGTCTTAACAGCCTTCTGTGGATGGTAGGGGCAAAATAGAGCCCCTGGGAGCTGCCATGGATTTTGTTCTGAAGCGTCTTAATTCTGTGCTCACCAGGGTAGGATGGGTTTGTTGTTAATTGTTCAGCTCGGAGATGAAACTCGTTGAAACAGTGACAAATAAATATTCTGTGACTTGTTAGGAGAGTAAAGTGTCTGGCTCTTACCATTTCAGAAACAGAGGAGATTGGTGATGAGGAAGTCTTCTCATGGCTGAAGTGTGCGAAGGGGCAGTCTCATGAACCAGAAAATCTTATGCCAACCCAAATCATTCCTGGAACAGGTAATATTCGAAACCGGAAGGAAACTCTATACAACTTTTCCTGTTTGAAGAGGCAGGAGAGAAGGAAGTGTGATAGTTAGGTTTTCTAGCTGTTGTCTTGTTTAGTGGAGGCAGGGAGGAGGGTGCCTGGATGAAGAAAGTGTTCTGCTGAAGGAAGCTTGGGAATTGAGGTGAAAATAGTTTGTGTGAGACTAAGCTGTTACCAAAGGTGATAATGTGCATCCAAAGCATGTGGCTCTTGTTTTGGCTCAGTCCTCTTTTTTTCAGAGATACTACCAGTAACAAAATACAGTGAGTAATAGGAAGCATCCTACCTGAAGGGCAGGGAAATGTTCAATGGTAGGATCTCCCTGACAAGACCAGCTTTCAGAACCGATGTGAGCGCTGTTACACAGTACACTAGAGTGTATGCAAGCATCTTGTTTTGAGGCTTTCATCAACCCTTAAGACTTTCACTGTGAGGTGGCAGTAATTGCGGTCAGTGTCTCTTCCAGATTTGTACACAGCTCCAGTACCAAAACTTTTAACTTTCCTTACAGCCCTTTATAATATTGGAGACATGGTGCATGCAGCACGAGGCAAATGGGGAATTAAAGCAAACTGCCCATGTATTAACCGACAGAACAAATCCGTACTGAGACCAGCTGTCACAAATGGGATGTCACAGGTATGTAAGCAGCGAGTCTGTGAGAAGAAATACTATACTTGACCCTGAATGTTAGAGAAGAGAGTTTTAAAAGTCAAAGGGTGGCATAAGACTATCCATAATCTAACCTCCTGTGTATTGCAAGTCTTACTACTTCAGCAACTTCTAACTATTAGGCTTTTTATGGTATAGTTGATTTTGCTGTTTTCAATAAACTTAATAGAGATTCAAAGATGATCAGGGGAGCTTCAGCTATCCATATGTAAACCAATAAAGTGAGATAAGTGGCCAGAATTTGAGAATCTGGTTCTTAGTGTGTAGTATTTTAACTGTTGGTTGATTTTGTTGTTTGTTTTTTGTTTTGTTTGTCCTTGGCAAAGCTAGCTCTAAAGCTGATGTGTCAGGCTAAGCAAGACAGACGTTAATCAAGAATGCTAGTGACCACATTATAGTTAGAGTCAATGTCCTAGGGGAAGTTAAGGAATCAAATATTAACACTACTGAAGATTCCAGTAAAATAGAATGAGTCAGAAAAGATGCTGAAGTTGAAAGATGAAAGGAAAAGCATGGTGGCTTGGATGCTACTCTCAAAAACCAGCAAGGAAATCTTAGCAAGTACACTTATGACCAAAAACTGTGATTAGAAAGCCAGGACTATATATATCAATATGATTAAATGGGTTGAGAGTCCACTAGAGTCGAAAAGATATTCTTCAAAATGGGTTCCTAATAAAGCCAATACATAGTAGTATAAATTAGGGAGACTGCATAGCATGTAGGAAGGACATTAGAAGGGCTGAAATGGCACCTTTAGCTAATGACTTTTCAAACTCCAAATAAATAGCAAGAGTTTCAGAAGCAGGAAACTCATGAAAAAAATAATTGGGACTGCTGGGTCTCAAAGGGCTAAGGATAAGGACAGTGCCGAGCACCTAAATGCATCAGTCTTGATCACGGAGGGTCTCTGCATCAGTCTTCACAGAGGGTGGTGGAGATCCCTGTTCTTCTTTTCTGGCAATAGGGAAAAAGTACTGTTGGTGACCTGAGTGTCAAAAGAGAGGCTGGACCAAATTGAGAACTGAAAATACAGTAAGTCACCCAACCCAAACAGTGTAAATCCCACAGTGCTGAAGGAGCTGAAATATAGATTTACTGAGCTGCTTGCAAAAATATGCAGGCTCTCATTTAAAAACAGTCTCTATGCTGAGAAAATTAGAAAGTAGCCAAATATTCTTCTACCTATATCTGAAAACAGTTACCACTGTTTGGCAGACTGATTGTAATGAAAATTAAAAACTGAATATAATAACCTAGGTAGACCATAGTGCAAAGGAAAATGGTGCCTTACTAATCTGTTAGAAGTCTTGATGTCAGCATAGTGCTAAATGAGAACTTGTTGACGTAACTTTTGAGTCTTTCAGAAGACCTTTGAAAAAAGCCCTTTTACAAGACGCTACCAAAGAAAATAGTTTCATGGTTGGTCAGGTCAGAAGGGACCTGAGCAGATCATCAAGTCCGACCCCCTGCCATGGGCAGGAAGGAGTGCTGGGGTCAAACGACCCTGGCAAGGTGTCTGTCTAGCCTCCTTTTGAAGACCCCCAGGGTAGGAGTGAGCACCACTTCCCTTAGAAGTTGGTTCCAGATCCTAGCCGCCCTGACTGTGAAGTAGTGCTTATAATCAGAAGCAAAATATTGTTACGGGACAAATAAAGAAGAATTAATAGTTGGTGTTCATCATGCAAAAGATGAACAGCAAGGTTCCATAGCAGTTCCTGTAACATTTTATTCATGTGTTGATGACGTGGAAATGAGAGATTGTATAAAGAGATACCAAATTTTGGAGATAAGACTAGGCTGTTTAGGTAAGTAGAGACCGGAGGAGAGCCAAGTTGGGCAAATTGGTGTAACATGATGGGAAAC
>NW_017729000.1:95242-95757 GCF_001723915.1 Gavialis gangeticus | reverse complement strand
ATAATCAGAAGCAAAATATTGTTACGGGACAAATAAAGAAGAATTAATAGTTGGTGTTCATCATGCAAAAGATGAACAGCAAGGTTCCATAGCAGTTCCTGTAACATTTTATTCATGTGTTGATGACGTGGAAATGAGAGATTGTATAAAGAGATACCAAATTTTGGAGATAAGACTAGGCTGTTTAGGTAAGTAGAGACCGGAGGAGAGCCAAGTTGGGCAAATTGGTGTAACATGATGGGAAACGATGCCTAGCTTCTGAAAACTGCAAGGAAATAAACATGACCTGATCACAGACTTGACCTTGCAAAATCAACTTAAAAAGATACCATAACATTACCATAACTAAGACCTTTCCACAGTATCCAACAGCAAGCAGAATAGGAAACTGGATACTCGGTGCATAAAGAATAAGGTGGAGAATAATACAGAAAATATTATGCCATCTTATTGAGTGGAATATGGGATACTTCCAACAATACATAGTTTCATAGTTTCTAGGGTCGGAAGGGACC
>NW_017729000.1:80360-95231 GCF_001723915.1 Gavialis gangeticus | reverse complement strand
CAGCGCTTCTCCAACTATCCTCCTTAGCTCGTTGAAGTCACCTTATCTCATAAAGATATTGCTGAATTGGGGGTAGATCTCAAAAGAAGGAGGAATGATTTGTGCCTGCTTAAAACTCTTGTATTAAGGGAGATTGAAAAGATGAGGACTGTTTAGTTTAGAAAGGAGATGAAGAGTACACACATAATACAAATAAATAGAATGGTGCCTGGTCTACAGTGACTGTTCTCTCTACCTCCTCACACAAGAACAAGGAGACTTTGAATCAATTAAGTAATGACTAAGTTTAAGCCTGATCAATGACATTTTTCACATACATGATTTACTGTGGTACTCCTTGGCTTTGAGATCACTACGTAGCAATAACTTGGCAAGGCATGTTGGACATCAGTTATGAATAACCAAATTATCCTGTCAGTGTTTCTTAGGGTGTGGACATATGGTGACTTGGAGCCCCTTTCAAAAGGGGAATGTTTCAGAAGGGCAGCTGCTGATGCATTCTAAATGTTATGACTGAGCAAGCTGAGAATGATTCAGGTGCAGCAGACCCACTCCAACATTAGCACTCCCTCCTCCTAGGTGAAAGTTGGAGTAGATTTGTTGCACTTCTGGCCTTCCTCTGGCTTCACATTCTACCTTGATGACACTAGACTGTATTGCCTTGTTCTGCTGTTATCAGCTGGTTAAATTTTCATTTGTTTCAGTTTAGGGGGAGCAGTTTGCTTTTTTAAAGTCAGCATCTAAATGTGCATGTTTTCTTTAGCTTCCCAGTGTAAACCCTACTGTGTCTGCCTCTGGAAATGAGAGCACCTTCTCCAACGCAGCAACAGGGACAGGACAGCTGGAGATGGATACTGGTCTTAAACCTGAGGCTGCAGATGGTAGAACTGAAGAGTCTGCAAAATCAGAGATGCCACCAACCAGTAACACCAGCGAAACAAAGACTAACAGGGCATTGTGTCCAGAAACGACCCCCTCATCTGCCTTGCACTGGCTTGCTGATTTAGCAACCCAGAAAGCAAAAGAAGAAACAAAAGGTAAGTAAAAGATCTATCCCATAGCCTTTTGCAGAAAAGAGTTGCAGTATTACCTTGGTGAGAGTCCCAGCTTGTTAAATGGAAAAGGGCGTGGTCCTTCCTCTTCACATCCCTCTTTGGATCCATTTTCTTTAGTAGGTTTAAAAGATGTGGAAAGTATCTCGAAATAACTTGCATGGAGGTGACCAAAGGGAGAGCATATAATTCCTAATCACATTTATACCATCTTAGTCTGCTGTTAGCTGTATCTTTTTTGGAAGGCTTTGTTGCACTGGTACGTGATGTCAAGTCTAATTTAACATTTATTTCTGGTATCGGTTAAGTAGCTTATGGAAACTGCTAAAATTGATGTTAGTGTCCTGCATGGGAAATGAAGAGTGGAATTTCTAGTCACTTAAATGTTCAAGGCAGGTTTTAGAAAAAAAAAAAACTCGGAATACACAACATCACTTCAGAAATATGTGTTTTTCAGGACACACCTGCAATAAAGGCGATTCAAGGTGGCCCCCATAAAGACTGTACTTAGGTAGAGTGAAGGTGTTGTAGCATGCAACCTTTTTTCATCACTATGAGTGATAGAAAGATTTTGTTAACATTTCCCAAACAGTCTTGTTCCTTCTTGTTGCTCACAAATGTTTTGCTAGTTCTAAAGGTCACATTCCCAGTAATAGTCCCTACTGTGTGTAAAATCTGCAGACAGTAATCTTAAAAGCTTTCATGGTGAAGGATTCGGAACTAACTTGGAAGGTGAGTGGGTCAGTTGGGGAGTTTGTTTCAAATAAGGTTGCAGTTCCTTGTAAATCAAATGTGTTTAAGTCAAAATTATCTTTTGTACTTCTCAAGGCCTTATCCCACAATGATAACAGCCTGTTGGTAACACCTCCCTGAAATGTACAATGTATAAATGTGTAGGACAGTGTATAAGAGCGTTTCATCGTGTATGCGTACATTCATAGATGCTAGGGTCCGAAGGGACCTCAACAGAGTGTAATACTATTCTTGAGTTGTAACATTTAGGTAAATGTTACAGGATAGTAACTGTGTTATATTGGACACTTGTCTCAGACCTTTCCTCGTTGTGGTCCTTCATCTCACCCAATTCTAATTTTTGCTTACAGAAGCAGGATCACTGCGGTCAGTGCTCAGTAAAGAATCCCACTCGCCCTTCGGATTGGATTCCTTCAATTCCAGTGCAAAGGTTTCCCCATTAACTCCAAAGCTGTTTAACAGCCTCCTGTTGGGCCCAGTTGCATCTAGCAACAAAACCGAAGGTTCGAGTCTCAGAGATTTGCTACATTCTGGACCAGGAAAACTGCCTCAGGTTCCATTAGACACAGGAATCCCATTTCCTCCAGTTTTCTCTGCAGCTTCAATGGTAAGTAGCATTGTCTTCCTGCAGATAGGTTATGCTCTGAGGTAAAATTCTTAGTAATTTAACAGCTTTCTTTGCATTCTAACAGCATTTTTTCTGGGCACTTGGTATAAACAAAGGCATTCATTTGATGGTGAAAAAATCTATAAAATAATTTGACACAATAGTTATTTATGGGGCTTAGTCCTTTGTTGTCATGAAAAAATTCTCCCTTTGGAGGGAAGTGGCCATTAGTTAGGCATAATATTAACTCCGACTCTTAAATTCCTTTTTGGTAATCTGTGCTGCCATGGAAGCTCAGTTGAGGAGCAGTCTGATTTTTTTTGGAAAGTCCTGCTTAAGATTAGCCTGCAAGCTGTTGCTGGTTAAGGGGACCCAGCTGTGGAACAGATTTTCAGAGATTGGGTGAATGTGAAGTAAGGCTGTCCTTAAAAAAAGATATGCTGAAAAATTCTCCTTTGAAAATACCCATCATAAGAATGATGCAACAACCACACGTGTCTTGCTTTGAAAGAAAAGGAAGTAAAAAGAGGAACCCCAAGAATCCTTACCTTAAAAACCCTAAGGCTTGCCCATGCTTAAAGTTGATTCTCTTTTAAGGTAGGGTGTGAATTTAAAAGACAGTGGCTGTTACTGAGTACTTTCAAACGTGAAACTCTTGTTCTGGAACAAGAATTCCTTGTTTAAATATAACTTAAGCCTCTTTAAGAAGTGGGCAAGCACTAACAGCATGAGCAATCTATAACAAAAAGCCCTTCCCTAAATAGAATCGTTACCTTCAGAAGTGCCACGGTCCATTGACTCCACTAGGGACTTGGCTATCACTGCGAGTTTTTTTGTTCTGTTTTCTTAATTATGGAAGGTGTTCGGATTCTGGTAAGGGATGGTGTTAAACTGGTATGGCATGCAGTGTGATCTAGTAAGAACAGCAAAAGCACCTTACTGGGTCAGACCAGTGGTCCATCTAGCCCTGTATCCTGTCTCCGACAATGGCAGAAGTAGATGATTTGGAGGGAGAGCATTGAACCAGGCGTACCTGATGTGAGCAGTCCCCCTGTTCATTACCCTGCCGGCATCTGTCATCATTGGTTTAGAGTAACCCTGCCTTGCTCTGATGTGTAGAGCAAGACATTTGAACTCTGAGCCAGGGCAGATGGAGTCTTAATAGTTTAGCTTGTATGGCACTGGCAAGAGGATTGAAACATACTACAAAGGGAAGCTTCGTTGTCACAGGAAAGCGAAACCAGTAGTTGTGACTCAGCTTTTAAGAGCTTCTGAAAATGTCATGGCCCTGAGAACATATATCCACAAACTAAAATGTAGATAACTGTGAAATGCCTTAAGGTAAAAGGAATTTCTTCTGTGGCTATGGAAAGAAAGTCCTCACACTTATATTCCCTACCCTTCCTAGCAACATGGCACAGTAAACCACAGGTTTTATCCTTTTTCTCCTTTCTCAGAACCTTGTCAGTTTTTGTTGCTGCTCCTTATCAAGATCAGTGACAAATTCATCAACAAAGATCCTTTGCTGCTTTTCTGACTCGAACATTAGGGTCAGAACTTCGTAAAAGTCTGGATTACTAGCATTTGAAGAGGAGGCATGCATAAGGTGGTGAAGTTATCTGTATTGGGATTTTCTTTATTAAAATTTACCACTTCTGCAGCATTTCAGTTTCACTGAACTCATTTGACCTCCAGAATTTTCAAGTGAATCAAACAATACGCCCAAATGACTTGCAGTGGAGCAGATAGCATCTTAGCAACCAGGGCACTGTCTTCTGTCTTAACTTGAGCACCATCAGTTCCTTAGCCACAAGCTCTCACTATACCTTTATTCCTGCTAGAAAGTACCATTTCTTACCAGAAGCAGTTTTATTGTTGAGGCACTTGTAGGCCTTGATCAAAACCAGCTTTTAATCTTCTGTCGTTTAAACTAACACTTGAGTATAAATCTCTCACTGTAAGGCATGTTTTTCAAGGCCTCAAAACACTTGTAGCTCTTCTCTTGAATCTCTTCCAAATTTTCAGTGTCCTTTGTGAGCTGTAGACAGCAGAACTGGGCACAATATTAAGTAACAGTCTCTATTATGCTGCATACAGAGGTAATGCTGCCTTCCTATTCCTGTGTGATCTACTCCTGCTTATATATTCAAGGATTGCTGTCTCCCTTTTAACAGAAACCAGAACACCAAAAGCAAGAGATCTTAACTGGTCTGATTCTGTTTAGTGCATAAAAAGCATTTAAGGGAACCAGGAAGAAATGAACAATTTTTTTGATGGAAACAAAACTGATGGTGGTAGGAGGGAACAGCTTCTGATATTGTGACATTGGTATTCATTTTTGTAGGCTTAGCAATTAATCTCGTTAGAATGCAGCAAGTTTTCCAAGCCTTAAGTCTGTAAACCACTGGCGGCGGCAGCAGACATGCTGTTGTCAGTACCCCCTCCCAACTGTGTACTGACTTGTGTACAAGGTCTTGTGATAACAGTTACCACGGTTGAAATACAAGAGAGTGTTGGGGCAGATGCATATTGCCCTTATGTAAACTTCTGTGAAAACTGAACTTGGCCTGTATATTTGTGTCTTTAGGGAGCCAAAGGTAAAGCCAGTCTGCCCAACTTCCTAGATCATATCATTGCTTCTGTGGTGGAAAATAAGAAGACATCTGATGCTGCAAAGCGAACAAGTAACTTGGCTGACACTCAGAGAGAGGTGAAGGAAATGGTAATGGGACTGAACGTTCTGGATCCACACACTTCTCATTCCTGGCTCTGTGATGGAAGGCTCCTTTGCCTTCATGATCCCAGCAACAAAAACAACTGGAAGATCTTCAGGGAGTGTTGGAAGCAGGGCCAGGTAAGTGAAAATGAATAGCCAGGTTGTAACACTGGAGCAGGTATTTTGGAGAATGAAAAAAAGCTTCCTCTATTCCTGCTCTGAATAGTCAATGACAACGTACAGTTCTGTGTTTAAAAAAAAAAAAAAAAAGGAAGGGATAAACTGAAGCTAATTTTGTGGCATTCCTATTTGCTGTATTTTAGAGAGACATTCCTTTCATCTAGGAGTGGATATAGTCTATCTAGAAGTACAGCCAGATATAGTTACATATGGCTAGTGGATCTCGGGGTGGGGGGGGTGTATATGGTGCTATATGGTACTAGACTTTCTTGTAAAGACACCTGAAAATGGCTTGGAACTGAATTTTGATTTTCTGACTTGGCTAATTTGCTTGATGTAATGGGGTTGTACTTTTATGCAAAAAGGAGCTGGTATCTGATGCCTTGCTTCTTTGGTGATGGCCAAGAAAATCCAGCTCCTGAGAATGAGAGAGATGTAGTTAAATTTGTAGGAAATTTGGCTAATAATGTAACGAGCCACCTGCCTTTCTTTTTGTTAGCCCGTGCTAGTTTCTGGAGTCCATAAGAAGTTGAAGTCAGAGCTGTGGAAACCAGAGGCCTTCAGTCTGGAGTTTGGAGACCAGGATGTTGATCTGGTGAACTGCAGAAACTGTGCCATAATTTCAGATGTGAAAGTGCGTGACTTCTGGGATGGCTTTGAAATAATTTCTAGTAAGTGCAGATTCATGGTAGAACAGCACATCTCATTCCTCTTATAATCCCTGTCACAGATACCACAGGTTATGTGTTCCAGTACCTATCCCTTGAGGTGTAAAGCCACAGCTGCTCCTTGTAAGGCTCACTAGAGAGTGACTTCTGGGTGGAGAAATTGTGAAGAATGAGGCTAGGCCAAAAGTAGCTTAGTACAGTCAGACTGCTTTGGAGCAGAGAACTCTTATTACAACAGTATTCAAAATAAATAAGTAGATGGTCTATACCACATGAGATTGGTAGTCTGATCTTTTCTCTCTCCTCCCCCTCTTGTTGTATTCATGACAAAGTTGAAGTTGGTTCTACATTTTGCTGTGATTGCAAGTCTTGCCACCTCCATGTTTTTATCCCCTGGTGACAACCTCCCAAAACCATGGTCATGCTGCAAAGAAAGCACTATTTGTAAGGATCAGTCTTGAGCAGTGGTGGGCAAAGTCTGGCCCTCCATATCCCATCAGCCCCTGCAGTGGCAGCTCCTTCTGGCAGCTACTACCAGACCGATCCCTGCTTCCCAGGCACCTTTGCCCATCTGCCCCATACCCACTGCCAGGCACACAGGCAGGACACGTGGCTGGGATGGCACTGCAGCCGGGAACAAGATGGGCAGGCGGGGCTAGGGAGACCCCGGGGGCTGGTGGGGGCTGGGCCCTGGACAGAGCTGCGATCCACTGCCCACCTGCCCTTGTAACGAGTGCAGGTTTTATGTGCAAGGGCGTGCAGAGAGCAGATTTAAGCTCTGCTGCGGCTCTGTGCCATCCCCGCCTCAAGTTCCTGGCCCCGGAGCAGCTCCCTGCCCAGCTGTGCACCCTGTCTGCGTGGCTCCCAGCTGGTCTCTGTGGAGAGTTGCACAGGCAGGGGCTGGTGGGAAATGGAGTCTGGCTGCTGGCCGGATCCGCTGTTTTGCCACCCTGGTCTTGAGGCTGACCGCTTCAGAGTACCAGAGGGGTGGAGTGGGTCATGGCATCTCATTCTAACAAGATGCTTTCTGAGGTCTTGGGCCAGGGTCCTGGAAGACTTTGAAGGTGGGTAGGATTAGATTAAGCAAGCAACTGAATGGTGGACTTGCTCAGGGCTGCCCAGCTTCCGGACAGTTGGAGACTGCATGCCATGCGAGTCTGCAGGGCTGGCGTCCCTCTGCCATGCAGGAGCCCAGCTCTCCCCCCACCCCCAAGTGGCTACGCACTCAGTGCAGGCAGTGCAAAGGAGTTGTTCCCTTTCTTTGCCACACGTGCAGCATGAGTGGTCCATGTGCCCTGGCTATGTGCGCAGCACAAGTGGTATAGTCCCTCCCTGGTTGCAGGCAGTGGGGAGGGGGATGTGCTGCTGAGCATGGGGGGCAAGGCTGGGGGAAGTAGGGAGTTCTTACTTGATTTGGAGTCTTTAAAAGAATCTCCGGCTGCTGCTTCCATGGTGTGGTTGGAAAGGGGAGTGCAGCTGCATCACTCCACCCCTCTGGATCTGCCTCTGAGTGACATATAAATTGAATAAATAAGGAAGTGGGGCCAGGTTTGTTTTTGGTTTGTTTGTTGTTGGGTTTTTTAAGTTTCTCTTACATTTGAGGCAAGATAGTAATTGGCCATAGTCAGTATTATCATAAGACATCTAGAAGGATAAATATGTAAAATCTCTCACCTACGGGCAAAAAAGGTAATTTGTCAGTGCTAAAGGCATGCTGTGCCATGGCTTGGCCTGAGCTCTGACTGGTAGGTTGGGTCCAGGATATAAGTGAAAGACAGATGTTTTGAAGTGGCTGTCAGCTAGTTTCTTGGATACTTCCTTGGGGAGGTCTGACAAATGAGCAGGATTTTGCAATGTCTTATAGATCCAAAGATGACTACTCGAGGCACCTGTAGTATATGGCCAAGCAGGCTAACAGCATATTGGGCGCATTAGTAGGAGCATTGCCAGCAGATGGAGGGGAGTGATTCTTCCCCTCTATTTGGCACTGAGGCGGCCACATCTGGAGTCCTGTGTCCAGTTTTGCCTGTCCCCTCCCCCTTTCAGAAAGGATGTGGACACATTGGAGAGACTCCCTGTGGAAAGCAATGAAAATGGTTGTGGGGCTGGAGGACATGACTGGTGAGGAGAGGCTGAGGGAACTGGGCTGATTTAGTCTGGAGAAGAGAGAGAGGGATTGAACAGCAGCCTCACCTTCCTGCAGGGGGGCTGCAAAGAGGATGGAGCTGGGCTGTCCTCAGTGGGGGCAGATGACAGGACAAGGAGCAATGGGCTCAAGTTGCAGCAAGGAAAGTTTAGGTTCAATATTAGGAAAAACTTTCTCATGAGGGTAGAACAGGCTACCCAGAGAGGTGATGGAATCTCTATCCTTGGAGGTTTTAAGACCTTAGTAGAAAAAGCCTTGGCTGGGATGATGTAGTTGGGGCTGGTCCTGCTTTGAGCAGGGGGTTAGACTAGATGTGACCTCCTGACGTCCCTTCCAGGCCTCATTGTCTATGATTCGGGGGTCAGATGAGTGGAGGGGAGTTGGCACATGGCCAGCCCTTGGTTGTAGCTGTATGCTGGTGCAATCTAGCCCATGCAGCTCCCTAAGGGTCCAGAAAATTGAAATCAGGAGAGCAGTGGCAGCATTAATTATCACTCCCCTGTTGCCAGATTTCCAGACCTTGGGGAGGCCCGCTGGCTGGATGACACAGCTCTGTAAGCCAGGTCTGTCTGAGCACCCCTGTTTTAGTCAAACTAGTCAGCATCACGTATGAAGAGAAGAAATGGGCTAGGCTTCATTCCTGAGTCAAATTAGGTATGAGTAAAAATCAGTTGTGAGCATTGCCTTCTAAATGTCCTGTCCTGCTCTGCTCTGCACCACATTTGGTAAATGAGAAGCTGTGCATGGTGGATGTCTTCTGGAGGTTGTGTGCGTGTCCCCCACCCTGTGGACTGCGATTTCAGCAGTGCATTACCAGTCCCTTGTGTTGACCACAGTGGATTTCATCGTGTTTTAGAAGCAGTCCAGGTTGGCAAAAACAATATAGGATGAGATTTTTTCATAAGCATTGGGCATTGGCTTTAACTGCCTTCTGTAGGAATGAATGGTAAAATTCTCTGATGTCAGTAGAAGTGGTCAGGTGGTGGGTTCTGGAACGCTCCTCCTTTCAGCCCCACAGAAGTGCTGTAGGCATTTGGCAACTTGCAGGAATCTCCTTTAGACTCTGCTGTGGGTCCTGTTTTGACTAGTAAAATTCATTTTTACTGTGGACCAGGGAGCAGAGTGCACTGTGCTGGGCAGTGTACAAAGTCACCATCACAAGGAGTTTACTATGGAGATGAGACCGAGAGGGTGGGAAGAGGTGCAGCATGCAGAGTGAAATGTGTTTCATCTTGCAGAACGCCTGAGGTCAGAAGATGGACAGCCAATGGTACTGAAGTTAAAGGACTGGCCTCCAGGGGAGGATTTTAGAGACATGATGCCTACAAGGTAAGGAATCTGGAGCAACAGTGCTAACAGGGGATCCTGACTGCTTTACAAGCAGGACCGTTCTGTTGGCATTGCATTGTTCTTTGTGTGCTCTTCCTTCCCTGTGACCTGAAAGGGTCTTGGCTCTTCTCTTCCTGTGTAGGTTTGAGGATTTGATGGAGAATCTTCCTCTCCCGGAGTATACCAAGAGGGACGGCAGGTTAAATCTGGCCTCTAGGCTGCCAAGCTACTTTGTACGTCCTGATCTGGGCCCAAAAATGTACAATGCCTATGGTATGTAGGAACAGAGCTGGAGATGAGCTTGTGGCTGTGCTTTATTTCATTTTGTATATCCTCAGAACTGGAATTTGTATGGCAGGAAAGCATTAGCTAAGTCTGAGAACTTACCCTAGAGGAGGTTGAGTCATCTTACTGGATCAACACTAAGAGATGTCCACGTGCTGCTTTTTCCTCCATGAATGCATGTACACGTACACACCAGTAAACTTAAAACCTCCCTATAAATTATTACCATAATGTACTTTATATTCTCTAGTGTGTGTTTATATGAATATATGTTATATTATAGTATATATTACATTATAATATAAATGATATTTAGCTGTTTTCCATGATCGAGTTAAAGCAGTTTTGGTGACCTCAGACTGAAAGACGGATTGCACCCTATTATTAGACTTAAGTATATATTTTTAGCCTTGTAAGATAAATTGTGTGTGCAGCAGATTGGATATCAGTGGAGGGAAATGTGCCAGAGCATGTGCCCTGAATAAGCATCCTGAAGCATTGTGAAATTTACAGATGACAATTTCTTCAGGGATTAAAAGTAATTAGCATTTAATGATTATTTTTCAAAACATCCAAAACTATCGGCACACATGCTTTGTGGATGTAATCTTTCTAAAATATGAAGTTATTTTCACTGCACCTGATGGACAGAAGTAGAATGGAACAATTTGAAGTTATAACAGCTTGAATCATGATAGAAATGGTGGGGGGAGGGGGGGCGGTGGATGCTGGTTGTTTTTAACCAGTTATTTAAAGTAGGTTGAGGCCTCAAACACTTCACTTAGTTGTTGCTTTAAAGGAAAAAACAGTTTGGATCTCTCTCAATGTTGCAAAACTATTTTAAGCTGGTGACCCTGCAAATGGTGTCTCCACTGCAGGTGTGTGGAAGGAAACTGTTCTTATAATTGAAGGGTGAACTGTAGAAATGTTGCTTAAAAACTAAACTTTGTAAAATCTTTTTTAATTGAGCCAGCTTCCTTTGGGGATGTTGGTTTATAAAATATGTGCTTAAATCTACCCCGGTCACTGAATTAGAATTCAGGAATTGCTGCATGAAATTCTGTGCCTGCTAAGCCAGTGAGACTTCTGGCTTTAAAAATGTGAAACCCCTGTGAGGTTCTGAGAAATCAGTTTCTTTACTAGAGACGTCACAAGTATTATACAATAGGGGGATGAAAATGGGATTATGATTAATGTGGCTGTTTCAAGTCTTTTGTTTTTGGTGCTTTAATTTAGGCAGGTAGCAGAACCAACTTCTGCAAGCTGTATGTTAAGGCAACAGTTGCCTTAAATGTGCAGTTAACACCCTGATGTGACAGGCTTTAGACAGTAAGAAATCATAGTCCTTGCCCCAAAGAGCATGTAGTTTAGTCAGACAATGTACTAGATGTAGGAAATGATGCAACAAAAAAGCAATGAATACTAGTGAAAGCTAACTTGTTTTGTCTGCTTCCAGTTTTTTTGTACCATCTTATGTGCATGGGGAATGCACAGACAATGAGCACATTTTTGTTTAAATTTTTTCTTCTTTTAAAAATCAGAATTTGTAGGACTTCTGCATCATATGTTGCCTTCCAGAAGTAAAAATTAATACTTCAGTGTTGTATCTGACTGTTAAAAAGTGTTGTCACCAAAGGGTCAACCCCTTTATTTTGGCATCTGTTAAAAGTAAAAGGCAAAAATACCTTAAATGTCTTTCATCAAAAAGCAAATATTCAGTACCTTACTCAATGTGCTTACAGGCATGTCAAAGTAAAAGAAGGGATTAGGAAAAAATATTTCATCGCTGTATGTTGCAACAGTAATGAACACAAAGTACTACTTCAAATTTCTTTGTGTTCATAATGTTTTTCAGTTTAAAAAAGCTAGGGAGCTGTAGCTCAGGTCTCTAAATATGTAGTTTTGATTTTGTACACCGTTTCAGGGATGATGGGAGAAACCAAAAGTAAACATGCATTAGGAAGCCCCTGTTCTTGCAAAAAGAGCTTTGTTTGTTCTCTTCACAGGAACTTGGATCTTGTTTGTCTTACAGTGTTGGTCTTTCACACTGTCCTTTTTCTTAGGGTTGATAACTGCGGAAGACAGACGTGTTGGTACAACCAACTTACACTTGGATGTGTCTGATGCCGTTAATGTCATGGTGTATGTTGGGATCCCCATTGGCGAAGGGTCCCATGATGATGGTAATGTTTTGGAAATGTTTTACTGTCCTATGAAAACTGCGCCGTGGAAAGAGGAATGTGTATGTGGGCTTCCAAGTTTCTTTAAAGAGTCTTGCAACTTTGGCTAGATGCAACAAGTCACCTTGGAAATGTAGGCTGTATCTTCAGTGAACATTCACAAGTATAGAAAGTAATCTGTTCTTAAGTAGTGCCTTTTTCACTAATAGTTCAGAATGTTCTGTGAAACCAGTGGCAGTTTTGTGGGGGGAATTAAGAAGAGAACTGAATGGGAGGGGAAGGAAACCATTGTACCGTTTTTCAAATATTTGAGAAATAAGGATTGGCTGGATTTGAATGTTTTATGACCAAGTTTTTAGATTGCTTCCCAGTCAGTTAGTGACTGGTATGAGTCCAAAGATTATGATGTTAATTTCTGTTTATGTATTGGATATAAAAGGCCTGTGATTGTACTCAGCTTTTTGTGGGGATCTTCTTTGCAGAGGTGCTGAAAACAATTGATGAAGGAGATGCTGATGATGTAACAAAGCAGCGAATCCACGAAGGGAAGGAAAAGCCTGGAGCTCTGTGGCATATCTATGCCGCCAAGGATGCTGAGAAGATCCGTGAACTTCTGCGGAAGGTATATTGATGACAAAGAAGGCTTGTGTCTTACTGTTGTCCAAGAAAGGTTCATCTATAGGGACTTGGAGGATTCAGGTTGAATCTTGTGCAGTTGATGTTCCTTACCACAAAAATATTCACCTGCAGAAATTACAACCACTCTGCGAATGTGACTGAATGGAATTGTGTGTATGGCTAGTCATAGGATCATAGGAAAGGAGGACTGGAAGGGATCTCATGGGGGCATCTAGGCCAGCCCTCTGCTTAAGGCAGGATCATCCCTGACTAAACCATAACAGTCAAGTGCTGATTTAACCTGATTTTGAAAATTTCCAGTACCGGAGATTCCACAACTTCTCTAGGTAACTTGTTCCAGTGCTTGGTGACCCTTATAGTCAGAAAATGTCTCCTAACTTGCAACGTAAACTTCCTTTGCTGCATTTTGAGGCCATTGCTCTTAGTCCTGTCCCCTGTAGCCACAAAGAAAAGCCTATCTTTGTCCTTGAGAAGACTGAGCTTCTGAGCATGGAGAAAATATAAATGATTAGCCCATGCTAGCATCTCAAGGATAGATATGGAAGGGATATTTATTAGTACAGATGCCATTGCCTGGAAACCCTTTATAGTCTGTGCTGCTAGTATTTCTCATTGTAGCAGCTTAAAATCATATTTGTCCATGTCAGGGTTGGTTCAGAATGCTACGTGAGATGGGATAAGTACTGAACCTTGCTATCTGTGGATGTGTTTTGTATTTTTGCATTAGGTTGGAGAAGAACAAGGTCAAGAAAATCCCCCAGATCATGACCCAATTCATGACCAAAGTTGGTACTTGGACCAGACCCTGCGTAAGCGTCTTTATGATGAGTATGGTGTACAAGGCTGGGCAATAGTACAGTTCCTAGGAGATGCAGTGTTCATTCCTGCAGGTGCACCCCACCAGGTAAGCATAGTGTCACAGATGATAAAGAACATTACAGCCAAGTTTGTTTCATCTCCCAAAAGCACCCTGAAATATGACCACTGACTTGAGCCCTTCGGTTTTGGAGAACAGTTGCTACAGAAATCTGTTTGTAACCTTCTTATCAATGTGATGCTTGAGTACAATTTAAACAACTGAATAAGTAAGCGTAGTGGCATCACGGGAGCAGGTGTGTAACTAAATTACTGGGAGAAAATTAAGAAAATGAACACTTAGACTGAATATTAGGAAAAACTTCCTGACATTGAGATTTCCTTAGGCTCTGGACCAGACTCCCAGTGGAGGTGGTAGAAGCTCCATCACTGTAGTCATCTAACTCTATGGTCAGCCAAATACCAGAGAATCTTCTGTAGCAAGCAGTCCTGCATCTATAGGGAGAGAGGTTGGCTGTCGCTCAGTAGAATGTTTGCACTTCTGACATGAGACTAATTCTGTGAATTGTTCTGCGTGAAACTGGGTAGCTTCAGTCTCTGGTAGCTAGGTGAGCAGGAACCTACAGTACATGGAATTCTTCTGTATTAATTCTATATTGGGTCATTCAGCTTTGCTGTATCTAACATCCACTGCTATAATGTTTTGGGGTTTTTTAGGTCCATAATCTGTACAGCTGTATTAAAGTGGCAGAAGACTTTGTATCTCCAGAACATGTAAAGCACTGCTTCCGCCTGACTCAAGAGTTCAGACATTTGTCTAACACTCACACGAACCATGAAGATAAGCTGCAGGTAACTGTCAGTCCATCTTGGGGGAAACATTTCTGTGCTGACTGGTGGCTTGAAGTCTTTAAAAGAAATGTCGTTACTAGTCTGAATAGGCCTGATTTTGTCTGAGCAAGACTGTTATGGAGGTTTAGGATTTTTCCCAATTGGTGGCAAGAATGGGTGGTGATCATGATTTTGTGTATATATGACAAAGGAACTAACTTGTATGAGTTAGTCTTTAGACTATCAGGTAGAAAGGGTGTTGAAGAGATTTGTGTGAGCACGTGTGCTTTAGGATGAAGCTATGGCAAGTAATTAGGCAACTAGCCCAGGGTAAAGGTACTAAGAGACTAATGAACTGAAAAGATGTCTGTTCCTCGTTGCTCTCCTTTTTTTCTCTGCATTGGAAAAATGTTTAATACAAAAGGACTGGCTTAAACAGAGTTGTTTAAGCCTCTTGTTCTGTGCTGTAGTGAGAGCAGCAATTAGAAATAAGACAGACATCTATAACAAATGGAAAAAAGGAAATAAAAACCATAAATTAGAAATTAAGTATAGAAAATTAATAAGGGAAGCCAAGAGTCTTGGGAAAGATCCATGGCTGGCAGGGCTTAGGAGACTTTTTTTTTTTTTTTTTTTTTAAAATTTTACAACCCAAAAAAAAAAAAAAGC
>NW_017729000.1:78928-80243 GCF_001723915.1 Gavialis gangeticus | reverse complement strand
TTTTTTTTTTTTTTTTTGTTTAAATATGACAAGCCTAAGAACAAAAAAAGCCTTGGTGCTAGACAGTAAAACTGATGCAGGAAAGGTTTAATGTTCCATAAATGCTTGTTACAAATGTTGAAAGATGTGGGATGGCATGCTCTTATAGCATATACCTGAAGAAGTAAGCTCCAGTGCATTACTCCGGTTACTAAGGAGGATTCAAAACATCATCTACTAAGATGAAGAATTTTTAAATTGGTAGCCCAAGAAATGTGCGAATGAGCTGCTAAGAAGGTCTCTGGCCCAGTGACAGAGAACATTAATAATGTTTTGGAATACAAAGGGCATTTCAGAGGGAAGGAAGAGTAATAATATTGTGGCAACGTTTAAATGGGGCAAGTAGGGTGAGTGGTATTTTAAGAGATGAAGAATTAAAGCCTAGCAATACAAGACAATACAATTGCAGAGGGCAGACCTAGTGCCCAGCTTTAAGAAAGGGAAGGAGGAGGATTTGGGAAACTACAGATCAGTCAGCCTTACCTCAGTCCCTAGAGAAATCATGAAGCAGGTCCTCAAGGAATCTATTTCTAAGCACTTGGAAGATAAGTTGATTAGGAACAGCCAGCATGGATTCACCAAGGGCAAGTCATGATGGACCAACCTGATTGCTCTCTGTGATGAGATGACTGGCTCTGTGGCTGTGGGGAAAGCAGTGGACATACATAATATACCTCGACTTTAGCAAGGCTTTTAATACAGTCTCCCACAACATTCTCACAAGCAAGCTAAGGAAGTATGGGTTGGATGAATGAACTGTAAGGTGCGTAGAAAACTGGCTGGGTTGTTGGGCTCAAAGGGTAGTAATTGGTGGCTTGATGTCTAGTTGGCAGCTTGGTATCAAGTGGAGTGCCCAGGGGTTGGTCCTTGAGCTGGTTTTGTTCAATGTCTTCATCAACAATTTGTAAGGTGGGATGGAGTGCTCACTCGGCAAGTTTGAAGATGACACCAAGCTGTGGGGAGTAGTAGATACACTGGAGGGTAGGGTTAGGATTCAGAGAGACCTCAACAAATTGGAGAATTGGGCCAAAAGAAGTCTCATAAGGTTCAACAAGGACAAGTGCAAAGTCCTGCGCTAGGGAGGTACACGCTGGGGACCGACTGGCTAAGCAGCAGCTCTGCAGAAAAGGACCTGGGGGTGACGGGGGACAAGAAGCTGAACAGGAGCGAGCAGTGTGCCCTTGCTGCCAAGAAGGCTACCGGCATCCTGGGCTGCGTCGGGAGGAGCATTGCCAGCAGATTGTGGGGGGGGGGGGGGGGGGGGTTTTTCCCCCCT
>NW_017729000.1:65800-78892 GCF_001723915.1 Gavialis gangeticus | reverse complement strand
TTCCCCTCTATTCAGCACTGGGGAGGCCACATCTGGAGTCCCATGTCCAGTTGTGGGCCCCCCACCGCAGAAAAGATGTGGACAAATAGAGCCCAGTGGAGGGCAGTGAAAATGGTTTGGGGGCTGGGGCATAGACTGGTGAGGAGAGGCTGAGGGAACTGGGCTGATTTAGTCTGGAGAAGAGAAGACTGAGGGGGATTTGATAGCAGCCTTCAGCTCCCTGCAAGGGGGCTGCAAAACGGATGGGGCTGGGCTGTTCTCAGTGGGGGCAGATGACAGAATAAGGCAGCAAGGCAAATTGAGGTTAGATATTAGGAGAAACTTTCTCACTAGGAGGGTGGTGACGCACTGGAACAGGTTACCCAGAGAGGTGGTGGAGTCTCCATCCTTGGAGGTTTTCAAAACACAGGTAGATAAAGCCTTGGCTGGGATGATGTAGTTGGGGCTGGTCCTGCTTTGAGCTGGGAGATGGACTAGATGTGACCTCCGGAGGTCCCTTCCAGCCCTCCTTTTCTGCGATTTCTGAGACCAATATCCTTTGGTCAATGACCAACTCCTTTGTGTGATTATCTTCCAATGGCTATAGAGCCAATTGCCAGAGTTTACTTCCACAGCTTGAAGCAAGCAGAGCTAGTTAATTTCTTGTTAAACTGAAGATGCTGCTGATTGTTTAATCGTATGTGTTGATTTTTGTGGGGGCTGTTTGTTTTTTGTTTTAGGTGAAGAACATTATCTACCATGCAGTGAAAGATGCTGTTGGCACACTGAAGGCTCACGAATCCAAACTGGCTAGGTCTTAGGAGTTGCTAATTCTGAATCCCCTGTGAAGTAAGCCTTTGCTCACAGTACATACAGGGACTGCACTTGACTGCCTCTGCGGGAGCAGAAGCCTCTCACTAAGAGCTAGTGTGGTCAGTATTACACACACTCTTCAGCCACTGTTTTCTACGCTGCCTCAACACTGAAGGTCTAATGGGAAGTTGCACTGTTACCTGCAGAATTCCTGTCTGAAGAAAGGTGCCGTTTCCCTTTCCTGTGGCCTTCTGCGAATTGGAATTGCACGGAAACCACATGGTGTTCCTGCATATTATAATTAGAAATGGTATAAGAGTGTGACATTTTTTTTCCTCATGCCTAGTTAGTCTCCAAGAAATTAGAAGGAATGTGCTGGAGGTGGGGTATCCTGTTGCAGACTTAAGTAGATAGCTGCTGCAGAAGTGTGACCAACAGGAGCCCAAATGCAGAAACATACATGCTAATCCTTCCTAGTGTGATTTGATACAGGCCAAGGAAAAGGGATAAAGCTGTTCTCCACACTCCCCTTCTTGTAGCCGTTTATACACTGTAGAACTGCAGAGATACAGGGAGAACCCACTGCTTTTCCCAGGAGGCTCCAGAATTAGGAGAATTGTGTATTTAGTGAAAAACTAGGTTTGTAGTGAAACAGTTAATATTTCATGAAAGTAGATATTTTTAGTATTTTTGAAATACCACAACTGTTCCTGGATTTGCAAGGAAAGGCACATTACATTTAGTCTTCCTTTCAATAAAATCAATAAATGATTTGTAGAAATCAGTCCAAAATAGCACAAAATCAGCCAAAGGAGAGCTAAAAGAAATTGACCCTCCCCTTCCAGTTTCCTCAAAATGAGAAGTAAAAAGGGGCATGAACTTTGTTTTGACTTGGAGATGTTGTGCATCTCCTCCTGCACTGGTAATGCCAGGCAATAGTTCACCCGGTGCTGGTGCTAGCTCGGGGCTTCTTTCCTTTCCAGAAGTGAAGGAAAACTAATTTTCAGATATCAGCTTTGTCCAGAACTATTTTAAGTAAAACGTTCCTGCTTGATAGAACTGTATTCAGAATTAACTAAATGTCAGCATTGATGCGGTGGATTTCATTGTCCGGGTACATGGGGAAATGTATCTACCTTATATCCAGCTGTACTGTAGTGCCACCTGCAGGCCTGTTAATATGTTCACGGTTATTTCATTTTTTTTTTTTTTTAAATAAAAGTCATTTACTGTAGACGCCTAGCCTGCTCCCTTCCTGCCTTGGCTCCGTGCAGCCTGCCAGGGCGCAATGGCCCCGGGACGCCAGCCCCTGAACCAGGCCAAGAGGCGGCAGCTCCAGCCAGCCCAGCTGCCCCGGTGGCACGCTCAGCTTGGCACAGCCACTGCCTAGGCACCAGCTCCTCAGAGCACTGTAGGACAAGTGGCCTGAGCTGGTGTGAGGCTCAAACTGTATGCATGGGAGATCCTGAAGGTTAGCATTGTAGCTTGCCTGAAGCTGGCTGCCACAGCCCAGCCCAGCCCCCACTGCATTTGCTCAGGCTCATCTTCTTCATCCACCCATCACCTGCACCATGCCCCCTTGCCCCTACCCTCGCAAGCAGGGTGTTTCCCCTGTGCCCCAGGCTTTTGTGTTCAGCCTGGCTGCTTCTCGCTATCATGGAGGGCAGAGCTGTCCCCTGTGTGTCCCATGCCGTTTTGGGGTCCCTGTCCCTTGCCATGCCATGGCCTGGCTCTGTCCCAGGTAGGTGGAGGTGTGAGTGGCTCAGTCTTGGCAACAACTGCCCAAGTCCCTCTGCACTTGCCCTGAAGACGAGGGTCAGAGAGGCCAGAGCATGGCTTGCTGGCTGCCACTGCTGTTCATCTCACAGGCAGGGCTGGAGCCTGCTGTAGTTCATGCCTGCCTGCACAGCTGGCGGCCAGGTGCACAGAGCACCACTGGTCCCAGGCGTGGCAGGGCTCCTAGGTCCATCTCTGCTGCTCCCTGTCCCCAGTTCAGAGACCAGTTTTTTAAAAGCATCAAAGTAAAAATAAATTTGTAGAAAATTCTCCATGATAAATAACCGTTCAGATTGCTTAATTGAATTATGACTATTGAAATGTGTTAGGTTCAGTGGTTTTGTGGTTGCTACACAACAAGATAAATAGTAAGTGGCTCCCTCATAACTGCATTTACTAGTACATAGCTAAACATACAAGGTCTAACCCAGTGTGTACTGGTGCTTTGGTTTCTGATGGCTTCTAAAACAGAACAGCGAGCACCGCTACAGGGCTCTAAAAGTCTGTAAAGAGATACTTCCTCATTATACACTACAGTTAGTTGAACCAGCTCTTGTATTTAGTGTTGCCTTAAGACTCGCAAACGAGCACTGTTATTTGTTATGCTTTTCAAGGATTTGGAGAATTCTTCATCTCTAGCTGGAATAGTGCCTAGAATCCTAAGAAAATAGAGCTGGAAAGGACCTCAAGAAGCTATCCAATCCAACCCCTTAACTCCATGAACTGTACCTACTAACTTTCCTTTTTAGTTCTAAAATTTCATCAGAGAAATGCAAACTCTAACTTCAACTTTGTGGAAACATAAAACACCAATAACAATATTGTATATTACCCCAACAACTTTGTACCTTGGCTTTAATAAACTCTAATTTATGCAAATAACTTGGTTTTCGGTATGATCAATATGTGCAGCATTTTTTATTATTCTAAGTGGCATACACTACAGAGAGGGTGGATGACGGTTTTCTTGGGCAGAGCCTTTTATTCAGAGAATTAAATCAGTGAATGGTATTGTAGAAAAATGCAGTTCAGTACTTTGATAACATGACCGAAGCCATCCTATTTTCCTTTTTCTTTGCACAGAAATATTTAATGGAAATAGAGACTCAAATGTTGTTAATTTTCCTGTGATCAGATATTAATTGCAAGTATAATGAAACAATGTCATAGACCACCACCATAGTACAAGGACACTTTAACAGACCATTGTACTTTTTTACTTTGATCCATAAAACGTGTTTGTTTTCTTTTAAACAAAAAAAAAAATGCAGCTCTTCCCCGTTGTTAGTTCTGGTCGCTGGTGACACTTGCGCTTAAGCGTTCTGAAGGATTTGTATTACAGCATCTAGTTTTCCATTCTTCCTGATTCCCTGCATAGTTCAGTGCTGTCTGCCATATGGAGAGAAGTGCAGCTTTTATGATCTGTAATCTTGACCCAGCCAGCTACTATGCCAAGCATCCATATGGAGGAGATGACACTGGTGAAAGTGCATGTACAGAATGGTTTGTAACAGGATTTCATGATCCTTAAGCTCTATTACTTCATTATTTTTCATCTGTTGTTCTGTTTTGTGGAGTTTACATCTCTTTCTGGGCATTGGCCTTTTGGGGTACCTTCTACTTTTGAGTCTTGGTAATTGAAGTGTAGGACACAGAGTTGTGTTACTGTAACATTTCTAAGTAATCACACAAATTAAGTCCATTATAGTAGTATACAAGATCTTAACTGTTAGCAAGTATAATGCTTTTGGAGTAACCAGTGGCCACTTCTACTTTAAAATTTACAACCAAAGATTTCTAGTGTGTATGGCAAATGTCTGATAGTACAGAGGAAGATTTCAGATATGACTTGCCTACATTCGGGCAGAGCTATTTCTGGCCCTTCGTGAGTAGAGTAAACAGTCCCTGTACTAACAGGTGAATGCGGGTGGAAGAATATACAATTGAAAGTGAAAGCAGCATTAGTGCAAACATTATTTTTGAATTGCTGCCACACAATAAATCATCTAATAGCTGAAGGGGACAATGCAAACTCAGTGATGTGATTTTTTTTCAGCTAATGAGAAGAGCGTGAGTTGTGTATGCCGTCAGTGAATTATGGTATATTAAAGATGATGCAGTTGGTTCAGATTATGCACCAAGCTTAACATTTTGTTGTACTTGGGGTGACATCCTAAACCCTTGGAGGTTACAACTGAGCTTCAGGATGTGAGAAGCTCAAAACGAAGTTGTTGTTTTTAATTATGTATTTTCAGACTTTGGACTTTCTGTATTCTAACTGCATCTTTTATGAGCGTAGCTTTCCTCTCCTTTTTTTGTTGTCCTTTTTAGCTTGTGTGCCTCACTTCACTTTCTGTCTTCATAAATAAAAAGCTTAAACGTGGAGCTGTCATGTGGGGGCCGCAGGCAAAGAACAGATGAAAATCACAGCCACAGCAGTTTAAAATTTAAACCAGCTTTTTGTTTTTATGGGAGTTTTTTATCTTTGTTGCCTTTGTAACAATGGTAGTGTTAAAGTGATGTGGCCATAATAGTCCAGGAATTCTGCAAGATATCTTTCGGTGATATGAAGAATGCCTTGCCGCCTTAGATCAGACAAATAATGCTATACAGTGAAGGATATCGCTTCCCCCAAAATCCTTGCCACCTTTGTAACAATGTTCACTTAACTGCAACGTATCTAAATCTTTATGATTATTTTTAGTTCTGCATTTGTCCTCCCATCTTTGTTACACTATCACTTTGGTTTTAAAACATTAGAAGAATCTAAGCCTTTCTTTTTAGAAACCTGACGTAAGCTTTAATATGTTTTAGATTATATGTATAATGCTTTTCTGGGTCAAATGAACCAACATTTTCAAATGTGTGCATCTAGAAACTTAGATTTAGGCAAAGCTTTAAAAGTATGGCCTTGCTTTACTGGAAATTACAACATAAAAGGGCATTAGCAAGCAATTGGATTCTTGGAAAAGTTTTATAAAGCTTGGTAATGCTTGTCTTCTGTTTTAGCCTTTACAAGAAAGGGGAACTTGTGGAGGTTCTCAAATTAAAAGCTATCACAAAAAGTACCTACCATACTGATCCAGTGGTTCTTGACCTCATTAGACTCAAAGCACCACTCAAAAAATGTCAGCTCTTAGGTTTTGCTTGTGGGGTATTTTTTCTGTTTGTGTTTTGATGGCGGGGCAGGAATTCTGTTGCAAAGAACTCAAAGACCACAGTAGGTCGCAGTGTTTTTGACACTAGATTCCTATTTGAAATCTCTTGGCTTATTTTGTGAATCGTGTAGGTGTTTGCACATCTGATACTGAGCAACACCCTTAAAAGGCTCTCTCAGCACTCCCAGCCTGAGGATCACTGCTCTACCCTCTGTATATAGAAAGCTCTTGCATCCTGCGATGCCAAACAGACAGTAAGCTTTTTTAGAAAAATGGAAGGTCAGCACTGGTGTGCAGCTCTTCCATGGAGGGGAATTTTAGGGGGGGTGTAGTGAGTGGGATGAAATACAAGAAAGAACTGGTAGGCAGGGGAATCTGTATAATAATGAAGTGGATTAGGCTGTGGAAGGACCTCCCACATGATGGTATTAATCCCTTTTCGATTTAAACCTGGTCTGCACAAAGCAAAGGGCAGCGTGCTAGAGACAGAGATTGTGCGTTGGTCCCTGGTGAGGCATGTACAGGCTAAAATAAAAAGGCTCTACAGGGACTCTCGATGCTCTAACTCGTTCTCTGGAAGCACCGATTTAAATGTCTATTTTACGAGTTCAGAAATGGGCTTTAGTCACTTTTTCCTCAGGCAGGCTCCTCACAGGCTGCTTATGAGGGTAGGTGTCAAGAAGAGGTTTGGGACTTCCCTTACAGTTCTGATTCTGGTTTTCAAGCCCATTTTTTCCCTTTGTCCAGCTGTTGTTTTGTGCTGTCTGGTTGGGTACTTATTTGTAACTGCAGCATTTCATAGCCCTTAATGCGACAGACCAGTTTTATATGAATTTACAGATTTGTAACACAGCATCTATTTTGCTCTTTGAATGTTGCCCAACTGCATTTGATCAGACAAGCTCGTCTCCCAGTAAACTGAAAGCTCGTTTCCAAGTTCTGTTTGAATTTTTGTCCCCTTATTGATCTTACCAGCTGCTTCCCATGAGCGCTCCGGGTGAGGTTCTTGCCATTAAATGAACATGGACAGTTTTACTGCAACAATGTTTATCTACAACTCTGTGCTGACTCTCAAGTGCCGCAGGTGCACCAGACTTGTCTCCTTACATTAGCCGTCAGCAGCTGACCGTCTGGTAGAGCTGCGCTCACCTTGCCATTTTGTCTGTGACTTGTTTGTTTGCTTGTTTTTCCCTTGATTTCTTCACATGCATCTTCCAGATTACCACCTGCTGCCTTAGGCTTAACATTCAGCAAATTAACTGGGCTCTTGCTTCCAAGCAGGAGCCACTGTTCTCCGATTAATTCCTGGGCCAATGCTGTTGAAATCATGTTATGCTAGGACCGGTAAAACGGAGGTGTATAGGCTTCCTTCTACGCTGCACCTTATATCAGTTCTATGCATTTTTCCTTCTGACTTCTGCATTCAGGTATGTATGATCTCACACAGCCTTTACAGGCATTTAAGCAATTTATGCAACTTATCTGTGTATACACTGTGCTGACTCTGAGGTGATGTGGGGAGCCTGTTGCACCAAAATCAGTTGCTCAGGAAAATAAATCTAAATACAATTTAATAGCAATGTTAATATTGAACTACCAGTGAATGGTATGTGAATGATATGACAACACGGGTAAAACATTTCAAACCAAATCAAATATTCATATTTGTGACTGAATTTTTAATACTTGAAATAGAAAAAAGATTAATTTTAAACTGCGTACAAGCCTCTAACAAGTAGCCAGCCTGTCATGTAGGCTAAAAACTAAGGTTTTTAAAGAAGTGCTTACCTTGATTCATTGGTAGATGGGCTATTCAGCAAGAGGCATAATGCAAACTTGAAGAAAGAAAATTGAGGTAAACCTGTATTTTTATACTCAATTACCAGGTGAAACTTCAAAAGCTTGCTAAGTAAATATAGACACATTCCTAATGGGTTATATCCTGATGAAGGTTAATATGCCTATTTTTATCGCTTGTGTAAACTCTGCAGTGTCCTGAACTGGAGCTAACGTATGAAACGGTACACAAACTCTAGGTGACGTGTAGCTGATGGCGTCTGATCCGTCTCCTGCACGTTCTGAAGTATTGTTGCCTTCGACATTCTCTCACCTGCACGTTTCCTTTGCTGCCTCTTCTCTTCCCCAAACCCTGGTCCAGCAAATGCTCTTCTGTTAAACAGCCTGGGGCCTACTATAGTCTGCAACGCGCATACGTTAGAGGAGAAACCCTCTATCCGACTCCTTTTACTTGAGGACAGGTGCAGGGCCATCGTCGTCTATAGGTTTTCTTTATACAGTGTCATTTAAAAATGGATGCCTACCTGGCTGGACTGGATGCCTACCTGGCTGGACTCGTTTGAGTCCCGTTTCTCTTTTTGGGGTTTTTTGTTGTTCTCCCGCCCTGGCGGGGGGTCGGGCTAGACGATCTACTAGGTCCCTTCCGACCCTTAATCTATGAATCTATGAAAATGATAAGTTCTGAGCTCTGCCCTGCACCTCCTGGGAGACGGTCCTGGCCTGATCCAGATCCTTCTAAAGCAGTTTCTTCAATCATTGGAAGCGGTGGCGAGTGGCTGGACACACAGGCACCGGCAGTGCGGAGCCACCAGCACTAGGCGAGCCCTGCAGGAGACGTCGCCTCGTTTCGCACCCCCCTGCTAGGGATGGACAATTTCTCCAGGTGCCCATTCCAATGCCTGACCACCCGCAGAGTCAGAAAGTTCCTCCTAATCTTCACCCTAAATTTCCCGTTGTTCCTAGTTCTGTCCTCTGTGGCCACAGAGAAAAGCCCATCTCCATCTTCTCCGTCATCCCCCTTCTGGTATTTGAAGACAGATCAAATTCCCCCTCCGTCTTCTCTTCTCCAAACTAAATAGTCCTAGCTCTTTCAGCCTGTCCTAATAAGTCTTGCTTCCCAGGCCCCTATTCATTTTTGTTGCTCGTGCTGGACTCTTCAATCTGCCCAAATCCTCCTTGAAATGTGGGGGTCCTTAGTCCTTGAAGTGTGGGGATCATAGTGCTCTATTTGCAGTTTTTGCTAGACAAAGCATTGGGGTTCTTTAGAAAATTAAATGTTTATGGGTAGCTTCTTAAAGGAGAGCGGTAGTTAGTCCTATTAGCCTGAAGGCAGGCAGAAGGCATGTAGATTTACTTTGACCTTCTAGCTTCTTTAAAAAATCGTAAATAAATGCAGTGACTTATTTAAGTGTGTATTATGAATTTACACAGCAGACTGTCAGCTACTCCTGATCACCCTGTACCTGTAATGGATAGTGAGACTTTTTCAGAAAAGGTTAATTGGCTTTAGCACAACCTAAAACATCTCATTGTAATGATAAAAAAAGGAATTTTTTTTAACATTAATTTCTGTTGTTTGAAAAATTGTTTAATTTTAAAATGTGTGCGCATACACACGAAAGTATTGTTCCCTCCCCTTTAGGATGTAATTTAATTTCCTTTTCTTTTTACTAAGGCTATTCCAGTTAGCCTTGACAGGCTTGAGATGCCTGTTCCTTCACATCTAAATCAGCAAGTTAGTTTCAGACTGCACAGAAATATTAAATTAAACCTGTGAAAACTGAAGCTACCTGACTGTTTAGTTACTGGAATGGACTTGGCAGAACTGGACCTTTGTGATACTCTGGCATTTACTTTATTTGCTGTATTTCAGTGGCACCCTGAGCCAGTCAGCTAGTTTAATTTTGCCTGAAAAATTACTCCTCTTCTGTGGTCTCTTACCATCTGTGTGCTGATGGCCTTCAAATGCATCTCCTCCCCCATGCATGCTCACAGCTCCTTGTATCAGTTCAAGACCTACTTCTTGACTATTTGTGGTCTTTAAACTCAACACATTACACTCTCTTATAGTTTTTCACCAGGCTTGTGTTTCATGGTGCATAAGGCTCAGCTCCCTGTCCCTGCCAGCCTCTCAGTAGGTTTCTGGCTGTATTTCCACGTTGTACTCTGCACTCTGTTCTCTCTCCTCCTTGTGTTGCTGTTCTTCCCATCTGGCACTTTGGGCCTTCTTTATGATGCTGCCTCTGACTGGAACAAGTTTTCCCGTCCAGTGCACAAAGTATTCAAACTCTCCTCTTCTAAAATCCAATTCCTTTGGGTTGGTTGCTGCTGATGGCAAACTGCTTTTGCCCATGTCATATTCCCCGTCTAAAATTGTGTAACAGGCTGGACTATACAAGGTGCACATGCACTACAAGACCCACTTCACTGTTTTATGATTCATAGATGTAGGGTTGGAAGGGACCTTGTAGATCTTCTAGTCCAACCCCCTGCCCTGGGCAGGAGAGAGAACTGGGCTCAAACGACCCCAGCCAGGTAAACGTCGAGCCTCCTTTTGAAGACCCCCGGGGTAGGAGTCAGCACCACTTCACTTGGAAGTTGGTTCCAGATCCTGGCCACCCTGACCGTGAAGTAGTGTCTCCTGATGTCTAGTCTAAACCTACTCTCTAGCAACTTATGGCTGTTATTCCTTGTTACTCTGGGAGGCACTCAGGGGACCAAGGTCTCTCCCAAAATCTGCTGGTCCTCCCTAGTAAGTTTATAGATGGCCACCAGGTCCCCTCTTAGCCTTCTCTTGTGGAGGCTGAACAGGTTCAAGTCCCTTACCTTCTCCTCATAGGGCCTGATCTGCTGCTGCCCCCTGATCATGCGAGTGGCCTCCTCTGGACCCTCTCCATGCTGTCCACATCCCTCCTGAAGTGCGGCGCCCAGAACTGGACGCAGTACTCCAGCTGTGGCCTGACCAGTGTCGCACAGAGGGGGAGGATCACCTCCTTGGCCCTGCTTGTGATACATCTGTGGATGCATGACAAGGTATGGTTAGCCCTACTGACCGTGTTCTCACATTGGCGGCCCATGTTCATCTTGGAATCGATAGTGACTCCAAGATCCCTTTCTGCCTCTGCGCTGACAAGAAGGGAGTTCCCCAGCCTGTAGGTACGGTGCTGGTTCTTCCTCCCCAGGTGCAGCACCTTGCACTTGTTGGTATTGAATCCCATCCTATTCACATTCGCCCACCCCTGTAACCTGTCCAGGTCCAGCTGTATCCTGTCCCTCCCTTCTAGCGCGCCCAACTCACTCCTGTTCATCTTTTATTTTTGGTAGTTATCAAATTTGGACTAATTTCTTTAAAGGACCGCATGCGCTTATGGAAGAAGTCATCCAGCCTTTTTCAACCATCATGACAAAGCACAAACAGCAGAGAGGAAACTCAAAATAGTTGGAGCATGTGCTCTGTTTTGGGTCTTTTTTGGTCACAGGATCAGGTAGGAACATGGGACTGGGGTGCTGTGCTAACATTTCATCTATTTGTAAATGGGGTGTGAAACAGTTTGAGAGGTTCTGTATTTTCTCCTTGATGCACGACTGACCATTTACGGAAATAATAATGCTCAGACCAAAATCTACAGCCTGTTCATTTACTTTGTTTCACAAATTATTTATATTGTTGGTGATTTACTTGTTGAAATGGTGAGCAACTCAAACCTTTTATCTTCAAAAATTTTTTGTCCACAAAAAGTTTTGTTTCTCTTCCTAAATAATTGGAAAATAGCAAGGAAAATGCTGGGAAGATGCAGAAGAAGTGTGGGGAGAGGCCTTTTAGTTTTAAATGGGAAGTGAGGGTTGAGTTGTGGACTGGGATGTGGAGCACAGTCCCATATATCTGCTGTTTAGTTGTCCCTTTTACTTCGGAGCTTAGCCTATTAGGAAGGCGACAGAAATGTTTGAACGGTGAAGTAATCTTTTTCTAGTGAGAGGCCATCCTTGAATATTCTGTGCTGTAACTACTCTGGTACAAAGCGATTTTCACAGCAAAGAAATAAGAGGAAAGAGCCATTTGGTTCACAGATGCTTCAAGCGGCCATTTTTACTAAGCATTGGGGTGTGATTACTTCTTGGTAAGGAACAGCTACTTGGGGAAAATAAAGCATCATGGTCCATCAAGGTAGGGGTAACCGTAACATCTACAGTTAAGATTAGCTGGTACATCTCATTAGTTAGACCCTCTTGTTGCTTGTTAACTGTTGGCTTTAAAGTACTTGGGCTATGTCCCTTGCTATCTTGATTTTGGCCTTCCTGATTTTGTCCCTACATGCTCCATAGTCATATAGTTGGGTCTTCAATTTTGACTAGGTTGCTTACAAGCTCATAGTTTAGCCACGGAGATCTCCTTCCACACCTCCAGTCCTTTTCTTTTTTATGCAGAGCTAACACATTCTTATGCCAGAATATTCTCCCTTTAAGGGATGACCATCTCTTCCTTTATACGTACTCCCATGGGAGCCTGCCCACGAATTCCCTGAGTTTGCCAGCTTTCCTGAAGTCCACTTCCATAGTTTTGCTGTTCTCATTTTTTCCTTGCCCTTGGATGATATGTTCCATTTCATGAACATTACTCAGGCTGGTTTCCACTTTTCAGATTCTTTGCTGATTACTTCTCAGTAAGAAGAACACCAAGAAGAGCCTCTTCCCATCGTGGGTTTCTCATCCCCAACATCATGTAAGAATTTGCTGGATCACTTGTGATCAGCTGTGTTGCTCTCCCAGATAATTTAAAGTCCACCACCACCAGGTCCTGTGACTTGGATATAAGACAAAACCTTTTCCACTTTTTCCCCATCCATCCTTCCTGAGCAAGCTACACCTCTCTATATCAATCAGTCCATTGTGTGAACTCTTCCACCAAGTCTTTATCTTCCTGATTAAAAGATCATTTTGGTTGCATATTTGGCCTTCCAGTTCTTCCTATGTCCCATACTTGTTGCATTTGTTTTCTTGTCATCTCAGGTGACTCACAGATGGTCACAGTAATTTCCCTCTTGTGACTATTAAGATTTTTCCATATTCGCACCTGTTCCTAGTAGACCTTTAATCAGGTTGCCCTACTTTTGTCACCAGAGTAGTTCCTCCTCGCTCTCATAATATATTAATCTAATGGCCTAGAAATGTAAAGCTGGAAATGCTCTTGTTCTATATGGTTGGATAATCTATGAAACTTTATTTTTAAAACTCTTCCTGGTATGGGTACCTCTTTAAGGGACTCTGGAGAGAGTGATACGTATCTTGAATACTGAATCATCTGTATAACCTATCTGGCACGCTATGTTCTATAATTTCATCTTTTTGAGCCTACTGGTAGTTTGCCTTTTCACGTGTATAACGCTGACAACAAGGTTCATACATGTTTCTGCCGTCTCCTTTATATCTGCTGCCTGTTCTGATTACTATCAGAATGTTTCTTTGACAGTGCTTTTACTAACAGTATGTGCTGGTAATGTGTGTCTTATGTAAGAGCACCTCAATGCACAATTAAAATAATGGGATTGAAGGGGAATGCCAAGACTTCTAT
>NW_017729000.1:58988-60800 GCF_001723915.1 Gavialis gangeticus | reverse complement strand
AGTTTGACAGTGCTTTTACTAACAGTATGTGCTGGTAATGTGTGTCTTATGTAAGAGCACCTCAATGCACAATTAAAATAATGGGATTGAAGGGGAATGCCAAGACTTCTATCCAATCTGGCCCACCACACAAGTGAAGGAATCATTACTGCTTAACTGTCTAATAACAAGGCCTATCCAGCTTCCTCTTAAAAGCCTCCAATGAAGGAGATTCTATTTTTCCCCAGGTATCTTATCTTATTCCATTGCCGTACGGTTGTGATAGTTTGGAAGCCTTTCCTGAGATTGGATCTAGAACTGCTCTGCTATAAACTGCTGATTCTCAACCAGGATGCCATGAGATCCTTTTAAAGATGTCACAGGGTGCTGCCTAATATTAGCACCTGCACAAGACTTGCAGGATGAAACCAGAGATTTGAAACAGGAATCCATTGTGTCAACCATGTTCTGCCCTGCCGTGGTCTTTCTGAGTTCTTTGGGACAGAAGAATTGCTCCATTATTTTTCTGTAGTCAAGAGTCAAATGAAAGCTAAAAGCTGGCATTTTCTGACGGGTTCCTTGAGTCTAATGAGGTTGAGAACCACTGTCGTTGCCATGGGACGTGCCCCCCATGAGGGCAGAGCAATATCTCCATCCTTATGGCAGCCTTTCAGATATTTGTGAGTGGTTGCCTGTCCCCAACCTCCTTCCTCCAAACTAAAAATACCTAGTTCCTACAGCCTTCCTCTGTGTTTTTGACACTCTATCCCCTTTGCTGGTCATCCTTTGATGTTCTCCAGTTCCTCTACATCCTGCACCTAGAAGACTAGTTGGCACAGAGCAGAGTTGAACTATCACCTTTTGTGTCTTGCATACAGTGCTTCTGTTCATATAATCAATATTTAATTTGTTTTTATGACAGCATCACGTTGCTGACTCATGCTGGCTTTGTGATCCACCAGAAACCCAAGATCCTTCTTACCAGCACTGCTGCCAAGCTACGTATCCACCCATTGTGCAATAAACAGAAATAGAAGCCGTTCTCTAAAAGTCGGAGCTACTGTTAAGAGACTAGCTCCTATCTCAGAGTTAACTCTGTCTCAGGCTCATGTTCCTTCACTCAAAATATCTTCTACGAGGATGAACATTACACACTGGTTATGATCTCCTTTAAAAATCCATGCAAGAGCAATATCCATTTATGACATGTATGGGAGCTTATTTTCTGTCCTGCAGGCCCCAGGTTCCTCAAGGGTATGTTAAATTTGCCTCCCTCAGTTGGAGCCCCTGGCAGCCTGGGACTGAGGAGGCCTGGGTGCAAGGGCCTTAAGTCATCAACATGAGTCCTGTGTCTTACACACCTCTCTTCCTAAATGTATAAAGCTCCATCTTAAAACCGCAAAGCTTTTTTGGTCCCCACTTTTCCTGCTGGACAGCTGCTCCAGAACTGGGCTGCACTGACGATTTGTCTAATTTCCAGCCGTTATTCCTGTGCCAGGTCGCTGAGATTGCTGCACCTGCACTCGGGTCCAGGCTGCAGACACGGGTGCAGAGAGCTGGCCTTGCCTCGAGCATCGTGCTCTGTCCCCCGCGGTGTGTGACGACAGGCTGCATCGCTGCCCGGCCCCCTCCCGCTCGTGCCCGCCTGGGGTTTCACTCCCGGTTCCCGGCCCCGCTGCGGCCCGTCTCCACCGGGCGCCTGCCAGCGGAGCCGCGGTTGACCCTGCGCCGCCCGGGTGGGCCGCGGTCCGTCTGGCTCGCACTAGGGACCCGAGTCGCTTCCTGCAGGGCGGCTGCGGGCCGCCCCCGCGTGCCGGAGCTGTCGGCGCGGTT
>NW_017729000.1:53175-58281 GCF_001723915.1 Gavialis gangeticus | reverse complement strand
CACCGGCCGCTCGAGGGAGAGGAGCCCGGCCCGGCCCCGCCCCCCGCACGTCGTCGGGGCCCAGACTTGCGCCAGCGGGAAGGTGGAGGGAGCCCTGTGCGCCCGGGGTCGGCGCTGCGGCGTCTGCTCGCCCGGGCAAGCACCGCGCGGCTCCAGCGCGGGAGCAGTCGCTGGGTCGGTCGAGGCTGCTGCCGATTCGCGTAGGAGCCTCCACGTGTTAATTGTCACACGCTCTGCCCCCAGACACACTTGCTAGCTAGTGAGTGCACACCTACGTTAGCTGGCGCTGCCCTCGGCTCTCACCAGACGAGCAGAGAAGAAACGAAGCCTCCTGTCGAGGTGGCTTGGCCTCCTGAAGAGCATTGCTTTGGTCCCTGCGCATTCTTCTCACCACAAAGTGATTTTATTTGCTACTTCAAGCGCGTGTCTTCCTCAGTAACCTTGAGAAAGGCCTGAAAAGATTAGGAAGACGTTGTCAAAACAATTTTGGGTCTGTGGCTTAATGAACGACTGTGTGACCTTATTACTGCCACCTCTGTTCTTCACCTCCTCTTTCCGCTGTTCTGTCTATCGCCTTTGTTCACCGCATCACGCAACTGGGTGCAGAATCTCATTCTGGCTCGAGCACCGGCCACAGAACGATTTGCTGCGTCTTGTTGTGGGATCCGTGTTAGCCCAGAAGTCCTCGCACAGATTTCGTGGTTGGAAAAATGTAGCTGGCAGGGAACAAAAATATCAGTTCTTTATTAAATTGTAGTGGAGATACTGCTCTGGACTTACTGGGTTTCAGTAAAAATGGAGCCCATAAATCGCTTGATTTTTCTCTTCAGAGTAATAACCGTGTTTGTCTTGTCTTTTGGTGCAGGCGTGGTAGCACTGGGGGTGCCAGGCACCTTCCAAATTTAGAACGCTTGCATGAAAACAGTCTTGTAGACGAGTGCAGTATTGTCAAAAATGCCGATAGATCTGCCCAGCCTGCTGATAAAAAGGAAACCACGGCTCATGGTTGAGTGATTGCAGGCCACAAATCCACTGGTAGGAACAGTGGTGACTGCCCCAAGCCTTTTGGTTACACGTCCCATTTGTGCCCCATTTGAGAAGTGCTTTCTTGTCTCCGTAGATGATTGTTTCTTGAATCGGCTAGTTCTGGAGCGCAGAATTCAAGCTGCTACTTTTGTCTTGGTTCTAGATGGAAGTGGAGCTGGTTCAGGAAGTAACTGGATTTGAACTGCAGAGTAAGATGAGATCTGCGAGACGAGTTCCGGAAGCAGAAAGGGATCTCGGAGTCCTAGCGGACTCCCAAGATGAACACGAGTCATCAGGGTGACGAAGTCATCGGCAAAGCTAATGGCACTTTATCGTGCATCAGCAGATGCATAACAAACAGCACCAAGGAAGTGATACTTCCCCTCTATCAGGCGCTGGTCACACTGCAGTTGGAGTACTGCGTCCAGTTTGGGGCGCCACACTTTAAGAGGGATGGGGATAAACCTGGAGAGGGTCCAGAGAAGGGCCACTCATATGGTTAAGGGCTTGCAGGCCAAGCCCTGCGAGGAGAAACTAGGGCACCTGGACCTCTTCAGCCTCTGCAAGAGAAGGTTGAGAGGAGACCTTGTGGCTGCCTATAAATTCATCGTGGGGCCGCAGAAGGGAATTGGTGAGGCTCTACTCACCAAGGCGCCCCTGGGAGTTGCGAGAAATAATGGCCATAAGCTAGTAGAGAGCAGATTTAGACTGGACATTAGGAAGAACTTCTTCACAGTTAGTGGCCAAAATCTGGAACGGTGTCCCAAAGGACATGGTGTTCTCCTCTACCCTGGGGGTCTTCAAGAGGAGGTTAGATAGGCATCTGGCTGGGGTCATCTGAACCTAGCACTCTTTCCTGCCTATGCAGGGGGTTGGACTCAATGATCTATTGAGGCCCCATCCAACCCTAACATCTATGAATCTGGGTATAATTAAATTTTCTTCTGTTAAGGGGATTGTACAGAAATGGGTACAAGCAACCCCGAGTTAATGCTAGGTTTTCCAGGAACCAAATAAGAGTGCTAAGTGAAACCAAAAGTTTTTGACGACCCGAGATGGTGACTGCGAGCATTATAATGAAACTCACTGATCGCTAAGTGGTGTCGGGTAGCAATTTAAAATGAGTGTTATAGTGAAATAGCACTAAGTGAAACAGTGTTAAGTGGGGGTCGCCTGTATTCTAGAACTTACCTTTAGCAAAATCTAAAAACAGACAAGTTGGTTAAAGAGAATCTAGAGACAAAAGTTAAGAAAATAAAATTATTAAAATGAGTCCTAAGACTACTTATACCTGGCTTATTAGTTTTGGAACGGATTCATTCCAACTAAAAAAAAGAAAAAAAAAAAAAGTGTAAGAAAAAGGAAAAATACTCTTATTAAATAACAGGGTGCCAAACATTTATTCAAACCAAAGAAAAACCCCATCCTTCATAAAGCAGAAATCAGGCTGAGTTGGGGTTGTTTTTTTGTTTTTTTTGTCAATAAATTGTATAATTTTTCAGATAAGGTGAACTTTGAAAACCAAATAGCAAAAAAAAAAAATATATATATATCTATCTTTGCACACATCTTTGCACAATTGCTTTCCCTCGCAATGAAGAAGAATACAGGTATCGCAGAGGGGCTAAGCAGCTTCTTTGGATCAGCCTTTACTGGCAGAAATAAATGCCTACCCCACCTATCGGGGAAATAGATGGGCATGAACTGATTAAGGTTTAAGAGGAGGAACTGCTGAAACAAATGAATAACAGCACCATTTGCCCTGACTAGATGGTATTTGTCTCAGAGTTCTGAAGGACCTGGCCGTACAGCTTTCTTCTGAAAAGTGGCTGTATAAAACTGGTTCATTTTTAATACAGTGCATCCTGTGTACATTCAGAGCCAGAGCTGCCCGCATGCTGCTGCCTGCTCTGAAAGCTGAAGAGCCAGCACAGATGAGAGAGCACTTCAGTATATGTCTGTACAAGAGACTCGCATAGACCTACCTGAGTAGGCTTTAAATGAGCCACGTTGGGCACTAGAAGCAGTGTAGCTGCAGCATTTTGGATCTCTGCAGGCTATTCTTGGCAAGGAAAATTAGCCTGTACTGAACTCTGTGTTGCTGCAGTACAGCAGCTACCTTGGGTGCAAGAACTGCATTTAAAGCCAGCGCGGTAGCTGGGTGTTACACCAAAGTCTGCAGACATAACCCAAATGCTAATTCTTGTGCCGTGACAGGTGTGTTCAAGTTCTGGTCAGATGGTTAATTAACTATTGAGCACATCAGTTCACCTGCAGAACCTTTTTTTTTGGTATGTTGCATGAGGAAGAGGCTGTAGCTTGCTTCCCCATGCAGGAGGAGCTTGTAGTCTGATGAGCTGTGGAAAAAAAGCTTTGTCAACTGAATGTGATGAATTGTGGGGAGCCAACCTAGTTCTTGTAACAGGCCTGCGAACTTGGTATCCAGGTTCTTCAAGAGAGAGCCTCCAGCTAATAACCTAGAAAACAGAACCACATGAGACTAATGATGCCACGTCCTAGAGTCAGCCTGGTTGGACTGCTAACAACAAATAGCTTTTAAAGCCAGCTGTTGTATTCGAGAACTGGAGGTAATCATTGTTGGGCTTGCTTTTTTTAAAATTTATTTTAAGAGGTGGGTGGGGAGGATGATTTTTTACTATTGCAGGCCTTTTGATTTGTCCAACGTCTGATAAATTAGCTGAGGAAAAAACGTTTTTATAACTCTGTAGCTGGGCATGTTACAAACTTGTTGATGTACCAAATTGTTAATTTTTTTTTTCTTGTAAACCCAAGCAGTTGGAACTTATGAATACTATTGGGCAGGCAACCTTTAGTACTGGAATAACTTGGTGTGCCCTGGGCTCAGCCCCATGCTGTGTCTGCCCATGATCCCAGGGTCTCCATGGAGCCCCGCTCAGGGCCTGCAGAAAGAGTAGCTGTGGGGATGGGATGAGGCCACAGGTGGGCAGGGAGCAGTGTCTGGGAGCGGGGTGGGTAGTCTAGGGTTAGGGTTGGGATCTTGCAGCAGTGACCGAGCTAAGCCGGAGCCCAGGGAAGAACTGCAGTCCGCTCCCCGCATATCCCTGCCTGTGGAACCATCGCCCATCATGGGGATGTGTGGGCAGCCAGTCATGGCTCGGCTCTGCTCCGGGCCCTGACCCTGTGCTGTCACCGCCCCAAGATCCCAGCCCCATCCCATCCACCTGGCTGAGTGTCCAGTGCTACCCAGTGGTGAGTGTGACTTGGATTGGCCAGGGTGTCGGGGTGCCCAGGCAGCAGGGCTGGGTCCAGGGCAGTGGTGACGCTAGCAGCGGCAGCTGGAAGGAGCTGCCACCACCACTGGGGCTGCCAGGAAGCAAGCTTTGCTGCTGCGCTGGCCCAGCCCTGATGCATGCCTGGGGGTGGACTGGATTTGGCCCATGGGCTATATTTTTTGCCTATCCCTGTTCTGTATAGAATCACTTGTTTAAAGTCATTGTCATCTCCCATTGTTCTCAGTGGTACTGAGTGTGTAACTTGCTTTTGATTAAGAATGCAAGTGCCTCAGTTTATCTGATCCTTGTTTTGGTTTGTTCTACCTCTTCATAGTTTCATAGTTAGTAGGGTCGGAAGGGACCTGAGCAGATCATCAAGTCCGACCCCCTGCCATGGCAGGGAAGAGTACCGGGGTCAAACAACCCCAGCAAGGTGATTGTCAAGCCTTGTCTTAAATACCTCCAAGGTAGGAGCCAGCACCACTTCTCTTGGAAGTTGGTTCCAGATCCTAGCCACACTGCCGGCCCATGTTCATCTTCCCCAGCCTGTAGGTATGGTGCTGGTTCTTCCTCCCCAGGTGTAGCACCTTGCACTTGTCGGTGTTGAATCCCATCCTGTTCTCGTCCACCCACCCCTGTAACCTGTCTAGGTCTGATAGCTGCCTATTCCTCCCGTCTAGCGTGCCCACATCCCCCCACATCTTAGTGTCATCAGCAAATTTGAACAGGTGCTTTTTACCCCTTTGTCCAAGACACTGATGAAGATGTTGAACAGTGCGGGCCTGAGGACTGAGCCCTGGGGGACTCCACTGCCCACATCCCTCCA
>NW_017729000.1:47526-48175 GCF_001723915.1 Gavialis gangeticus | reverse complement strand
AGCGGTCAGACCTGGCTGACTGCTCCTCCCAGCAGATGTCTGGAACATTCAGGTTCCCCATGATGACCACGTCCTTTGACCTAACTACTTCTGTGAGCTGACTGAATAATTCCTGGTCTAGCTCTTCCCCTTGGTTGGGTGGTCTGTAGTAGACCCCCACCGTTAAGTCTCTTTCCCCTCAACTGCCTTGTATTCAGTTCCTCAGGAACTGCTCAACTTTACTCCTGTTGGAAACAGTAAGAAATAGAGGCTTGCTAAAATCTTCCCCTTCAAAAAAAACAAAAAAAACCAAACAAAACAAAACAAAACAAAACAAAAAAAAAAAAACCCTCCGAAAAAGTGTCCTTTTACAAAATGGTCACTAACAAATACACTGCTGGTTGTGAAAAATATTCAGAATTATTATAACTTATTTTTTCTTTTAAAAAAAACCCAACAAACTCTTTGTGTGTTGGGCATAGTAATTAAGGAGGATGTGGGCGGAGATGGAAACTATCAGTGTTGCGTATGTGTGTGAGAACCGAGTGGCATAAAGCAGCCAGAGTCCCTTAGAAATTTTAGAATTTTAAGAGTACTCTTAAAAGAAAGACAGCATGTGACAACACATGGCAAAAAGGAAAAAAAAAAAAAAAAAAAAAAGCGAAAAAAA
>NW_017729000.1:42014-47516 GCF_001723915.1 Gavialis gangeticus | reverse complement strand
CAAGGAAAAAAAGAAAAAAAAAAAAAAAAAAAAAAGCGACTAACATGAAAATCTTGATCTACACAACGCCAGCCTTCAAAAATATTTTATTTGTATCACTGTTTCATGATGTCACAAGATAATTGAATGTTTCTGTACCCTAATTCTAAATATCTTTTTAAATAGTGTTTAACCTCAATTGTAAGTCTATGTTTTAACATGGTTTATGGATAATTCTGAAAGCCTCTTTACTTTTTCCTACAATTACTCATATATGGCCTTATATTTCTGTCTTGGCATCTGGAGGTAATGAATCATTTGACCAGAAAGGGATTCCTAACTTTTGGGTTGGATCCTAGTTGTACCTGCATGTGTCTGATGTCTAACATAAGTGGCTGTTCCCTTGCAGGTAAAATGGATGATGTACTGGATTGTATTCGCCTTCTTCACTACAGCAGAAACACTCACGGATATCATTCTTTCTTGGTGAGCATCCTGGTTGCTTGCTCTTCGTGGGGAGTAGAGGAAGAATGTTTGGCTACCACTTTCTCTGGTGTTCTAGGAGTGTTCTCTGAGAGCTACAGTAGGAAACTTTCTAGCCCCCTCCGTATGCTGTTTCTACCCTTAGGAGCTGTAAGAAGACCTGTGCCCCTCTAGCCCCAGGACTCCTGCTTTTGTAGCCATTGTGGCTAGCAGCTTGTAATTCTTTAATACTTTGCCTTGCGTAGGCATAAATGGCTGTGCCAAATGTTTGACATCTAGAACAGGAGATCCTATGACATATGAGACTGGTGTTCTGACTCTCCATGTAATGTTAGGGCAGGTTTAATAATAATAGTGTTTTCTTAAGGTGCTATTTGAGTCACTGAAGGTTAGGAGCTGTAGATCTAAAGGAAGTGGAAGGAGAATGAGAAGGTTCGAGGGACGTTGGAACTTGTGCTTTGGGAAATTCAGGCTTTATGGGAGAGGCTGGTAAGGGTACAAGTCTATTGTGCCTGATGTTTGGCCATTCAGGATTTCTGGTTCAGAATGAAATGCTTGTTTTGGGGCTTATCAATATCCATACTTGCTCTTGTATGTGATTTCCACCCCCCGCTGGCTGTAAATCCGCTGGGGTACTGTATCAAGCCTTTTGGCTTTCTGCAAGCATCGGAGAAAGGGGTGTTGCCTAAATACTGCAATAACAACTGCAATAAAATAGCTAAGCTAGAAATATATGTTCGTGTTTTCAAAGCTTTAATTGCTTTACACACATTTTCCAAAGAGACCTAGTAGTCCTTTTTCTTCCTGCACCAGCTTTTGAGCTCTGCATTTGATCCTCTGTCATTTTCAGTCTGGACTCCTGCACATGTTAAAATGGACCCTTGAAATGCAGAGTCTTTATTACTGACAGAGATGGGGAAATGTTTTGTATTTAAACATTTGAAACCCGTCTCCCAGCTGTAGCAAAAGTAATCTCCCACAGAAGATATGCATCTATTGTTTCAGTGGCACCCCTTGTCCTTCAGCAACTGACCTGAAGAACTGTTGACAGGAGTTTCAGGGACTGATTGGTCCTCAGTTGAGAGGTTGAGGAAGTCGCATATAGCTGTAAATCACTGCAGGTGAAGGAAGAACTGTACTGTTCGATTACCTACCAGCAGGCAGCAGAGCCAAGAGTGGTCCATGGTTTTCCAACAGTTTACTGTTGAGTGACAGGAAGGGCTATTGGATCATAACTTGGCATGTTTGCAGGAGTGAGAGATGCCCTGTGTGGGGAGGTGTTATGGCTAAGGATGAAAGACATGGAGAGCCTCCAAAAAGATCCATCCCAGGGGTTCAGATTGGTCCTAGTTCTATTTCTGGCCTCTGCCCTTTCTGAGACTTTATTCTTCCCTCTGCTGATCTGCATGTGCCACTCTCTGGACTACTTATCTCTGTCTGCCTCTGACCTGATCTTGATTCTAGCTTCTCCATCTCTCTCAGGTTTCCCTTTTATTTCGAGCTGAAAATCGCATTTGTGATCTGGCTGCTTTCCCCTTACACCAAGGGCTCCAGCGTCCTCTACAGGAAGTTTGTGCACCCAACGCTCTCCAATAAGGAGAAGGTACTTTCCTGTTGCCATAGATATTGACCTACGCTGAAAGTTGGGTGACCCAAGTTAGGCCATAGTAAAACCCCTGATTGTATGATTTTAGCTTATGCTGCCTGCAGAGATGCGCAGCTTTTGCCCTTCTAAAAGGTGCAGCCTGCTGAACATTCACTGCAGTGAGGCCTGTAGTATCCCTGCATTCTAATGTGGATGTTTGGCTTGCTGATGTTACAGGCCCTGGGGTGCACTCCTTCCACAGTTGAGCTGTTTGAATTAAAATAGAAGCGCCCTCGCAGCCCTTTTGCCTCTGCAGGCTGCAGCATCTACATTAGACATGGTGTCTTGGTTCTTGACAAGTTGCAAATGCACATCTCCATCAGATATGAACCTGCCCTAAGTAGCAAAAGGAAGACAATAACACAGGTAGCAGAAAAATAGATAACAGCTGTTAACTTCCATAGCTGATGAGCTCATCAGCTCTGTAGGTGCCTGATGACCTTTGGAATTTTAATGGGGAGGTCTCTATGGTTTTAACTAGGAATTTTAAATGGTGTGTTCCCATACTCTTTCTCTTAGGAGATTGATGAGTATATCACCCAGGCCCGTGACAAGAGCTATGAAACCATGATGCGAGTTGGGAAGAGAGGGTTAAACCTGGCTGCCAATGCAGCAGTTACTGCAGCTGCAAAGGTAATGCCTCTCCCATGTATTACAACCACCCCCTAAGCCTTTGAGGCATTAGGCACTTTCTGGCGGGCTTGCTGCCTGTTGGTCTCCCAAGGTGGTTGCTATTCATTTCACTTCACTTTTCCTCCAGTCTGCCTGTTTGCCCTGTTCTGTAGCTTGTGGAGGAATGGGAGTGGACTGCCTCATCCTCTTTTCTTTTGGTCTCTGGAGAAGGCTTGTCTTTTCCCTGTTCTTCCCCAAGGGTTTCTGTGTGGGAGATGGGACGTCTTTTCCCTCTAGCTTGTCTCAGATGCTCGTGTCATAAATACCTTCATATGTGTGTCATGCTCTCCTAGGGTCAGGGAGTTCTGTCCGAGAAGCTACGGAGTTTCAGCATGCAGGACCTAACTCTGATTAGGGATGAAGACGGTGTGCACCTGCGGAGTCCTGAGCCACGGCTGCATCCCTCTGGTGGGGGCCTTCTTGAAACCATTGACGATTCGGGTACAAAGTCTTTCTGTTTGGCCATTCCATGAGGTCCTATGCAATGGATGAGAGGAAGAGAAGCTTGTGGGATGTGCATAAGAGTAGAGGTGACCCGATATCAGTGTGATACCAGATTGGCACTGATATAAAGAAAATTGGCCTTGTCGGAAATTGGCCCCAGTGTGGCCAATAAAGGCTCGGGCGTGCACGCAGGTGCAGCACAGCACACACACACAGTGAGGAGCGCAGCCCTGCAAGCTTGGGGAGCTGCCTCCAGCTTGTAAGTTTTTTGTGGTGGAAGGGGAGAGAAGGGGCATGGGGGGGACAGATCAATGTCCCCCGTGGTGAGGGAGGAGTGGGGCAGGGGCTGGGGCAGGCACTGCCCAGCCAAGGTGGGTTATGGAACAGCACCGCAGCTTGTTGGGCAGGGGGCAGCTTCTGCCCTGCACACACTTTGGGGCAGGGCATGTGACCCTGGATCTGTGCAGGGCAGGCTGGGGCTGGGGCCAGGGTGGCACCAGTTTCTTCCTGACATGGGGTTAGGGGCGGAATCGCAGGGGTTGGGCCGGGATGTGCTCGGGGCAGGCGGTGGTGGGAGAGGGGCTATGGGGTGGGGGGGGCTGCAGCCACCCCATATTTCACTGTGGTGTCCCCCCCCCGAGAGTCACCTTCCTAATGCTGCTACTGCCTGGCCCAACCTTCCCTCCCCCTGCCCCAGGCCAGGAAGAGCCTGGTGCTGCCCCAGCCCATAGCTGCAGCCTACCCTGCCCGCGCCCTTCGCAGATCTGGGTGGCACATTTCTCCCCCACTCCTGTGCCCTCCTTGGGTGCACGCCATGGTGGGAGCCACCACCCGTGCCTCCCAGACGAGCCATGGCTCCGTTCTGTGCCCTATTCCTCCCCTCCCAGCTGCACAGCGCCTGTCCCAGCCCCACTCCTCCCTCACTGCAGAGGGCGTTGATCTGCCCCCACAACACCCCTTCCCTCCTCCCTCCCTGTCCGCCACAACAGACTTACCAGCTGCACACAGCTATATTGCAAATTGGATCGCTATCAGCTGACATGCCTCCTTAATTGGCTATTGGTCTCTGCCCCCAAAATCTCTATCTGTGCACCCCTACATAAAGGGTTATCAGTACCCCAGATTCCTCTTGTGTCTCCACCTGCCTCAATGAATCCTCCAGGTCCTTGAACCAAGGACTGCTGAGAACTCTTTTCTTCCACCCTGCCTTGCCTGCCATTTTCAGCTCAAAGAAGCCCCCGGTCAAGTGTTAAGTGTAGCATTTTTTTCTCTTCCTTAGCTTCCTGTTACTCTTCTGGAGAAGAAGCCAGTGTAGCACAGAGGTCTAATGGGGTCCAGTCTGATGCTAGAACAGATCCATCAGATGATGATGCAGGAGACAAAATGCCCAAACGTACTCAGAGTCTTAAAGCTCCAAAGAAAGTGACAAAAACTGAGGTGAGTTGGTATGTAAATGTATTCCTGGGCATGTGCTGCAGGACGTGGGTGGAGCCATGAGCTGTGGTGGCTGTGTAGATCACTTGGAAAAATCAGTCTGCTTGCAGTGTTTTACAAGCAGCCTAACTCCTCTTCCAGTTGGGGGCACTACTGTTTTGTTGAGGACTTTCCCATGGAAGCGCTTGTTACCTGCCTGCTGCATGGGTCTCTTGTTAATTTGTTGTGGCCAGGAGCCCCAGTTGTGGCTCACTTACCTACTTTTACCGTGAAAGAGAAATTTGTGCATCTCTTGCAGTGTCGGTTGACTGTAGTGTCCACAGCTGTCTCTATTATAGACAGTGTGAATGCAGTAACAGCACCTCTGGTGCGATGCAGTTTGTGAGCAGGGTCCCTGAGGATGTCCTGTATCCCAGTGCAGTTCTTTGTCCTTTTGGGCTTTTGCAGAATCTTAACTGTTAGACCTGGAAAAATACCTGGTCCATAGATTTCATAAACATTAGGGCTGGAAGGGACCCTGGAGGATCATCGGGTCCATCCAGCCCCCTGCCCGGGGGCAGGAAGTCATCAGGGATCATAGGATCCCAGCAAGATAAACATCCAAATGTCTCTTGAAGGCGTTCAAAGTAGGTGCTTGAACTGCCTCTGTCAGCAGTCCTATTCCAGACCTTGGGGCCTCGGACAGTAAAGAAGTTCTTCCTTATGTCCAGCCTGAAACGGTCATGGAGGAGTTTGTGACTGTTTGACCTTGTCATCCATTGGGGCCCTCTGGTGAACAAGTGTTCTCCCAGATCCTGGTGAATACCCCTTATATACTTATAGGCTGCCACCAAATCCCCCCTGAG
>NW_017729000.1:36858-41784 GCF_001723915.1 Gavialis gangeticus | reverse complement strand
TAAGGTCTGTTTTCCTGACCTCTGATCATGCGCGTGGCTCTCCTCTGCACCCTCTCAAGCTTCTCCACATCCTTTTTGAATTGAGGAGCCCAAAACTGGACACAGTACTCCAGCTGCGGCCTCACCAAGGCTGAGTACAACAGGGAAAGGCTGAGTACAAAGGGAAGTGCAATTGAGTATGACTGGTGCATTCATATAGTTCAGAGCTATTCCACTGGGGGCCACATCCAGCCCACAAGGGGCTCAGTTGCAGCCCCCAAGCTCTTGCATAGCTGCCTTGGTCCAGTTGAGCAGTCACCAGGGTTTCTGGGCTCCCCCTTCCTCCTCTGGCTGCCATGTTTAGTGCCCTGCCCCCTGGGCAGGGATGGTGGTGCAGGGACTAGAAGGTGAGTTGGGGGATGCATGGGCTCATGGTGCAGCAGTGAGTGGGGGAGGTGCCCACAGGGATGGGGGAGGGGTTGTGGCTTAGTGGTGTCCCATGGGGTGTGCAATCCCCAGCTGCTTGGAAGCTGGACAGCTCTGATTACAGTGCATCAGTCTTCTGTACACCCGTGCAGTGACCATTTTTGAAGTGCGTCCTACAGGAACACCCAGATTGCAGTCCATTTAAAAATTCATCGAGCACTGGGTTCTCTGCTGCAGGCTCTTCCCCCTCCAGTCTGCACCCCCCTTCCCTGCACTTCCTAACGTGCACCCTAGGGAGCCTGTTTCATAATCTAATAGAGCTTGCTCTTTTGAAGCTTTTATTGCTAGCCTGCATGCACTATGGGACTCTTAGAAATGCCAGTGGTAGATAGATTGATCCTGTTGCTCTGTTAAGTCTTTGAACCAATACCATACTCACTCTGTTCCTCCCATTGGCATCTTTGCCTCTTGAGATGATTCAGATTGTTATCCTGCCCTTAATCTCTTAATTGTATCACTAATGCCAGCCTTGTGTGGGAATGAGTACAGTCATCCCAGTAGTGTCCTCATGCTAATTCCTTCTCTCTCTCATTTTTAATAGTTTGGATTATAGTTTCATAGTTTCTAGGGTCGGAAGGGACCTGAGCAGATCATCTAGTCCGACCCCCTGCCATGGCAGGAAGAGCACTGGGGTCAAATGACCCCAGTAAGGTGGTCCTCCAACCTCCTCTTAAAAACCCCCAGGGTGGGAGCCTGCACCACCTCACTTGGAAGCTGGTTCCAGACTCTAGCCGCCCTGACCGTGAAGTAGCGCCTCCTGATGTCCAACTTAAACCTTCCCTCCGCCAGCTTGTGACCATTGTTCCTGGTCACTCCTTGCGGCGCTCGGGGGAACAGGGACTCCCCCAGCGCCTGCTGATCCCCCCTAACCAGTTTATAACAGGCCACAAGATCCCCCCTCAGCCTTCTCTTTTGAAGGCTGAACAGGTTCAGGTCCCGCAACCTTTCCTCATAGGACCTACCCTGCTGTCCCTTGATCATACGAGTGGCCCTCCTCTGGACCCTCTCGATGCTGTCCACATCCCTCTTAAAGTGCGGCGCCCAGAACTGGACGCAGTACTCCAGCTGCGGCCTGACCAGTGCCGCATAGAGGGGGAGGATCACCTCCTTGGACCTGCTCGAGATGCATCTGTGGATGCACGACAAGGTGCAGTTGGCCTTCCTAGCCGCCTCCCCACATTGCCGACTCATGTTCATCTTGGAGTCAATAATGACTCCCAGATCCTTTTCCACCTCCGTGCTGACAAGAGGGGAGTTCCCCAGCCTGTATGTGTGGTGCCGATTGTTCCTCCCCAGGTGCATCACCTTACACTTGTCCGTGTTAAACCCCATCCTGTTCTCCTCCGCCCATCCTTGTAACCTATCCAGGTCCAACTGTAGCCTGTTGCTCCCCTCTATTGTGCCCACATCCCCCCACATCTTAGTGTCATCAGCAAACTTGAACAGGGTGCTTTGCACCCCCTCGTCCAAATCACTGATGAAGATATTGAACAGTGCAGGCCCAAGGACCGAGCCCTGTGGGACCCCACTTCCCACGTCCTTCCAGGTCGAGAAGGACCCATCCACTACCACCCTCTGGGTGCGACTCTCTAACCAGTTGGCGACCCATTGGACTGTATGGGTGTCTACGCCACAGTCCCCCAGCTTCCTAATGAGAATGGGGTGAGAGACAGTGTCAAAAGCCTTCCTGAAGTCTAGGAAAACTATATCCACTGCCACCCCTGCATCCAATGATTTAGTGACCTGGTCGTAAAAGGCCACCAGGTTGGTCTGACAGGACCTGCCGCTGATGAACCCGTGCTGGTTGCCCCTGAGCATGCAGCTCCCTGCTGGCCCCTCCTGGATGTGTGCCAGAATAATTTTCTCGAATAGCTTGCCCAGGATCGAGGTAAGGCTGACTGGCCTGTAGTCCCCCGGGTCCTCTTTCCTCCCCTTTTTGAAGTTGAGGGAGATGCTGTTTCTCTGCGTTCTAAAAGTTGATACTAACTTCCTTAACCCAGCACAAACTGCTGCATTTGGGAATGTGATACTTGGTGTGTGAATAGTCTGCTGTACATGCTGTCTTAAATATTAGTTTTTTGCCTCACTGAGCTCTCACTTAGGGGGAGGCTGAATCTGTCTCCAGTTGTTAATAGTATTCCTTTACCAGGGATCTGGAATGAGATGGTCAGTTGTATGCTCTGCTTCTTTCTGGAAGAGCAGGATTGAGGATGTCAGTCAGATAGCAGAAAAGCTGGAGTAGCAGGTCCTAAAATGTGGGTTTTTTTCTGTTGCTGTGTAAAGGGCACACTCCAGTAACAAGAAACTTATGGATTTGAGAGCCCCAGCCAGGCTTTGTGCCAGGTGGCAGTTGTGCTGGGAGGTGGGGGGACTATGGGCAGTGGTAGCTAAGGCAAATGTTAGGGTGGCCATAGCCCCCCTAGCGCTGCCTCGGCAGTTTGCCGATGGGCGGGCTTTGGGCTGGGGCCTTGGCAGGCCACGCTACAGGCTGTGAGCCAGCTCCCCGGTGAAACACGGGCTGTGGTGAGCCTGGAGCATTGTTGGCTTGGACTTTGTTCTATGGCCCATCAGCCCGGCCATCCCTCTCTCTGTCCTTGTGTGTGTCTCTCTGGTTCTGGGTGTGTGTGCACGTGTGTCTGTTCTGTGTGCATTTGCGCACGTGTGGTTCTGTGCGTGTGTCTAGTTCTCTCATTCTTCTCCCCTTTTTCTTTCTCTTTCCCTCCGTCTCTTTTTTTTTTTCCTTCTCATCACAACATGCTTAACAAAAAGAAAAATACTTAACAAAGGTAGTACATGAAGCTTTATTTGTTGTTACCAAGTTTAGAATTTTTAGAAAACCTGGTATTCACTGTTTTTTGTGTGTTGGTTTTGTGTTTTGTTTTTTTTTTTTTTTTAAAAAGGGGACATTCATGATTATTAACCATTTTTAATATGCAGTGTGTCCTGGCATGTACCTCCTGCCTTGGTTTTGTTTGATGCCACTCTGGCATCTTACAAGGGAGACATTGAGGGGTTTTTGGCACTCTGGTCAAAAACATTGCCTACCCCTGCTCTACAGTGAGCTGATATAACTTTTTTTTCCTTTCTTTTACAGCCTCCACTAAAGAGCATAAAAGCTCGCCCCAAGAAGAAAGCTGTGGGTTCTGTTGCTGCTGGCGAGTCAGCCTAAGGAGACCTCCCCCACCCGTATCTGTCCCAGGATTCACCTGTTACTTTGAAGGGACACTCTCCAAAGAAGGGAGCTGAGATTCATGTACATAACAGCTACTGCTTTGTAGAGCTTATTCCAAGGCGAGGGGGTGGCTGGGATTCAGCACACGGAGCGGAGGATGCACATCCTCAGGAATTATTTACTTCTTTTCATCTCTTTTGGAGGGATTGCTGATATGTCTGTACATAGCCTGTTGCTTTGGGATTCCCTCTCTGTGTAACCCTAATTGGGGAAGCTCATTGCTGAAAGAACTAATTAGGGTTAGAGCCATCCCTAGCACAGAGGCTGGAAATAAGATATTTAAGATGCAGGCCACTGAAATTCCACTTACTGTGGGGAGCTTCCCCACTATGTCTTAGGTTGCCCTGGCTTCCCTTCTGCAGCTACAAGCTAATGTTAGGAATCCCCAGGAGCCAGAGTGGCTGGTGCTGGTACCGGTGACAATTCAAGCTCATTCTCTTAGGGAAGGGGCCTGAAGGGATATATGCTGGGTGCTTTCCAGTGTGTGTGATAACTTGTGTGGGAGAAGTGCGATTGGCTTAGAGTTTCAGCAAGTGCTGTAGAGGCACTCATGGGAGGTGAGGATGAAGTGTGTGTGGCGTTTTTCCCCAAGGAGAGTTAAGAGTAGGGAGGGAGCTGAGAAACTATTAAGTGACCAATGAGGGGGTAGAGGGGTGTGTGTGTGTGTGTGTGTGTGGTACAGTGTATACAAGACTGCTGGAAAAATCATTTCTCCAGGAAAAAAAATGTGGCATCCCTGGGGCTTGATGATCTCTACTTCAGAAGTCCCTGAATGTAATGTCTGATTCCATAGTCAGATCTGTTGCCTGTAAGAATGTCAAGAAGAGTGTGTGAGACAGCGAGAGACTTGGTGGAGGGTGGGGGTGGACAGGGAGGATGTTACTTGGCCACCCAATGGCTGAAGTCCACAGCACCTCTGATTCTACTTGTCCCAGAACTAATCTGACAAATTCTTTCATTCTAACAGATGACTGGAAAACGTGGCTCAAAACAGTCTGCAGACACTTGAGCAAATATGAGGTGGAGCAATCCAGAGGCCCTTCTGTCCCAACTCGAGAAGGCTCCAGGAGAGCCAGGCCACAGGGCAGGAGAGCTTACAAATAACTAAAGTATGAAAACATCATTATCCTGATCCCAGAACTCCATTGGGGGGGGGGGGGGGGGGGGGGGCCCGGTTTCAGGATGGATCAATCTTTTGGCGGCACCCCTTTCCGCCCCTTGAAAACACC
>NW_017729000.1:27055-36843 GCF_001723915.1 Gavialis gangeticus | reverse complement strand
TTGGGGGGGGGGGGGTCGAGGGGAGCACAGTATCAGGATTGATCAATCCTTCTGCTGCATCCCATTCCAGCCCTTGAGAACAACTTCTCGTCTATCTGACCATGTGCCATTTCCATCAACCTGGGACCTGAGCAGCATGTAAGAGTCGAGTCAAAAAAACATGTGGATATGGGATATGTAATGTGGGAGTCACACTTCAGTAATCCTCACATAGAAAGACTTTGAGGTGAGTCAGTCCAAACTATGCTGGATCCTAACCCCTCAGAATAGGTTAGAGGATTTTTCCCTTTTGAGTGAGAACACATGCTACCCTTTACCTATTACTAGTTCCATTCAGATTTATGATGGTGGGAATTTCTTAGAGGAAGTAGCACCCCTCATCTTGCTAGCTTCTATGATCTCCTCAGCAGTGACTGAGGGAGCATCCTTGATGCCAAGGTAAGTATTCATATGCACAACTGCTATCTTAAGAGAGAGACTTGGAGACCTTGGTTTCTATTGAGAATAGCTGCCAAAGGAGTCTGATCTTCCTGGCTGCTTCTCCTTATTTAAGAACCATGCTCTGTTGTAGTCAAGGTGTAGGACTTCCTTCCAAATCTCTGTATCTTGCTATCACACTTCTAGAACTAGGACAGAATATTCTGTCTAAAAACCCTGTTGTTTTGTTGTAGGCAGGGTCTAGAACTTCCCTGATATCCAGATTGCAGTTACATTTTCCGTCTACTGAACCGTTCTTAAGTTGCTCATAACAATAGAAGTGTCATCTCGGGCTGAAATTCTACACATTTCTCCTTCATCTAGAAACAGACTTTCTGGAAAGCTCAGCTGCTTTTGGGACAGGAGCTAGGGAAGACATTTTTGCCCTTAAAGCTTTGATTTTTCAAAATTGGGTCCAGGTTCTATGGCAGACAGTGGAAGGAACTTGTCAGAAACAGTGATTTAATGAGACAGGTTGTGGAGAAACATTAATTTTAGCTTTTTTTTTTTTTAAAAGGGGAGGGAGAGTTCCTGCTCTGTTGTTAACAAGTGCTTCTATTATGTACGGTTACAACTGTATGAACCTGCTTAAATTAAGGAGGGTTAAAGTCGGAATGGTTTTGCTACACTTGTTTCACTGCAGAATCAGAGTTGCATCATAACCGCTTGCTCTGGTATCTTTTGATAAGTATGCCATTGTTGCATCTGTCGTAAACCGTTTCATAGTCTGGTGAAAATACATTTTGATTTGGCTGAAGCTTTAAGATTTAAAAAAACATACTCTATTGCCTTTTATCAATTCCTAACCTGCCAGTGTTCCACTAGCATTATATGAAAGTGCATGTATTTCAGTGGAAGTCTTTGGAGAGGATCCAACTATTTAACCATTTTACAGACCCTGGGACTGTAAAGAAGCGAAGAGAAATTTGTGTAAAACGTTGTTTGGAAAAAGACTGGGCTTTGAAGGATTGCTGTCCCAGTCTGTAGTGTACTGGATAGAACAAAACAATTAACTCTCTACAATATGCAGTGTCCTGCATAGCCACATTTTTCTAGTTTTATTTTTTAAAACTAAAAGTCTCCAAATGTTTCATTTAAAGATCATGGACTCAAGTTTGGAATTGCAAAGGGTAAGATAGACTGTCCACATGCTGATCTTCCCCTCACCCTCCTTGTGTTTATGCTTTGCATTAATGTCTAATTACAAAAACTTCATACTGTGAATTTTCCAAAAGAGCCATTTCAGAAACTGGGTGGTGCGGAGTGAATGAGCAAGAACTGCCTTGGGGATAAGGCAGAGTTTCGCAGTTTCATAGTAGGTAGGGTCGGAAGGGACCTGAGCAGATCATCAAGGCCGACCCCCTGCCATGGGCAGGAAAGGATGCTGGGGTCAAATGACCCTGGCTAGGTGTTCATCCAGCCTCCTTTTTGAAGACCCCCAGGGTAGGAGCCAGCACCACTTCCCTTGGAGGTTGGTTCCAGATCCTAGCTGCCCTGGCCATGAAGTAGCGCCTCCTGATGTCTAGCCTGAATCTGCTGTCGGTCAATTTACAGCCGTTATTCTTCGTTACTCCTGGTAGTGCTTGGGGGGGACAGGGACTCTCCCATAGCCTGTTGGTCCCCCTTGGCCAGTTTGTAGATGGCCACCACATCCCCCCTCTGCCTTCTCTTGTGGAGGCTGAGCAGGTTCAGGTCCCCTAGCCTCTCCTCATAGGGTCTGCCCCGCTGTGCCCAGATCATGCAGGTGGCCTCCTTTGGACCCTCTCCACGTTGTCCACACCCCTCCTGAAGTGCGGCGCCCAGAACTGGACGCAGTACTCCAGCTGGGGCCTGACCAGTGCTGCATAGAGGGGGAGGATCACTTCCTTGGACCTGCTCGTGATGCGTGTGTGGATGCATGACAAGGTGCGGTTAGCCTTACTGATTGCGTCCCCACATTGGTGGCTCAAGTTCATTTTGGAATCAGTAGTGACACCAAGATCCTTTTCCGCCTCTATGCTGACTAGAAGGGAGTTCCCCAGCCTGTAGGTATGCTGCTGGCTCTTCTTCCTCAGGTGCAGCACCTTGCACTTGTCAGTATTGAATCCCATCCTGTTCTCATCCGCCCACCCCTGTAACCTGTCCAGATCTAGTTGCAGCCTGTCCCTCTCCTCCAGCGTTCCCACTTCTCCCCACATTTTAATGTCATCTGCAAGTTTTGAATAAGGTGTTTTTCACCCCCTCATCCAAGTCACTGATGAAGATGTTAAACAGTGCGGGCCTGAGGACCGAGCCCTGGGGGACCCCAGTGCCCACATCCCTCCTGGTCAAAAAAGACCCGTCCACCACCACACTCTGGGTGCGGCCCTCTAGCCAATTTGCGACCCATCTGACTGCAGGCATCAACGCCACAGTCGCCTAATTTCTTTATGAGAATGGGGTGAGAGATGGTGTCAAAGGCCTTCCTAAAGTCCAGAAAGAATATGTCCACTGTGACACCTGCATCCAATGATTTTGTGACTTGGTCGTAGAAGGCAACCAGGTTGGTCTGACAGGACCTGCCTTGAATGAACCCATGTTGGTTGCCCCTAAGCATGATCATCTCCCCTTCTGGTCCCTCGCAGATGTGCTCCTGGATAATTTTCTCAAAGAGCTTCCCCAGCACTGAGGTAAGACTAACGGGCCTGTAGTTTCCTGGGTCCTCCTTTCTCCCTTTTTTTGAAAATGGGGACCACATTGGCCCTTTACCAGTCCTCCGGCACCTCGCCAGAGCACCACGAGTGCTCGTAAAGCCGTGCCAGGGCTCCCACAATGCCCTCTGCTAATTCCCTCAGCACTCTGGGGTGGAGATTGTCAGGACCTGCTGACTTGAACACATTTAGACCCACCAGAAGTTCCCTGACTAGGTCCTCACTGACCCTGGGCCTGGCAGTGCCTCCCCTGGGTCCATCAGGGATCCCAGTGTGGGGGATGCCCTGGTCCTTGCTCAAAAAGATGGAGGCAAAGAAATTGTTAAAGAGGTTAGCTTTGTCGTCTGGTGTGACTACCAGATTTCCTAGCGTATCCTGCAGAGGTTCTTTATCTCCTCTGGCACAGAGATTGTTTGATGTGCAGTTTATGGGGAAAGAGACAACTGAGAATTACTTTGTTAACTGTTTACTTCCCATTCTGCTCATTTGAACAGGTGATTGGCTTGCTCGGATTTATATAATCATGAAGTTAAATACTGTATTGTAATAACTACCTATATTAGGGCACAGCTAAGGGTGTATTGACTTTAACACTTTCAAGTCCTTATGCTTTAGCGCTTTACTTTGTTGTCTTAAAATCCATTTACCATGGCCTTTTGAATGATCCCAATTATCATATTTTCTCGCATACAACATGCGCCTTTTCCTCAAAAAAAGCATCCCCCAAGATTGGGGTGCATGAATTAAGCAAGGAAGCTAATTTTCTGCACAGGGTTGGAAGTACTTGAGTTTGATTCCTGCTTTACAGTGCAGCAACTATGGTATGGTTCAGACAGCTGAGGGAGTCAGTTGACTTCATGATTCATTGTTCTTCATTCTACAGGTGTTAAGATTGTCTCCTTTTTAATGGTCTTGAACGTTCCACTAACCAAGGTGCCCTTCCTTAGGGCAGTTTTACTGTCTGCTAGCAGCTCTCACTCTCACTCATAGCTCTTTTGCTCAGACTCTCTTTAGCTGTTTAGCTGATTATTTAGCTCTGTTCAGAATTGTAGATCCACCCATAGAAACTGTTGAGCATGCACAGGATGGTGGAGTGTACTAGACTATGTGGCACCAGAAGCTAGTAGTCCAGCACAGCCCATATGTTCTGTTCTGTGCCTCCAGTGTCTGGTAGGTTTTGGCTAGGCAAAACAAAACTACCCCCAACCATGCGACTGACCCACAGTCAGGTTGTTACCCGAATTATATGGATGGGCGGTAATGGACGTAAGCTCTCTTCCTTAGTGAGAACACTCTTCATGCTGCTTTTAGTAATACGTTTTCACCAGTTGGTGCACCCAGTGACATGATTATTCAGCAGGAAATGCTGAAGCTTGGATAGCTCTTCACTCAGTAGTGTTCTTGGGCCTTTAGTGTGGTGCATGTGCATTTTTCAGTTTTTACGTTGCAGGACTACTTATTCTGCTCAGTAGCAGCCTTCCAGCCCTGCCTGCTTCTCTGCCAAGGCCCAGAGATGCAAGTGGAATGATAGAAGGGGAATGATCCTTGAGTCTTGCGTACCTTTTTTTACAGTAAGCCGTAGGCCTGCAGAGCAAGAGTTGTGCATTCCCAGGACACGGAGTAAAGGAAAACCCTATTCACAAATGCCGTACCCTTGTACCTTGTGACAGCGGGAATCTGGGTTCTGCTGCTGGAGAATGAAACCTTCTCTTTATGAGGTGTGCTGGCTTTGTAACCTCCCCCTGTTCTCAGTAAAATGCACTGTCTGGCTGCCTGCAGATTACAGCTGGGAGGAAATACTTTGTTTTTGGAAGTTTTATGTAGTTACTCATCTCAGGAGTAATGGTGCACCTGTCTTTGACGTAAAATCATTAGCAGGAGTGAAGGTCTTAGTTCATGTCATGGTATTTCTGGCATCCCCCTCCCTTTGAAGAGTACAGTTTAGTATTTGATTTAGTTTTCATTAACTTCCTTTTCTTGGTTGGTAGTAATTTATTGGCTAGAAGGGAATGTTGGTGATTTCTGAGAGTGGCAAAGCTTATTAAAGGAGAACCTTCTTTCCTCAGCCTGGTGTCTCTCTCTCTCTCTCTCTCTGCCTCTGCCTCTTGGTATTTATGGACCCTCTCAGCCTCAGTGTCTGATGGCTCTTCTGAATCTCTCCTGGGAATATACTTCTTCCACACATCTATCACTTTTGCTCGTTGAAGAGCTAGGATTCTGAAGGGACTTGTAGCCATAGTATTTGTGCATTTGGTGAATTCTTGTTTAGGTCTGCCCCCTGAGAGTGCAAGGCACCTTGGTGCGGTCTTGTACAGTACAGAGCAGACAGCTGCCGACTGTCATTAGTGTCTCAGTTCTTCCCTTGTGAGGTACGGTGTCCCACTGCCTTACTGAGAGAGGCCGTGTCATACACTCTTGAGACTGTCCAGTTGCCTGCTGGGAACCCTGACCCCTCCCAACCTTCAGGGCAGTGATGGACACCCAAGTTTTGCTGCTTGAAGTAAACTTCATCTTGCTTACTTTGAATATTCCCATGCCCATTGCTGATGGAAACGGAGCACACCATGCTTCTCTGCTGCCTAATATGGACATGCTGTATCCTGCCCCTTGAAAAATCATCCTTGGTCTGGAGGGAAAATACCCAAGTTTTTCTCATCACCTCTTCCCTCAAGTGGCTAGGAATCCACGTCCTCTGTTTGGTGGGCAGCTTGTTGTGCCACTCCCTGGTTTTCTCAGTAAAGGCAGGGAAGTGGAAGACCAACAGACCGTTCTGAAGCTATCTATGTATGTGTGTGTCAGTCAGTGAAAGGGCTCTGGAGCCTGTGTGTGTGTTTGCATGTGTTAGTGTTTCAGAGAGAGAGAGAGAATGTGTGTGTTCATTCATGTGTGTACATTCATCAGTGTTATTTTTTTGGGGTCCCTGATCATGTTTTGCCTGAAACCAGGGTTTATGCAAAGATTGGGGAAGCCTAGTGTTACAGCTCCTTTAAGATTGCAGACACTTATAAATGTCTCAGTCAAGCCCAGGGACCCCTGGAGAAGTCTTAAAGTAGTATCCAGAGTAATTTGTCTTTGGGAACAGCTGTTTGCATAGTGACTGATAGAGCTCTACAGTCTCTGTAACAGCAGAAAACTTTACACATGGGGTGTGGTGGGAAATTGTGGGGTGTCGCATTGTCAGGGTACGTCAACGAATATATTTGAATCAGTCTAAGCCTCAAGCAAGCACAGCTTCCGCTCAGCATCCCACAAGTTAGAGCCTGGCTGCCCGTAGCACTTCGGATTCTTCCTGTTCTATAGTAAGAGCAGGACTGAATTTTCTGCAATCAAGCTTTTGGCACTTAAACAGTAATGACCATTTCCCTTCAGCAGAGCAACGTATCTGCAGGGAGGGCCGGATGGATTTAAAGTCTTTTTCAACCAGTGGTTTAGATGCACTGTGCTGGGCAAGCACCAAGAAGAAGGGGAGAATATCCAGCCGGAGTTTTCCTGCAAACATCTATTTCTTAGGCTAAACTGCTTTTTCGGGGGAGCAGAGTGGTGAACTGCACTGCTGGAATGCTGAGTTTCTGAAGATGACTGTTTGGAAAAAACGTTGTAGCAAGGCCAATAATCAAACTACAATTGTTCTGTTTGCTATGAAAAGTTGGAGTTGGAAATAATATGGAATGTAGACAAAAACCCACATTTGCCTCTGTTTCTTTTTAATATTGTATGTGAATATGTGCTGCTCTTAGGGCTATTCCACAAATCCCGTGTGCAGAAACTTTTTCCTGCCCTGCTTCTTGCTTTACATCACATTCCCTTATTTCTCATGTATATCTGGAGTAAAGTACTGTATCCAGTTTGCTAGATACCAAAGACAAAAATGTCACTTTTCTATGCAAAGCCAACTCCAGTTTTCTGGATATTTAATTTTTTCCCTTGATCTCTTAACACTGGGCACTGCATCACTGTTAGAGAAGGCCTCTGGTTGGGCTTAAAGTTGAATTCAAGCACCCCTTACTCCAGTCTAAGTCCATAGCGTCAACCTTGTTAACCTTTGGTTGTGGCTGAAATTCACTTCCTGCATGGTGCAAGTGATCTGAAAGTGGTGAGGACCAGGCAGCTACATTTGGGCATTCCCTTTCTGAGGAGGAGTTAATAAGAACATTAGAAATGCCTTGCGTTTGTCTTGAGTCCCGTATTGAGTCGCACAGCAGCTCAAGGAACAAAGGTGGGCTGAAAGAACAAATGTCTGGCCCCCCAACAGTAGCATTACAGGTTATGTCTACCTTGCAGTCTGCCATGTGTTGCTGAAGTACTCAAGCCTACTTCTTGGGAGGATAAACTAGCATGCCTCCTATGGACATAGTAAGACTATTTCTAATACCTGAGCTAGGTTTGGTGTAGTCATTAATTGCACTGGATTTAGATATGCACACAACTGTAAAGGATGATTTGACAAAAATTGGCCCTTTACCAATCTGCAGACCTCTTTCTAGCAAATACCAATTTTCTAATGTGTGTATTGGTTCAAATGTGGTGTGTCGATCTAAAATATGTTAATCGAACACCCAGACTTCAGGTTAAGCTCTGTACTGCTATTAAGGAGACCAGGTGAGTGTCATATTCTTGGTCCTGAAGATGGAAGTTCTCTTTCCTAGAGGTGGCATTGCCTGTACTGCTGTACAGTAAATGTGTTCACTGTACTCCCAAGCTTGTCTTTTAGCAGGTGGTGATAAGTACTACAGCATAGTATCCCTTCATTGCATGTGTGCGCGTGTATGTTTGCTTGTGTGCTTGCATTTTTTCTATTATTCTGTAGTAACTCCTGCAAAGTAAGTTGAATTTTGGTTCCCTTTGTAATCTACCAGACACTTTTTAAATGTATAGGTAGGGTTTCTGGATATGATAGCGGGCATTAGAAATGTATAGGTAAATGTTATAAAAGGTCTTTATGGCCTCCAGGTACTTAGAATGTAAGAATACAGGAAATTAAATTAAACTGAAAGAATACAGGAAACTCTAGTGAGGGATCACAGTTAGGATGTTAAGAACTGACTGAACGCAAATCCATGTTGAAAGGGGAGTCATAGGAATGAAGTGCAGCACGGCAGCCTGCCCAGCAGTTTGAGGAGTTGGTTCCTACAACAATGCCGGGCTAATATCAACTGGAGGCTTCCACTAGATTTTTCCTGCCTGTACAGAACAATTCTTTCTGTTCATACTTGCATGGTTTCAATCATCGTAGTAATGCACATTGCTGACTTAAGCTTTTCATGCAAATTTCCTGATTTCCATTATACAGTAGGTATGAAATGCTGGCTCTGTCACCCTGGGATAAAAAGGTGTTAGCTTGGACTGGTGAGGATGATAAATAAAGAGGGACTCAGCCAGGGGAAGTAAATGGGTATTATAATGGTGAATGAAATTCACTGCTGACAGCAATAAGATAATATGACAAGAACTACTTTTTTGTGCAACTATAGCAGCCTAAGAAAAAAGACAACACTATGGAGAGTTTTAATGAAAACCTTTCTGGAGTATACAGGTCAAAAACCCCTAAATCTTAGAATGCAGAAGGAAGTGATGAAGCGCAACACTAAAAACGGTTACAATGCCATTTTATGGGGCTGTTTTATGTTTTCACTTTGAATCCACAGTACCTGACTCGGTTTTCAATCTCAGAAAAGGAGGTGGCAAAAATAGAGGGTTCACAGATGGGTGATGAGAATTACTAGGGGTGTGGAAAGGTGCTTAGGTGACTACGTAAGGAGAATCTGAAAAGAGTGGAACTGTTCCCTCGAAGAAGAACTATGAAAGGATACACAACAATGGAGAAAGAAGACGTATGTGATCATTGTGATCACATTCAATAGAAAAATGAGGGGCTACTCAAACTGAAAAGTGATAAATTTAAAGACCGATGCACCTCTTAAGTATGAAAGTGTTGGTCTCCTGGCTCCTTAGGGATTTTATTTTTGTTTTAGTAGTTTCTTGCCTTGTAGGTAATGTTAAAATTCAGACATTCAGAAAAAAATGTAGCATTTCTTTTTAGGGGAGTAAGTCTTTATTTACTTAATTTAAAAAAAAACTTGGAAATTTGTTTTAACTTGAAAGGGATTGTTTTTAGAAAATGTGGCTCTTAATTTTATAAATATTTTAGATCAAGACTTATCCACCTATCCTTCAACTTTCTGCAATGACTGAGTGATGGACAGGATTCTCTTAATTTATTGATGGTTCTTATTTCTCTTTTGACAAGAATAAGTTTAATCTATAAATTAAGATAAATGGGGGTTTTCTTGGGGGGGGCGTTTTGTTTGTTTGTTTGTTTGTTTGATTTTTAAGTAATCCCAATCGCTTCTGAATTCCAGAGCATTCTTCTTCAGGTTGCAATTGCAAATCCCAAAGGGGATACAAATACCATAAGACTTCAAAATACGGGGAAATGCTGTTGGGGGGAGCCTGACTCATGAGATACTGAGTGAGCTATTTTCAGTACAGCAGTAAATGGCTTGGAGTCCCTATCTACCGATGCCATTGTTACAGTGTGGGTTGGAGAGAGTTAATGAAGTTTGTTAGCCCATCTGAGGAAATGAAAATGGGAGTTTGAAAACGTTACTGTTGATTTTTTTTTTTTTTTTTTTTTTTTTTTTT
>NW_017729000.1:25588-26981 GCF_001723915.1 Gavialis gangeticus | reverse complement strand
TTTTTTTTTTTTTTTTTTTTTTTTTTTTTTTTTTTTTAATAGCTTAAGGATCAGGAACAAAAATGTTGGGCGTAAGGTGCAAAGTGTCCACCAGAGGGTGCAAGCACAGCATCTGAAAGGAGATGGAGAGAAAGTGAGGGAGGGGGACTGGCTTGGAACAGTTTGGGTTGCCCTGCTGATCCAGAGTCAGTGTCCTTATGTAAAGATTGAACCACAAGGGTAAAATTCTTTACTGTCTAGAAATAAAGAAACAGCAGGGATTGAATAAGAAGACATGAAGTGGAATGCTATCAGTGTCTTGCTAGAAAAACCACCGCAGCTCTTAATTGAGGAGCTCTCAGATGAAGTGCATTAAGAATGGTGTTTTGGAAGAATAACCTTTTCCGGATCCTTTCATTATGCGTTTGGCTTGTGTTGACCAGCTGTGCAGGGAATAGATCCATAAATGGCTCTGTTTCCGGTTCCTTCATCTGCCATGAAAGGTTCTTTTTAAAGAATGCTGCCCTGATTTACACTCTGAATTTTATAGCACTTCCAATAGGATTTCCTGGTAAAAGTGGGCAGCCTCTTTCAATTGGATCCATCTCCTGTAGAAATAGAAACAAATGGAGTCTAAAAATATAGATGTATCTAATGGTTTCCATGGTAATTGGTGGCCATGGCAACCGAGAGCTAGCTTTGTGATGAACCTGATGGAGGACAGGGTTTTTTTTGGTTTTTAAATCGCCAAACTAAATATTACTGTGCAAATGTTTCAGAGTAAATGCTGAATGTTAGCCCTGAAGACTTCATAGGGGCAAGAGAAGGAATTTTCCACAAAAATTGCTTGGGTATTTCAATGTGCATATATTTCCATTTTTAAACGGTCTCCTTGTGTGAGATGGCATTTTGCTTGATGTAATGGATTTATTGAAGAGATGTCCTCTGGAATTTATGCTTGCTATTTTCTTTTTAGACATTTTATTAATGAAAAAATATTTTCAAGCTGATTCCAGAATTCTGGTCTCTCACTCCAAGATCGTGGGGTAGGAGTGGTGGGATGCATGGGTCTTCTAGCTTTTTATTGCCATTACAGTAAATTTTATAAATTTTTATAATTTTGACATCATTATTTGTTTAGAATATGGTCAAATAAGAGACTCCTCACACTTTTTGAAGATAACACAGAAATAACGTGTTTCATGATAAACATATTATATTTGGAGGAAAGTCCTGAATTCTAGGTACAGTTACAGCAGGGGTGGGCAAAATATGGCCCGCAGGCCATATCCAGCCCACCAGTTGATCCTGTTTGGCTTGCTGGCTGCTCCCAGGAGTCTGAGGGAGGGCTGCTTTCTGCTCTGCTGGAGCTGGGCTGGGCTGTGCAGCATGCAGACTTTTCTCTGCGCCCCCC
>NW_017729000.1:18192-25534 GCF_001723915.1 Gavialis gangeticus | reverse complement strand
CCCTACCCCTCTGCCCGGCTTCCTGTTGGCACTGTGGCTGTGCAGTCCTGACACCACAGCTCTCGGCAAGCAGCCCCGCACAATACAGGGTGTGATGCGCCACCCCAAGTGATGCACCACCCCTGCCCACTAGTCCATGTCAGCCATGTGGGGAGGGGGCATTCCCAGTGTGGTGCACAGCACCTCATTGCAGCAGGTGGGTGGGTGGGATGGCTGTGCGGACCCAGCTGCTCATGGCCACAGTGCCAGGACTGCGCATTGTCAAGAAGATGCGGGGAGGAGAGGTGGGGGGGATGTAGGGCACTGCATGGCCTGGCCCAGCCCTGGCTGCGGCAGAGTGGCACAGGGTGCAGCCCTTTCTGCTCAGGCTTGTGGCAGTGGCTGGTAGGCTGGATGGTTTCAAGTGCCACCCCCACTCCCCTGGCCCTCAACAACTCACCAAAACTCCTTAAGTGGCCCTCCAGCTCAAACAATTGCCCGCCCCTGAGTTAGTCTGCAGTATAAATTCACGACTATGTGTGCTTCACCATTGATAAGAGAATGCCTACTGTGGCAGTACAGAGATTGATGTGACTTGCATGTCATTTATTATTATTTTGCACAACTTCTAGGCCTTTCTGAAGTGGACTGTAACCAGTATTTCAGTGCTTGCAGACCCTGCTTAGTTCCCTGGCCCCCTAAGTATTATCCTTTCACCAACTGAACTGTTGTCACATTAGTACTTCCTTTCTCTGTCCGTCCTGCTTATCCTCCTGCTCACTGATTCCCTTTGAGGTTTGACTGGCAAGAGCCTGCTAGAGCCTTCTCAGAGCCAAACATCACTGTTACGTGCTGCCTGGTCTTCTGTTACATACAGCAGATCTATATTGGGGTGATTACCTTATCCAGTTCTTGTCTCTACCCCATCTTTGGTAAGTGACCCTTAGGAGAGCCACCTGATCTGATAGCTGGCTTTCTGCATCATTTAGGAGCCCTACTGGAGGCAACCTGAGTGTAAAAGAAGAGGCTTCTACTCCTGACACTTCCTTATCTCAGCCTTTCATTCTATCCCAGCCCTGAGAAGAGTGAACAAATACATGCAGATCTGAATCTGACTCTGAGACTTCTTCCATCATCCTTTCCTGCTTCTGTCACTTACAAGGGACATTGGAGGAGGTGGGGGCCTTAAAGGAAAAGGGACCAAGAATGAGTTGAGTGGTAGGAGGATGAATTTACGATGGGGTCCAAGACTGTCTCATTTTGAGACTTATCTGAACCCCAGAAATACTTAGTGTGCTATGGGGACAGCCCCCTGGTAGTGATTTAAGAAGTGACCCAGTCTTCAGGATCACTATTACTAAAAACCTGTTCATGGGACTTTAAAAGGAGGCAGAAATCAGCCCTTGAGAATAATGTCTGTGTAGAGGCCTCTTAAGGGAGAGGAGCTCCTGGAAGAACTCTGTACCTGCACTGTTCCAAGCCCATGACACATGGGACATATTGGGATGAGTTTGGCTTTGGCCAGAGCATGCTTGTACTCTCACTGCTTTCTATTTCCTGGATCCCATTGGAAGCCCTGGGGACTATGGCACAAGGTAAAGCATCTGTGAGGCTACTCTAATCTATATATAATGGGGACTGAATGTGTAATAAGACGATTATTTCAAATGATTCCTGCCAGTGTGTATGTGTTCGTTAGCCTTGGCTGTTCTTTACTGACCTAAGTAATCTTGTCATCTACAAATATTTCCATTCCATCATCTCCCTGCCCTGTTTTTAGATGAGTATAGAAACAATACCAGGCCTACCTCTGCCCAAGCAAGCTCCTGTTCCAGCAGCAACTCCTATCATTGTCAACAGAGTTTCCCTTTTAAAGATCTTGTTGCATGTCAAAAATCGATAATTTATCTCAACAGTGTTTTGTCCCTTTCCCAGTCTCATTCTCTTGTATATGGCAAAATTATTCATCTCTTCCTAAAGTTTTCTTAAATCCTTCTTGGAAGGAACTTGAAACAACTTTCTGAACTGTCAGAAAGCCTACTATCAACAAGCTTTTCTTAAATCTGCTCTGCTTCTGACCTCCACAAAGATTGTTAATGTCTTTAGTGAGTCATATATTTTTCTTTGAAAACATCTTTCTGGTTTGTTGTTGTTCCCTATTCATTATGTTGTCTTAAAATTCTACTTTTAATAGTTTTAAATAATTTGCTTATGCCAAGTTTGAAATTTGTTAGGTTCCAGTTTTCAAGGTCATCACTACTGTCTTTAAAAATGGTACATTTTTATCATCTTTCATTTCTGTTAGTATGTTTGAGATGGATATTTTTGGTAGCAACTTAGCCCCTCCATTTGTAAGCTCCTTCATTACTCTGAGGGTGTAACATTCAGGGTTTTTGACTTGTGCTTTAAAATGGGTTACTCTAGGGGTCTCTCTTATTTGACACCTCATTTTTGGAAAGTGCTTGCTTTACTACCTGAAAAGAATTGAGGCATCTCTATCTGCATCCTCTCCTGGTATTCAAGAGGGCTGTTGATTCTCTTGCAGCTTGGAGACTGCTGCTGTAGTGCACAAATACGTACTTCCACAGGGTGGCAGCTGAGCCTCTGTTCAGTTCTCAGAGTTGTTTTGACTTATTTTCTGCTAGAAGCAGCAGTTCCTGCGTCATCCCTGACATGCAGGGCATGAATCTGTAAATACGATCCATATATTGTGGGTTAAAGAATACTTTTGGGCTGGCTTTTTGTTGCATTGCATTTGCTTAGTCTGTATTAGCTTGCCTAAAGACTGGCTGTCTTTGAAGGATATTTAAGATTGTTCAAACTCGGATATCCATGTCACATTAGAATTGGATTATGACTTCCAGGAAAGGCTTGATTTCTTCACTGAGTCACTGATCAGCATTTCTTGTTCCTTTTTCCTTATTTTGTTGAAAAGGCTGCTATCTGTTCTTGCTGCCTTCTCAGCCTAATCCAGCTACTTGATATCTTTCTTTTCTTACCTTCCCTGGATTTGCATTAAAAAATAATCAAATTCTGTCTTGGGCAGGCTTTGCTCCTTCAATAGTTAGGTCACGTCTGCCTTCCGCATGTGTGTTTCAAGCGTCCAGGCTTACAACATGCATCCACCACTGCAGAAGTTCCTTTTTAGGGTGAAATGAGCACTGCTACCAAGGCATGCAAATAAAACTGTTGTGAAGTGATTTTTCTTTTTGTTTTAGTCTACTCTTAAGTGGACCTCTCCTTTTCTGCAAGTACAAATAATTGTGTTTTCAGAATGCATCGTTAATGCACGTAGGAACAGGAAAAAAGGAAGGGCATCCTGGACTAGCCCCCTGTATTTATAGGTAACTTAGTCCAAAGGCATCCGTGAGAGAGGCTACAGCAGGCATTCTTGTATCCTATGGAAAAATAAATGAAAAAGCAGGAAAAAAAAAAGTGTGATTTGCTACAGGTAAAGAGTAGGGGAAACAAGTGTGGTTGGCTACTGCTGTTACAAGCAATCTTTTTAGTTTAAAATATGCTCAGATTATTTTAGGAAAGGAAACATGCCTCACGCTACAGAGGGAAAGAGGAAATACACTGATGGTCCTTGCCAGCCTTACCCAGGGTCAAAATTCCTTCCAAACACCCAATCTGGCAATCAGTTACACCTTGAGCATGTGAGCAAGATCCACCAACCAACCAGGCAGTTTCAAAGTTACCATTTGGAAACTAATTTATTGCAGCCAAACTTCAATTCTAGCTATAGCTCATGTCTAATAAGAGGAAAGGGGGAAGGAAGCCAAATAACACATTCATGGGAATATGGGGAGGGAGGAGTCTTCCTAGGTCCTGCAGTGACAAAAGCAGCTGTGATCCCTTCCATGCTGATAGTTTCTATTCAGCCCCTTGTTGGGGATACCAGATATATGAATCCATGCATCAGATGCTCTGATTACCATTTGAAGTATACCCTTTTCTATCATACTGTCTCTGCCATAAACTTATCACACTGTTTTAAGTCATTTCAGTTTCAGCCACTTTGTTCAGGTCGTTCCAAAACTTCACTAATCTAATAGCTAGGATTCGCCTAATTTCCAGTCTCTCTCTCTCTCTCTCTCTTTTTTGCTAACAATTTACCCATTTCTTCTTGTGCTGGTATTGTTAAATAGCCCTTCTCCCTTCCTGATACTCGTCCTGTGACTATTTATAAAAGTATTTGTATCCCATCTCAACCTCATTTTGCTAAGCTAAAGAAGTTAAACTCTTAATTGAAAGATTGGTTGGTTCTCCATTCCCCGACCTACTCTGCTAGGCCCTTCTTCATACGTGTTTCATGTCCATCTTCTTTGTACATGGTATGCTAAATGCAGGGTTACCAATACCTTGTAATGGTGGTACTAGTATTTCCCTGTCTCTACAAGGAAATACCTTGCCTAATACATCCTGCAGTTTCATTACCCGTTAGCACAACTGCATCACACTGGTATCTTGTGGTTACAATGAAGTCGGCCAATACACCCATGTCCCTCTTCCATACTTTGTCTGAGACACCAACTTCTAGCAAAGGTTCTCAGTATTAGTCCTGAAATGCGTGACTTTGTACTATTAAATTATTTTGAATATTAAATCCTGTATATCCTATATAATAATCCTTCCCTCCTCTGTATGCAGAATAGCTTGTATGATCCATTATTTTTATACATGTACATCTAGTTCTGGCATCACAATTGCTAGTCAAAACTTTTAAACAGGATGAGTCCCAGGACCAATCCCTGAAGAACACCATCAGTAGTAGCCTCTCATCTGACAAGTCAGTTTACCTTACTGTAGAAGGTTGTAATATTGGGGTGACACAATCTTCCTTGGATAAACCATATTGCATTTTGTCCCTTTTTCTGTTTGCCTCCATATTCTTAATTCTTTCACTGCCCGTATAAAGATCTTTTATGATATTGAAGACAAACTAACAGACACGTTAGAGCTTATGATCTGTCTTCCCATTTTTGAATACAGGACTTGTGCTTACTGTTCTCTTGTTGTAGGTTACTGTCCCTGAATTGACAGCTTCATTAAAGATCTGTGCTACAGGAGTCGCTATTTCATGTAAAAAGGCAGATTTGGGTTGGATAATAGGCAGAACTTCCTAACTATGGAAGTGGTTGAACAGTGGAACAGACTACTTAAAAGCTTCCCACAATGAAAGATCTACAACCTAAGTGCTGATCAGACATTTTTTTCTGGGATGGTTTAGGAAAAGGGTGATCCTGATTTCACCATGGGGTTTGACTAGATAATCTCTGGGGTTTCTTTGACCTCTTTTTATGATAATTTGGTATTGTAGTTCTTCACTCATCTCAAATGGAGATTATCTAAGATGACCCAAGTGATCAAAATTGCACCTTTACAGAACTGAGCATGCAAAATTAGTCTTTATATACTTGTATATTCAAGTCCTTGATTCAGGCCTAGAGAGTGTTCAAATATTTGGCTTTTGTGTCTGCAAAAGCATTACAGATGAAGTAACCCTATATAGCTTGAATACTTGACTGTGAAAAGATGAGTAACAAATATTAAATACCTAATGAGAGGGAATATAGGGTGGAGTTCTCCTTCGATGCCTTCAGTAACAATCCCCCAGTCCCATCTACTAGAGAGTAATAAGAGTAGATCCTGGTCAGTGGTTATGGGTAGAAAAAAAGGTGTCAGAACACTGCTCAACGAACAGCATCCCTAGTGTTCTGTGTTCTCTGTGTGTTGGACTGACAAGTTATGGACAGCAGCTGGAATTTACTAAGAGCAATAATAAGCTCTGTCTCTGTTTTTCATTGAGTTTGGAATCTTCCGCCTTTTGAAATTCTGTCTGGCTTGTTCTTTATGAGCATGCCTTCCCTCTGGGACTCTTGTGTAGGTGGAAACCCTTTCTCCCCTTCCCCCTTGCTGTCTGCCTCTTGCCAATGTTATTAATGTCAGACATGCCAGCCCTCCGCCTCCACGGATGTCCCCACAAAAGAGGCGGGGTTGCTGCTGCAGTTATAGCCAGCTCAAAGATGAGATTCCCACACCCAGCAGTGAAAGGCTGAAAGAGTGTGCGTTTGCAGTGCATAGCATGTCCATGTGTATGCATGTGTAAGGAGTTTTTTTTGTTGTGTAGAGGGAGGCGGGGTTGGGTTTGTGTGTTTGGGTTTTTGCATGGCTGTTCGAGGAGTCTGATTTCTTCCCATGTTTGATTCTGCATGTGCTTAATATAGTGCTACTAGTAGGATTTAAGGAAACTGGAACATTACAAGAATTACACTAAAACCTGTAAAAGTTAAATAATATCCTTTAACAAGTTTACATAACCACATAGATTAAAAAATCTCTATGCTACATGTCAGATTGATTTAAAATCCTATGAAAGGTTTTTTGCTTTCCTATTCATTTATATAGGGTGCATGTAAGCCATGTATGTGTTTATGTAATGTTCTTTCTAACCCACTTCTAATGCTCCCTTTTTTTTTCTAGCATCTAGAGGCCAATAGCGTGCCCTGGGTGTCCAGCTTTCAGCTTTAAAGTTCCCACAAACCATTCTGTTTCCTATAGCAGGGTCTGGCTGTAGGGTCTGCAATGCCTAGTTGGTGCTGGTTTGCTCAGCAAGCTACTTTTGCAGCATGTGCTATAGATGTTATCAGAAAGGAGTTTTTGTAGTGAGGGAGTGTAATGATGAAACAAGGAATCCGCATAAAAAATGGAAGAACAGTTAAGGGAATGTCTGTTCACAGTATCCAGTGAATTCTTGTATGTATTTTGTATTGTGCTGCAAACAGGAGAGAAAAACATATCATCTTGCTTTAACTTAAAGAAATGCTTTCCCCTATACCATTCTTTCAAAGCTGGCAAATTGAAGCCAGCACTTTTTGTGGATAGATTAACAGAATTCTATAGCTAAAGCTCCATTCTGTTAATGAAAGCAAAATCTTTAGCAAGCAAACAAAATAGCTGTGATATTTATAGATTCTATTTCAAATCAGTTTTCCTGATAGGCAGTGCTGGAGTAACGTGGTCCCTGTAGGAATGCAAGCAGCAAACATGCTGTTGCTATGGAGCTTCTGCCATCATCACAGTGAAGAGGGATTGTGAGTGCTGCCTGTACTCAGCTGTTGGGGGAGGTATTTACAACCTTAATTGGTTCAGATAGGAAATATTTGTTGTAAAGTTGAACAGTGATGGAGAGGCAAAAAACTACATTTAGATTCATTCTAGCAACTGGCTTCTAGAGCTGAGGCTTGTAGCGCAGGCGCTTGAAAAGCATGCAGAAAGTGGACATGACCATGTAGCAAGAGGGCAAAAGCAAGGGCAGGGCTGGAAAAATGTTATCAATTGGTGTGAGATGCAAATAATA
>NW_017729000.1:5822-13192 GCF_001723915.1 Gavialis gangeticus | reverse complement strand
TGAGCTGGAAAAATGTTATCAATTGGTGTGAGATGCAAATAATACTTGGAGCAAATGTCTATAGGATGCTGAGAGTGTCTGTAGTGTTGCCTCTGTGGGAGAGGACACCCACCCTCAAACTCAAAAGAAGCTGTAGAAAAAGAGCAGTTTTGAATAACATCTAAAACACCTGATCTGTTTCGAGAAATTATGAACAGAAAAGGGAGAAAGTCACCAACTAAATTGCTCAGTTTGAATTAATTCATTTTAACACTAACACTAGTTTTAGACTAGTTTTTCTATTGCCTCTTTTCCCATGCTAAGCCATTCCTCTTCTTCCTTGGGCAATGACTTCCTTCATGTGCTTGTGCCCTCATAGCATGTGCTCAGCTAAAATGTACATGTCTGGTTCTTCTACCCGCTCCCCATTTTAAAAAAAAGTCTTATTTGAATTTTCACCTACATCTGTCTTTTAGGGAGGGGCCCAGCAGAGACTGTAAGATTGTAACTGGCCTCACCTGCAACTTCAGAGGAGCGGGACTATCTGCTCCCTACTGCACAAACTGATTCCGCACCTGAAATGCAAATTCAGCTTTCTCTTGTTTTTTTTTGTTTATTTCCATGTCACATTGTAAACTCTGATCTAATTAACTCTTCCCTATCCCTAGTTTTCTTGGCATTACTGTGCTCTAGTGTTCTCACTATCATTGAATAACACTGTCAGATTATTTTGCCAGGGTCTATTAATGTAACCTTTCCAGATTTCATTTGATTTTTCTGTTTCTTGCATATGTTTCCATAACCCCATAGTGCTTTGATGCTGTGCCCCCAAAATCAAAGGATGTTTAGCTGTTGGTAAGACCTAGGTCCTTCTGGTTTGTGGGTTTGCATCCCATGACATTTGTAACATCTCAGTTTAATATAATTTGTGAATGTAATTCACAGCTCATTAATGAAAAAAATTAAGTACGTCTGGACTTACCTCTGGTCCCTGAAGCATGCCAGTGGACAACTCCTTCCTAAACACACTTGAATCATTCTTTCTAGATATTTCTCCATGTGGAAGTACTGAGTCCAAGCCACAGTAACTGTGTACAATTTAAACAGAATATCAAAAGTTGTACCAGAATAAAATATAGTAAATGGCTGCATTTCCTTTATCTACAATTAAGTGTTTTTCAATTTAAGCATCATCAAATAAATATCTATGCATAGCAAAGTAAACGGTGTAATGAACTCTGACAATAATATTCAGTAAGAAAAATCTGAGAGGGGAGATGTCTCTCATTACCCAGCATTTAGGTCTAGAGCTCTAAAAACAAAACAAAACAAAACAAAACAAAAAAAAAAACAAAAAACAAACAAAAAACATTCCCATTCATTGCAGCAGGAACCACGTGCTTTGTGACTAAAACAAAATAAAATTAAACCATGTCTGTCTGTTAGCAGTATCATTCTTTACGTAATGCCCAAGGGACAGCACTGCTAGTAGCCTTTGGCAGTTATGTGCCACTTCATTTAAAAAAAAACAACCTCCCAGGCAGCATACCACTTCAAATCAAGCCCTGTTGAATCGATCTTCATCAACATGTTGATAGCTTTAAAAAAAAAAAAAAAAAAAAGGCATGTTTGGGGAAAAGATATTGTAATGTCCCAGGGCTGCTGCTTGCTGTCAGTCCTGTAGCCTCAAGAAGGTATGTGATCTTTTTTTCTTTTCTCTTACTACTTATTCTGTTTTGCCAGCAATTGACAGATGGCTTGCATCAAAATGACTCATTTCAGCCCATGAGATTAATGGGTCGGCACCTTCTTTCCCTGTGGTGCTGACAGATATTTCCTCTGTCTCTCTGGAGTAGTAAGGGTAATACCCATTTTCCCAGCAGGACTCAGGGGAAGGTAACAATTTTCCTTGAATGAGCAAGCCCTAATGGTTGAACAGTACCAACCTTTTCTTCCTGTGCCAAGTGGCTGACACTAGTCCCCCATGCCTTGCAGTACTGTGGGCAACGGGACCATGTGGTGTTATTGTCATTAATTTTCTGGTCCTCTCACAGTTCTGTGTGTTACTCAGCTCCTGCAACATATTCCAAATGCATTATTTTCATAGTGGACTCTTATTGTTTCATGATACCATATTAAGGAGAAAGCTTAAACTAATGAATGTAACGTAACTTGTAAAAGCTCAGTCCTTGCTCTCTCTAACAGGTAGAGCTTACCACCTAAAGTTGGTCTATAGATTTAACTTTTCTGATCACAGGTAAAGGAAAGAATTAGAAATTATTTTATACTGCTATTTTAACACTGATTTTAAAATGTAGCATCTTCTCTTTATATAAAACTCTTCTCTAGGTGAGCTGCTTAACGCATTGTGCTATGAAACTTCCATGCTTCCTCCTCTTGTTGCACCCAAAGTAATTATTTTTAGTTTAAGTTGACAGGCTGGTAGAAGGGAGCCATATGAGACACTGAAGAGAGGACTGAAGTTGTGTAGAAAGTCCAAGCCGCACTGCAGTGAATCAGCAGATCCCAAGAGCACAGAAGCATTCCACAGAAATGTCACACAGGCCTTCTGGCATAGTAATCAGGACGCAGTGGTAAGTGCTCACTCTCCACCAGGTTTCTTTAGAACTTCTGCTCAGCTGAGTGTGTGAATTCCTGTCATTCAGCTGCACAATAGTGTTCAAAAGTCTGAGATTCCTATGGGCATATAATCAAGATTTAGTCTTTTTCAGTCATGGAAGAAAATAAACTTCCCTGTGGTGACCTGTCCTTGGTGTTCTCTTCTGTAATCTTGCAGTTGTTCTCCTTTCCTCAGATCATAGCAATTGGACCTGGAAAATACCAACAGCCTATTACTGGTTGCCCCACCCTGGCCCGAACAGGATTGCTGAATGTAGAATTTAAAGCTCCTTGTAAAATTATATCCTTATATAATAATATCATATTGAAACCAGCCAGTCATTCACAGCACAAGATCTTCCAGTGTGTCCAAGCATCTCTGTTTGTTAGATTACTAGCTCTTTGGAGGTAGGGCTAGGGGCTGTGCTTAGTTTTGCATGTTGTGGACCAGTAAGCCTGTTGTTTACAAGCAACAAATGAGTAAGAATTAATAAAGAGTCATACAGGGGACAAGACGTTTCTGAAGGAACAGAGGTTGAGTTGGCTCAGTGACCTGTTTTGTGACACTTATTTACTTTGGAATAATTCAGCATTAAAGTGAAGTATGGTTAGTGCAGAACTCCATTAATGTGCTAGTGAAACCACACAGCTGAAAAATAAAAGGCAGGAAATACAAGCATGAAGGTTAACAATAAGTGCAATGCAGACTCATTGTACATCCTGTGTATTCTATGATGACAGTTAAAAGCACAAACAGAAATATTTCATAGACATTCGGGCTGGAAGGGACCCCGGAGGATCATAGAGTCCAGCCCCCTGCCCCAGGGGCAGGAAGTCAGCAGGGGTCATAAGATCCCAGCAAGATAAGCATCCAAATGTGTCTTGAAGGCGTTCAAGGTGGGTGCTTGAACAACCTCCAGTGGCAGTCTATTCCAGACCTTGGGGGCTTGGACAGTAAAGAAGGTCTTCCTTATGTCCAGCCTGAATCGGTCATGGTGGAGTTTGTGACCGTTCGACCTTGTCATCCCTTGGGGCGCTCTGCTGAACAGATGTTCCCCCAGATCCTGGTGGTCACCCCTGATAAACTTATAGGTGGCCACCAGATCACCCCTGAGCCTGCGCTTTTCCAGGCTGGAGAATCCCATAGTTCTCAGCCTCTCATCATAAGGTCTGTTTTCCTGACTTCTGATCATGCGTGTGGCTCTCCTTGGCACTCTTTCAAGCTTCTCCACATCCTTTTTGAATTATGGAGCCCAAAACTGGATGCAGTACTCCAGCTGCAGCCTCACCAAGGCCGAGTACAAGGGGAGAATGACATCCCAGGATTTGCTTGAGAAGCATCTATGGATGCAAGCCAGCGTTTTGGTCACTTTACTAGCCACAGCATCACCTTGAAGGTTCATGTTCATCTTGTGGTCAGTAGTGACCACCAAGTCCCTTTCATCTGTAGTGCTAACCAGTGTAGCACTGCTGAGCCTATAAGCGTGCTGCGGGTTTTCCCTCCCAAGGTGGAGAACCTTGCATTTTTTCAGTGTAAAACACCACCAGGTTGTTATTAATCTTGATTTTTAATATGAAAATTACATCTCCAGGGTTACATTCGTGTAAAGGCGGGGAGGGAAGGAGTGTGGGTCCTTCCACTGCAGTAATCCAGGGAACCCTGTGAACAGCTGGGCTCAATGCAAAGGCATGGGCAATACTTAGAGGAAAAAAATCCTCCTCTCCCCTCCCACCCCAGTACCATTCCACACCCAGGGCAGAAACTCCCGCTGCATTGATTGTTACAACATATCAGTTTCTACCTAGGCAGAAATGCTGGCAGCTCTGCATAAGAGGGTTACCTGTTGGGAATGTCTACACGTGTGCATTTAATGTGTATTAGCCTGATCTCAGGCTCATTAAGGGCATGTGTCTACATGTGCGCACCCTTAATGCTCTGTAAAAATGGCAATTCAAGGCTATTTGAGCCTAAATTTGATACCCGTGTAACCCGGGTATCAAATTTATCCGTAAATAGTTGAATCGCATTAGCGACCATGTAGACTCACTAATGCACATTAACGTGGTGTGTGTTCATTGACTTAGGACTAACTTTAGTCCCAGGTTGGTCTGCACGTCCACGTTCATGCACATTAGTGTGTGTATGTGTGGATGCATGCCTAAATTGCCTTAATGCTCATTAGGTTAATGCACACTAAGCTCAGGGACGCATAGACATGCCCGTTGTGTTTTAGCTCCTGAAGGAATGTGGCAAGGGGGCAGAGTAGTAGTCTATACTTCTGTGTGAGATGCCCAGATACAGCTATTCCCCTGCCCCACATAGTGAGCGTGCAGGGGACTTAGCCTAACAACAAAGAGGAGAAGGGAAAGAAGGGAGAATTTACCTCTTTTTGTATCCAATTTAACCGTACCCTCAGAAATCAAAATCATCTATTTTCCTGCTTTAATTTGAACTGTGCACCAGGGGTTGGCAGCCTACAGCCTGCAGAGCTGTGGCTTCAGCAGCAATGGGTTCTGCTGCTGTTGAGTGCTGGGGGCCTTGGTGGAAAGGGGACTCTGGCTATGCTGTGGCTGGGTGGCAGGGAGAAGCGGCAGAGATGGCTGGTCCTAGCACCTCGGACAGCTGCGCCATCCCAGCCCGCTCCTGGAAAATGTTGCCAACTCCTGGTAAATAAATTGTGCCTAGAAAGGGAAGCCACACCTCATTCAAAAGGACGCATGCTCTATTTCTTTGAAACAGAAGCAGGGAGCCTGGTGACCATGGGTCCAGGGAAGGATTTTGGTAGACGCTAGGCAACAAAGCAGGGTAACAAATGAAGCAACTGGTTTTCCCATTTTAACAAACCTCATGTTCAGTGTTGAATAAATGTGTCTGATCCTTCACCACTGTGTTCTGACGCAGCCCTTTTGGTATTAGTAGAAGGAAAGGGAAAATAATTGCTCCCTGGTATGCGACTACTGACTTAACTGGATTTATGCTGGGGATGGATTTATTATGGTTTATCTTGTTCAATTTAACAAAATTCTGAGTCTCAGCAACACCCCCTCCACACACTTGCAGAGAGAGAGAGATTGGGGAGCAGAGCAGAACACATGTATCTGAAGTAAGGCTTGGCTATGGCTGAGCTGGATTCTCCTCCAACCACATGAAGGAAAATGGGCTATAGAAGTTTAAAAAATCAATTTTCCTTACTTCTAAATTAAATGTATGGATAAATGTTTAAAAGAGTGGACAGGATGCCAGGGGTAGAGTGCTTCCATTGTAGAGTCCTTCCTCATCTTACAATTTTCACAGTCTAGCTTGGATTTCAACTTATATAAAATAAATTATGAACAGAGGGCTGATTGTCTCACTGCTCAAACATGAGCAATTTCCAGCGGTGTTAATGGAAATGGTTGTATGCTGCAACAGGAGAATAAGGGTCTTTAGAGTTTTCTGTAGCTGTTATGATGAAAGGGCACACAAGTGGTTAACAGTAGCCATAGAAGCATATCCAGAAGCGTTGCTGACGCTCTTCTCTTTCCACCTTAGTCCTAATAAGACATGCACTATTTGTAGCTTCTGAGGTCTTTTCTCTTATTTTGAATTGCTGGGCAAATCCAGTGGGCCTGGCCCAAAGCTAGAACCACAAAATGAAACAAAATTAATGGACAATTTCTTCCCCAAATAATTTACAATCTAAATATAAGATTACCGGCAGCAGATGGCTATAGAGGAAAAGGAAACAGTGGAACAATTCTGTCAGTGTGATAGGCAGAAGTACCAGCATACTCCAGAGCAAAGCATAACATAACGTCACCTGAAGTGGCATCAGTTGGTTCCCTTGGTGCTTGATCAGAGGCCGAGGCTTCAGCAAATAGAGCCATAAACACTCTTCCTGCCGTAGAAGATGCTTGTTAACTGGTGGGAATAAGGGAGACCTATTGTAATGGCACCTGGTTTTGTAATGGCCACAGGTCCAGCACTTTCCTCTAGACTTCATAGAAGTGCACTGCTCTGACTTGTTATGGCATTGTTTTATATCAACGTGATTTGTAGGAAGAAAAATAGGTCTTAGAACAGTTTGCATGCTAGCATTTGCTTTTCAAACTGCAAGGAACCAACTTCTCTGCTCCTTTGACATCAGTGAGAGTTGTTTGTGTCCTTTAATGGGCGACCTAGGACCCAACTCTTTTTTGGTTTTGGCTTATTCCTTTCTTCTTCATTTTTTTTTTTTCCTGCCCAGCCCACATATGTTCTTCACTGGCTGTCTCAGACTGTCCATTCTGGGGTCTCCTCTCTCCATTTTTCCTTCTGTACCTTTTCCAGCAATTCTGCACAAGCCTCCTTTTTATTAACTCAGTCCCCCTTTCATAGTTTCATAGACGTTAGGGTTGGCAGGGACCTATTAGATGATCGAGTCCAATCCCCTGTCCTGGGCAGGAATGAGTGCCAGGGTCAGATGACCCCAGCCAGGTGTCCGTCCAATCTCCTTTTAAACACCTCCAAGGAAGAGGACAGCACCACCTCCCTTGGAAGCTTATTCCATATTTTGGCAACCCTAACTGTAAAGACTTTTTTCCTTTGTCTTAGCTTAGGCACATCCTTCCCCAGTTGAGTTTGTTTTCCTTCCCTCAGTTCATCAGTTAAATGCTGGCTTCCCCATCCAAGTTATTCATAAAGTCTAAGTCACCACCAGGCCCCAAGCCAGTTCAGTTTTCCCCCTATAATCAGCTTCTTGCAGCCTTCCCCACGAGAAAAAAAAAAAAAAAAAAAAAAAAAAAAAACTTCA
>NW_017729000.1:3814-5811 GCF_001723915.1 Gavialis gangeticus | reverse complement strand
CGAAAAAAAAAAAAAAAAAAAAAAAAAAAGAAACTTCATCCCCACAGATGCAGGTAGTTCAACACACAGGGCTTCCTCCCCAGAGCTCCTGTAGAAATTATGTGGGTAGGACAGCAAGAGACTCTCAAGCTGGTAGTGACAGAGTGCTTCCCTTCTCTCCCTTCCCAAAGGTTTTCTCTCCCTCCTTTTCAGAAGATGGACCCTGATCACACCACACTGAGCTGAAAAACATAATTTTCACCTCAGCTGAATTTCTTATTGAGAAAAGGCTGTGTCTGTATAATTTGGAGGATGTGGAAGTGTGACATTAATAGTCAGCTATTTAAACTGTAGAAATTCAACCCATTTTCGCAACTAGCTTCTTGGGGGTGGCAACTTTTCACTAGGGTCTCACCATTTCTTTCTGTGCCACAGCTGTTATTTTTAGGGTGACAGTTTTGCTTAGTGAATAATCGATATGGGGAGGAAAGACTTCCCTAGTTTGTGTAAAATGTACAGCAGAACGCAGATTTCCAGTGAAAATGCAGAGGCAACAGCAGTGGAGCCACAAATAAATGAGCTGTAAAAATGCTCCCTCAGTTATAAATACCTTTTGAAACACTGATTATCATCACTTACCAGTCAACCTAACTTCAGTTAGATGTTTCACATATTTACTGATATGCTGCATTTGACAAGAGTTTATTGTGGTTTAAGCTTTTTAATTTTTTATTGTTCTTGTGTATATCTGGACTTTGCTCACAGCCCATTACTTAGGTTAGGCTGTACATAAATGTTTTCTCTTCATTGATTTTCCTTCTCCCACACTTGGGTGGGGGGGCAATTGCTTTATTTAAATAAGTCAAGAAGGCTGTCCCTCTCCCAAGAACATTATGTATGCTTGTAAGGGGAATGTAGGGAGACACTAATTTAGGAAAATGTAGTCATTTAAAATGCATGTAACTTGATGCCAATAAAATGCTAAAACCTGCTATTTTTCATTTAAATGAACCACCTGATTGCATTGCTCAAAAATTGAAGGGTTAAATATAGCCAGTGGGGTTTTCAAAAAACCCCTTTCTGTACTGTCTTAGATGCAGTCCCCTGGAAGATGATGGTCAAACTCCAATTGGCATAAGAGGAGGAGCAGAGTTAAGCCAATAAGGGATTGCTCTGACAGAAATCCCCCCTGTAGAAGTCATCAACACAAGCTAGCTTCCTCCCAAGCACAAGTACCACCAGCCCGTCTCTTTAATAGAGCTTTCTGTGAACCAAATTCAGCTCTAGAAAATTCAACACGGTTCTTTTCATGTAATGAAAGCAGGTTGGAAGGGACCTTCTTGATCTTCTAGTCCAGTGGTTCTCAACCTTTCCAGGGTGCTTGCACCCCATCTCCCCTTTCTTCAGTGTGACAGTACCCCTGACTCAGAAACAACTGTTGGTGCTGCCTCAGCTGACTTCAGCACTGCTCGGCCACAGTCTGCTGCCTTCAGAGGGAACTGCCTCGTGTGCCGGCTGCCCCACAAGCCTGGAAAGGGCTGTGCCTCTTGCGGTCTCCTCTTGCCTTGGGCTCTGAGCAGCCTAAAGCAGGCAGGAGCTGCTTTATGCTATGTAACGCTACCTGATCTAGGACCTGCTCTCCTCTTGGCAAAGGACAGTTCCACCTGTGCCTGTTTCTACAAGGAGCCATGGGCATTGGACCAGGGAGCATAGAAGGCACAGGGCCAGGGAGTGCTGCACAGCCGGAGGCAGCTTGGCTGCCTGCTGAAGGCTGATTAGCAAGTCCTAATGCAGGGTGGCACACAGAGCAGTTTTACCTGGCTGCTGCCACCGGCACCCTGTTGTGACCTAGGCCAACCCTCCAGGCTCTTTGTTGTTGCTAAACCATCCGGGACAGACCTCTAGCGAAGGAGATTCTGCAGCTTCCCTGGGTAGCTTTTGCCTGTTGTTATTTAGAGTTAGATATTGTTAGCCTCTACAACAGTGGTCTCCAACCTTTTAAAGTAGGAGATCACCTT
>NW_017729000.1:0-3803 GCF_001723915.1 Gavialis gangeticus | reverse complement strand
TTGCGGTCTCCTCTTGCCTTGGGCTCTGAGCAGCCTAAAGCAGGCAGGAGCTGCTTTATGCTATGTAACGCTACCTGATCTAGGACCTGCTCTCCTCTTGGCAAAGGACAGTTCCACCTGTGCCTGTTTCTACAAGGAGCCATGGGCATTGGACCAGGGAGCATAGAAGGCACAGGGCCAGGGAGTGCTGCACAGCCGGAGGCAGCTTGGCTGCCTGCTGAAGGCTGATTAGCAAGTCCTAATGCAGGGTGGCACACAGAGCAGTTTTACCTGGCTGCTGCCACCGGCACCCTGTTGTGACCTAGGCCAACCCTCCAGGCTCTTTGTTGTTGCTAAACCATCCGGGACAGACCTCTAGCGAAGGAGATTCTGCAGCTTCCCTGGGTAGCTTTTGCCTGTTGTTATTTAGAGTTAGATATTGTTAGCCTCTACAACAGTGGTCTCCAACCTTTTAAAGTAGGAGATCACCTTTGGCATTTAAAAGCAACCCAAGATATACTGTGTGCTGCCACCCTCCCTGCCTCTCTGCCCAGCAAGTAAGTCTGTGGGGAGGAAAGGGGGTTGTGGATTGAGGCAGAGAGAAAAACAATGATTTGGGGGCACAGCTCCCCATCAGGTAAGTCCCACCTGGCCAGGGCCTCGCTCAACTTATCCCTGCTCCTGCCTCTGTGACACTGTTCCTCACTGTGGGAGCCTCGAATTAGCCCCTGCCCCTTCCCTCCCCCATGGACTGACCTGCTGGGCTGGGGTGTGCACGTGCACGCACACAGGCACTCAGCCCCCATCCCAGCCTCGAATCAACTCCAAGAGACTCTGAGATCTAGTGGTGGATCGAGATCCAGTGGTTGGTGACCACTGCTCTACAACATGTTGTAGCAGTGAGTTCCACGAGTTAATTGCATGTGGTGTGGAAAAGTATTTCCTTTGGCTTTTCTAGACTTGCTTCGCTCTTTCCTTGTCTTGCCCCTAGTTCTGGTATTGTGAGAGATGGTAACTCCTTACTACTTTCTGTACCCTGTTTCTTATTGTATGGACTTCTGCCATCCCTACCTCAGACATCTTAGAGTCCTCGTATGGAAGTCTCACCATACCCTAATCTTTCGTACTGCTGATCTGTTCAATAAGGCAGATGCCATATTATGTTCACATGGGCCTTTTACATTGAAATTGTTATATAATTATTACTTTAAACAAAAATAATCACCTTATATTTCAAAGTCACACACTTCTGGAAAATCTAAATGAGTACACTGATTTTAAGATATTTGCTTTTTTAAAGTTTTTTTTTTTTAATTTACCAAATCAAAATACTGTAAAGTAGAATCTCTTCAGCCACCTCTTTTTTTTTTTAAAGGCAGATACTGTGGCTATATTTATCTAAAGCCAAAATAAACTAAGTCTGCAGTTAGTTTAACTGCAAAGGTGAAAGCATGGGGTTAGACTATTTTAGAATTTAACAAGAATATGGTAATTAGGTCTCTTCATTTCTGGCAATTGTTTCATTCTTCTCAGCCAGGCTGGCTGACCTGCTTGTCTGGGCTTTAAACTAAGCCCACCGGGGGATGGGGGGACTATCACCACTGCTGCCCCGCTGAGCAACCCCTGCAAAGCCAACAGGCCAAGGCACTTTAGGGAGCCCACCCCTGCCCCAGCCCTGGAATGATCTGTAGGCAAGGCAAGAGCCCCAAGGCGATGCTTGCCTGCCTGTACACAAATGCCAGGAGCTTGGGGAATAAACAGGAGGAACTTGTCCTCCTGCTTAACAAATAATTATGATGTCATAGAGATAATGGAGACCTGGTGGGCCTCCACCCATGATTGGGCCATGGGTATAGATGGCTATACCTTGTACAGGAGAGATCGAGTGGACAAAAGGGGCGGGGGCGTAGCTCTCTCTGTCGAGGACAGATGCTCATCCCTGCAAGCCAACATTGGTACCCAGGGTGGACGACTAGAGAACCCCTGGGTTAAAATCCGTGGGGAACATGGCACAGGGGACACAATGGCAGGAGTCTACTACAGGCCCCCTACCCAGGATCAAGAGCTGAACCAGGAATTCGCCAGGGAATTGGCTGAGGCCGCACACTCCTGGTCCATGGTTGTCAGCTACCCGGACATCTTGTGGGAAGAGCGCTTGGCCAAATCCGAGTGGTCGCAAAGCTTTCTCTTGTGTGGATGATCTCTACACAACTCAAGAAGTCTACAGGCCGACGAGAGGCAAAGCGCTGCTCAGCCTGGTACTGGCAACGGGGGACAACCTAATCAGTGACCTAACGAGGGTGACAGCGACTACGAGCTGATCGCCTTCACCATCTGCTGTAAAGATGGCAAGTCAGTCAGCAATACAGAAGTCCTCAACTTCAGGAAAGCTGACTTGGACAAGCTAAGGAGGAGGCTTGTCAGTGAGGCCCTAAGGGACCATGACCCCAAGGGGAGAAGTTCAGGACGAGTGATTGCTCCTCAAGGGAGCAATCCTGGATGCACAAGCAAAGTCTATTCCATCTCAGAGGAAAGGCAGCAAAAGGGCACTGCAGGGAACTAGCAGACCTCCTGTGTCTAAAAAGAGAGGCCTACAAAAGATGGAGGACGGGATTCACCTCCAAGGAGGAATACTCTGCACTGGTCCGAAACCGCAGAGAGTGAACCAGGAAAGCCAAGGCTGCGATGGAACTCCAGCTAGCTACAAATATCAAGGACAATAAAAAGTCCTTTTTCAGATATGTGGGGAGCCGGAGGAAAAGCAAGGGCAACATTGGACCCCTGCTAAACCAGATGAGACAACTGACTCCCAGGAAAAAGCCAACTTGCTAAATGGGTACTTTGCATCAGTTTTTCACCAGTCCCAAGTGACACCTCTGCCCATTACGGAACAGGGAGGCCCAGGTGAGGGAGATTCCTTACCCTCCATCAATGCTGACCTCGTGAAGCAACACCTTGAGAGGCTGGATACCTTCAGGTCAGCCGGCCCTGAAAGCTTACACCCCAGAGTACTCAAGGAGCTGGCGAGCATCATAGCCCAGCCTCTGGCATGGATCTTTGAGAGCTCCTGGTGCTCTGGTGAAGTGCCCGAAGACTGGAAGAAAGCCAATGTGGTGCCTATCTTCAAGGAAGAGAGGAAAGTGGATCCGGCAAACTACAGGCCCATCAACCTGACCTCTATCCCAGGGAAGATCCTAGAAAAGATTATCAAAGAAACCATTCTCAACAGACTGGCCGACGCCAACATCCTGAGGGATAGCCAGCACAGGTTTGTTGCAGGTAGGTCTTGCTTGACCAATCTCATTTCCTTTTATGACCAGGTGACCTATCACCTGGACAAGGGAGAAGAGATTGATGTCACATATCTTGACTTCAAAAAAGCCTTTGATCTGGTATCCCATGATCACCTCTTGGCGAAACTGGCCAATTGTGGCCTTGGCCTCACCACAATCCGCTGGCTGGGAAATTGGCTCCGCGGTCGGACCCGGAGGGTGGTGGTTGACAGAAGTCAATCATCGTGGTGTCTTGTGACCAGCAGGGTCCCCCAAGGCTCTGTCCTTGGACCCATGTTGTACAACATCTTCATTTAATGATGTGGACGCTGGCGTCGGAAGCAAACGGGCCAAGTTTGCCAACAACACCAAACTCTGGGGTAAAGTGTCCACGCCTGAGGACAGGCAGGTGATTCAGGCTGACCTTGACAAGCTCAGGAAATGGGTGGACGAGAACGTGATGGTGTTTAACATCAAAAAAATGCAAGGCTGTCCACCTTGGGACGAAGAACCCGCAGCATCCTTATAGGCTCGGCAGTGCTACGCTGGCTA
>NW_017728999.1:399057-413559 GCF_001723915.1 Gavialis gangeticus | reverse complement strand
GAAGTTTCTTGAGAGGAAATGTATGTGTGTGTAAGCTCAGGCCAGGTCTGGTGGGTACCAGTGAGTCCCTGGCATAAGCAAAGAAATGTGACCCGGGCAGTAGATCTGGGAAATCAGGAGCATCAGATCTGGTGCCACCTGCACCAGCTGGGCAGGGCTTTGCATGGAGAGATTTTTCAGGTAAAATATTTCTTCTGAAATTGGCCTACATCCTTAAAGTGAGTATGAAAAAAAAGAAATGGCTCTTGCTTGCACCACGGAGGGTATCTCCTTGTCAGCATGTTTTGATCATCAGTGTGTACTTGATGGTTTGTTTTGTTTTTTTAAATGGCGAGTCGAGGAATTCAGGCCTGTCTTCAGTTCAAGGGCATCTTATAGTTGAGGGAACATGGCAAGCCCTGAAGGCCAGGGTTTCAGAAGCCCCTGGTACCCGGGGCACAGAGCTCTTCTGGAAATCTAGCTCCAGCTGTTTGCCCTGGCAAAACATCTGCCCTAGTTAACTACATTTAAAGAGACAGAGCACTGTGAGTGAGCCTGAATGTATGCAAGGCATTGACAAAGCTGGAAGTCGATATTTCCAGGAGACGGGCAGTTCATGAAGAAGGGAATTTGGAATAGCTGTGGGGGAGCTAGTTTGGATTGTATGCCATGCAATATTTTATCACTGGGAAAAAGCTGCTTTTTTCTTGAAATCTGAGCCTCTCTCCAGTCCCTATGACATCTATCCCATATCTTTCTTTGCTAAAGCAGGGACAGGGCCTTAAAGGGCTCTAGCAAGGTATTTTTCATTCCTTTCTAAAATAACATTGTAAACCAACAGGCTTCTCTGCCTAAATGGTGCTTTTTTTCCCTGTCAGTCATGCATCAGCTTGTTACTCCAAACTGACTTGGTAGCTTTTGGCTGCTGGAGAGGATGTGTGTGCATATGCATCTGTGTTCAAAACACTGTGAGGACATAATCCTACAAGGTCTTTGTGAGGTTTGCAGGGTGCCACCTAAGCAACTGTGTCGGTGCAGTCAGTCTCACAGTGTGAATGCTTGGAAAGGCATGGACACCAGGGACCCGAGCCAGTGATCTAGATGACATGGAAACCAGTATGAACAGAGCCTGGGGCAGAGGTAGTCATACAGGTATCGTGCACCGATAGTCCTGTGTGATAGTTAGCATTTCTCTCTGCTCAGTGGCACTCCAGGATAGGTGATGGCTGGTATTGCAGAAAGTCCTGGCTGTACGCCAACCGCTGGCTGTCTTCTTCCATCCGCTTCTCAAGGGCCCATTAGGGCCCCGATCCTGGTCACTGACCTGACCAGCACACCCCTACTGCAGAAGAGCACCCCCCCATACTCTACTGCTGCCCCCATGGGCCCAAGCGACAAAGAGCTGTATACTCCAAAAGAACCACTAATTTTGTTTGCCCAAGTATGGACATTTAGGGCCTGATTTTTTTATTTATTTTTTTAGCCCCACAGCTGCTAATTGACTTTCATTGGAGCCTTGGCATGTTTGAGAATGAGGCGCTGGGTATCTCCAGTTGGGCACTCGAAATCAGAGCCCATTTATGAAAGCATGCCCCCACCTCCCCTACATAACTGGCCTGGGTGAGGCATGCGGTTCCAGGCTCAGCTCTGCGAAGGGGAAACTCAAATCTCGTGTTTCTCAGGATGATGAAACCATTCAAGTGCTCAGGAAGTGCTGAGGCTGCCAGGCATGGCCGAGCGCTTCTGTTTCCCTGTCCTGCTCCATTTCGCAGCACAGCCTGAATGCAAAGGGAAAGCATTGCCCCATCAGCGGTACCGTCACGCTAGAAATGTGGAGGAAGAAGGCGTGTTTTCAGGGGCCGAGTGACAGCCGGTGCTGCAATTCGGCGCTGCCCAAGCGTGTCCCTGCTTGTGTGACTAGCAGTGTGGCAGAGAGCAGGGACTGGCATCACCAACCCGAGGATGGTGGCGGGGCAGCCCCTGGGACAAACCCATGGGTGATTTTTGCAATAGGCTGGTAAGACCTGTGTCTCTTGGCTCTGCATGTGCTGTCTGCTTCTGCGCTGTCAGAGGGGTGTCAACATGGCTAATACCAGATATTGATCTCAAGTATCTGAATGTGACTTAGAAGCCTTATTCTCACTGAATATCAATCTGCCAGCCCCTCCCTGCTCACACCTAATGCAGAGAGGTGCGTGGTGGGATTCGGATTACTAAGTCACTTGGGAGCTTCTGGAAATGTCATTTATGGTTTCCAAAGGTGTGGCAGAGTAGAAGGAACTATCAATATCCAGGTTTGTCAGCAGGGAAACTGAGGCATGGAGAGGTAAAAACGACTTGCCTAAGATCGCAGAGTAAATTGGAGGCAGAGGATCCAGAACACCGGACTCCCAGACCGGGGCTCTGTTCCACTGCATTATCTCCAGGGTTTGATTTTTTGGGTCCTACGCTGTTATGCATTGCTTAGTGTTATATGGCTGTCTTGTTCCACCCAAGAGGTGGCTGCATGTGCTGCACTGCGGCTTCTGTGACGCTGTCACTTTCGCTGTCTTGCCACTTGGGGTTAACGTGGGCAGAGCAGCTGGGAGCCCAGATGGCATCCACGTATGTCGAGACACGGTGGTGGGACAGCTTTGAAGACATTGCTCCTTTTGCTCCGTGAGGGTCCTGCATCTCAGCAGACAGGGTGGTAAGGGACTGCTCAAACAGGGATTGCTCTCCTCCACAGCAATGTGGGGTCTTGAAATCTTCCCACCAGGCGAGGTTTATCATTAGAGAGGAGCGGGGTCGTACCATTGCTGGGCAAACAAATCTCTCCTATGGGCACCTGGAAACAAAGCTGATGCTTCATTCCTGAAAACAGCATTATTTGTATCATAGTTGCCCCCTGAGGCTTGGCCAGGATCAGGCCCCTTTGTGCTGGGTGTTGTACCTACACAGAGGAGCAGGCGATAGGAAGCCCTGGCAGTCTAAGCAGGTAAAAGAGGTGGCAGAAGAGAGATGGCTCTTGGCAGTAGATTGGGAAGGAGACCCCCAGGATCTTCTCCTGCTCAGCCCACAGCCTGGTGGATTAAGCCGAACTGCTGGACCAGGCAGAGCAGGGGAAGGCAGGGCTTTGTGTCAGGTCAGAAGTCCTCGACGGGCTTCCTTGCTTTGCAGAAGTGTCTGTCTGACCCTCGCAGATGCCACGCTGAGTCCGTCTGGCAGCATCTGAGTGCCTGCCAGCCATGCCCTCAGCGATGTGACTCGCCTCTCTCACCTGCGTGCCCGTCTCTCCCGTCGGACGTCTCCCTAGGCAGGAACCAGCACGCACCGCGAAGCATTTCGTGGAAGAGGAATCAAGAGCTCCTCTCTGGGCTCGCTGCTCCATGGCTTTCTTGGAGGGGTGCTTCTGGCCTCTGGCGCAGGAGAGGGGCCTCTGCGATGGCCTGTAGGTCCCAGGGAGAGTTTTGTTGCACGGTCTGAGACCAAATCTGCCCATGCGTAGAGCAGGTTAAGCTGGGTGGTAGAAATCTCCATGGTGCCACAAGAGCAGGGCTGTCACCTGCAGCTCCTCAACCAAGAGCATCGGGCTCTTTAACAAAGCTGATGCCAGGCCTCTATACACGCCACATTTTTTGCTCTTTCTTGCTCTGCAGTGGCGTGACTCTTTGCACGAGTGGGTTTTCTGGATTTTTTTTAAGTCATTCTGGCACATTAAAGTAAAACTCCTCAGACATAGTTTAGTTTGGCTTGCTGTAAATTAAAGCATCCGCAGATTCATTGCGTGCAAACACAAAGCCACTCAAAGACATGTAATGAGCCTTGCTCATCCAGGCAGCCTTCTCCCCTCCGGCACCCCAAGGTGTCCGGATTGCTTCCATCCCTTCAATATGGCTCAGCTGCTGTAGTCATCGTGCTCTGATTTTCTGTCGGGGCTGGGCCTCCGTATAATCCATATTGCTCAGTATTGGTTGTTATGCACCATTCCTGTGTTATGGGACCATGTTGTGAAGTACACCAAAGATTTTCGGTAAAATCTTCCTTTTCAGAATGATCTAGCGACGTCACGGGGCTTTGTGAGAGAAGCCAGGGTTGACTGGCATAGGCTATACATGACCCGATGACAGTTTCCTGAACCCGAAGCTTAGTTTTCCTTGAGATGAGCTAGGATGTTGGTGTAACCATAAAGCTGGCAGTGTCCAGTCCTGCGAGGTGCTGCATCGCAGCTGAGTGGGTGAGAGGGTCACTGTCTGGTTAGAGCTAGGCAAGTGGTTATAAACTTTGCCAAAACCTAAACACTGTCAACGGGACACATCCCGCAGAGAGAGAGGAGGTTTGAGAAGACAGGCATGCAGGTGTGGGTGTGTCTATGCAGATAAGGTTTTAGGGCAATGCCCAATAGTAAGAAATCAATAATATAAGTATCCTGTAAGTAGCCAGTCATAGGAGTAAGAGTACCGGTAAAAATAATGAAACAAAACAGTTTGGGAAGAAAGTCTCGTTGGACTATGCTCCCGAATGTCCCAGCGAGACTCTGAACTGACTGATCAACGGGACAGGGAGCAAGCCCTGCTAGCAAGGTAACTGGTGCATGTCTTAGCATAAGAGTGTGTGCTGCCTGCTGAAAAAACCTGCTTTCAAGTTGTGGAAATGCCTCTCTTGAGCATTCACTCTCTCAACAACCCACTCATTCCCTGATCTAAGAGTTTGGGGAACAATAGGAGCTTGTGCAATGCAAAATAGGCTCTATTTCCTGCTTATGTTCTTCCTTTAATTTCTTTCTTTCTGATGCCATCATGTGCTGGGATAGAGCCTAACCACTCCAGGTAGGTCACTTGCTTAAAACGGCCCCAAAAATGAGGAGAAAACGAGAGGTGAAGGGCCTTGGCTCAGGCCACGTAGCAGGTCAGCAGCAGAGCTGAAACCAGCTCTCAAGTCTCCCGATGCCAAGAATATCATCTTTACCCACTAGCTCCTGCTGCCTCCTGTGGCCTTCATGGTGGTTTCTTTCAGCTTAGTTGCCAAACCCTCTATCTTGGGTTGCTTTTTGTTTGGTAACTAACTCTCCCAGTGAAGCAGGGCTCACATTTCAGCGTCTGGGTCATGCTCACCTCTGTCTTTTGTGACCACATCTCTCTAGCCTGGCTCCCAAGGCCACCCGGGACCTCTCGGGGTCTCACGGGGACCCTATAGTTTTGCACTATGGCACGGGTCCCCTCCCAGGCCACGGAGGTGCTGAGTTCCCTCAGGACGCTGGTGCCTGCAGCAGAGACTGGCTCCGCCGAGCACTGTCCCCTCGACGTCTGTCCTGTCCACTAGCCAAGCCTCTCCTCTCATCATGGGGGTGCCTGGTTTGTGGCTTGGCCCCAACTCAATGTTGTCCCTGCTGGGGCGGAGCTGACGTAGGGCAGCTGGCACATCTCCTGTGTGTTGCTCCACTGATGCTCTTTCCCACACAGAAGGGACCCAGGGGGCTTCTGCCTTGCCCCAGCTCGTTGTTCGGTGCAGGGGATGAGCAGCAGCCCGGCCTGGTGCACCCTAACCTCCATGGGAAGCAGGAACCAGAAACAAAGGGGCTTTGCAGCGATATGTGCTGCATCCTGTCCCCACTTCCCCTCCATCACTGGGGTCCCTTTGTTGCCGCTGATGCCCTGCTCATTTCACCCACGCCTGTAAGCCACGTTGGTTGCATCGGGAATCCAGATCGGGATGTGGACGTGCAAGTGACTTGCCATGAGGTTAAAAGGATGAGGCTTTGCTCTGGGTAGGCCACGGTCATGGCCCAGAGTAGAAGGAGACTAACCTGCACTAATTTACTGCTCTTCCACTGAGGGCTGAGCTACCACGGTTTAGCTCCCACTCACCACTGGGTAAAAGCGGGCACATGGGCAGTTACCGCTGAGTAGCTGGTGCACAGCACAGCCCTGTCCTGGTGGAAGGTTTGCATGTTCAAACCATCACGTGGGGCCATCTCTGCTCCATCTGCCTGCGGGTCTCTGAGTACCTTAGTGCACATGTCCCTGTGCTTGGGCACTCTGTATGGCACTCAGGGGAGCACGTAGCTACCACCCTGCATTTAGAGCTGGATTAGCTCCCACTGCCTCCAGTTGATTTCAGGGGCAGCTGGATGAGGCCTGGCTACAAGGATCCTGTTACTTTCTGCAACCTGCCATCCTTTGCTTTGGGCATTGGGCGTTATGCAGCCTGTCCTCCCTGCGGAGTTTGCGACATATGCATCTGTGGCTTGCTGTGGTATTCATTAGCTGAAGTCATTGCTTCCTGTGCAAATTGCACTTTCTCAGACTGTTTCTTTCCTTTATGCAGGGTTCATGGTCCCTCTGGGGGAAACATTGCATAAAATAGTTCTCATGGTACTTGGTGGTATCCACACTATTTTAGGCCTGTTCTACACTAGGGTTGTATACAGGCGTCCCATGCTGCTAGGACAGCAAAGCCACAGTGTAGTCAAGGTGCTGGCATATCAGAGTGGCACTTGGGGAGAGTACAAGGCTAATTTGTGGCATCACTGCTTGACCCACACTGATTTATGCCTGTGAATGAAGACACTCAGAGGCTGGAATACTAATGATGGAGAGAAAGAGGCCATGAAGAGGCAGAGCCAAGGGAGGAGATGTTGCAGGGGGTGATGAAAAAGCAGGATGCAGAGGCTGTTCTGGGCAGCTGAGGCTGCAAGGGAGCAGACGGGTACCAGCAATGTTGCAGCTGAGCCAGTGGCAGGAGCAGGGTAATGGCTTGGTGAGTAAAGCACTAGGCCAGGCTTGGTGTATGACTCACACTGTGCCCAGGGCAAGTCACCGCATCTCTCTGAGTCACTCTCCCTACGTGCAAGACGGGGGGAGACGACGCTTCCTCCCTCCTTCCCTTGCTCTGCCTTGAGCTTCACTAAAGCAGGTTCTTCAAGGTGAGAACTCACTGTGCATCGGTGCAGCACTGAGCACAGAGCGGCCTTGACCTTGCCTGGGGTCCTAGGTGCTCGTGTGACCCTCCTACACGACAGTGAGAGGAGGGGGCAGCTCTGGGCGAGTGGGGAGCCGGTCCGTAAAGGAGGCTGCAGAAAGGGGTCTGGTCTGTGCGGTCTGGGGCTGCGTGGTAACAGGGGGTCCACAATGAAACCATCTGGATCAACCAGTAGCTTTGAGCTCAGTGCAGGAGTCTTGGGGTGAAGGCTTAGCCTGGGCTATCCTGGGGGCTGTGAGGGTGAAAATCTGCAAGCCAGGCCTTAAAACAGATAGAGGGTCCATGGGGCAGAGCTGAGGGTGGGAGATGGAGCTGTGCTCACAGCCACAGGGTTAAGTTTGGGGTTCGTGGTTCCCAGGGCCATTAATGTAGCACCTAGTCCTTGACTGTGCCCATGTGTTTTGTTTGCAGGCTTTGCTGAGGCCGACGCTGGGGATGGACAACCTCACTGCGCCTGCCGGGGGGAAGAGCAACTGCACCTTCCATGAAGAGTTCAAGCAGATCCTGCTGCCCGTGGTCTATTCGGTGGTCTTCGTGGTGGGGCTCCCCCTCAACCTCGTCGTCATCGGGCAGATCTGGGCGTCCCAGAAGGCGCTGACCCGCACCACCATCTACATGCTGAACCTGGCCACGGCCGACCTACTGTACGTGTGCTCGCTGCCCCTCCTCATCTACAACTACACGCAGAAGGACTACTGGCCCTTCGGCGACTTCACCTGCAGGTTCGTGCGTTTCCAGTTCTACACCAACCTGCACGGCAGCATCATGTTCCTCACCTGCATCAGCGTCCAGCGCTACCTGGGCATCTGCCACCCGCTTTCCACCTGGCACAAGAAGCGGGGCAAGAAGTTCACCTGGCTGGTGTGCGGCGTGGTGTGGCTCGTCGTGGTGGCCCTGTGCTTGCCCACCTTCGTCTTCGCCTCCACGGGCACCCAGAGGAACCGGACTGTGTGCTACGACCTGAGCCCGCCCGACCGCTCGGCCAGCTACTTCCCTTACGGCATCGCGCTGACAGCCATGGGCTTCCTCATGCCCTTCACCTCCATCCTGGTGTGCTACTGCAGCATGACACGGATCCTGTGCCAGAAGGATGAGATGATCGGGCTGGCCGTGCGGCAGAAGAAGGACAAAGCGATCCGCATGATCATCATCGTGGTCATCGTCTTCGCCATCAGCTTCTTCCCCTTCCACCTCACCAAGACCATCTACCTGATCGTCCGCTCCTCCCCCAGCGTGGACTGTGAGGTCCTGCAGGCCTTTGCCATCCCCTACAAGTGCACCCGCCCCTTTGCCAGCATGAACAGTGTCCTGGACCCCATCCTCTTCTACTTCACCCAGCGCAAGTTTCGCGAGAGCACCCGGTACCTGCTGGACAAGATGAGCTCCAAGTGGCGGCACGACCGGTGCATCACCTATGGGTCCTAGGCACCAAGGAGAGGGGTAACTCAGAGGTCGAGAGATTGTGGCTTCCAGGAGCCTGCAACGCCCAGCCACAGGGAGGAAAAGCAAGGGGCAGGGGCTGATTCTCCTGGGTGCAAGGCTGGCAGCCGGGGGCTTCTGAACTCTAATTGCAGCTATCACCTCCATTCCCTCTCTGGCCACTTGTGCCTCAGTTTTCCCACCTGGGACATGCAGAGCATGCCTCTGCGTGGAATAGGTGATCCCCTACTGACCTGCCTTGTGGGGAGGGGGGTGGAGGGAGGATCTGGATAAGGCTGTGATGATGGAGAGCGCCAGGAGCAGCTGGCTGTTGATGTCCCCCATGCAACGTGAGCTAAAAGAGGCCCCTTGGGACATGAAGGGAAGCATGGCCAGGACTGTGCATGGCATGACAAGGGGCTCAAAGGCGGTATTTAGGTCTACGACTCTCTCTCCACAATGCACTGCAGCCCTGGGGCCCCTGCTGTGCGCAGTGGAGGGGCTGCTCAGTATTGGCCTCCAGCCTCTGAGGGACTGGTGGGTCCATCCCCGTGGTCTCTGGAAGGCCGGCACCCACGTGCGGGGCTGGGGTTGTGAACCCTGCCATGAACCAGGAGGATGATCGTGGTCAGGGTGGGCCCGATGAGTTGGGCCCAATGAGTTTTGTTCTCAGCGAGGCATTAAACCAGCTTGGGAAGCCGGGTGTTTTGCAAGCCGCTCTGGGCTTCACAGAAGTGCTCCAGCTTGCCCTGAAAACTGTCGGCCACTTTACAGTGACATATACACCGTGGGACAACTCCTTAGTTGTTTCTTCCCCGTGTCAATGCCTGATCCCTCTCAGTACTCAGCACCTGGTGATGGGGGAGGTGGGCAAGGAGTATTGTGGGCCTGGTTGGTGCCCCCGCCAGTACATCACTAACTCGTCTCAGCTTTCCTGAGAGGAACATTGACTTGTAGACACAATGAAAACTTGCAACAAGAGGTCTCCTCAGATCTCAGGAGACTACTACGGCATCGGGAAGGCAGAAAAAGGACAACTCTGATGGGAGAATATTCAGTTTTATTGATGGAGAACAATGAGGTCAGAAAGGAAACTGCCCATTCAGATCCCACTCTCTTGTTTTCTGCTCTGTTCTATTTAAGTCCTTTACAATATGGTTTTCCTAAGTTTCTAATGTTTTACTAGCTACCTGGCCAGTTCTGGAAGGGACCTGGGGGACCTGATATTATTGGCATTTCCACCCCCCACCCCCTCCACAGGGGGTTTTAATGTATTGATTTCACAGGAACTAGAACCCAGCATTGGGTTTGTTTTATTTAAAAAAAAAAAAAAAAGGGTTCCCAAAATGTTTGCAATTCCTTTTTTGGCATGTACAAGCATAGCATGTATCCATGGCCCCCCAGTGGCTGTTCGTGGCAATGATAAGTCTGCTTTTTAGCTTTGCTCGTTGGCTTGTAATACTCGGTTGTGCACTGAGTTAGCACAGGTACAGCTGCGGGCTGCTTTGGCCTGCCGGAGCTCTGTTTTTGATACTTGGATACTGAAGAGCATTTAATTATAGGGGAGGGTGGAAGGAGAAGGGACCACATCTGCCCAGATGCAGTGGAGCGTGGTTGCAGAGGAATTGGCTTGGGGTCGGTGGATTTGGGTAGCTCTCAGCAGAGATGAATGTGGCCCTTTACGGATGTCACCTCTGCATCACCCCCTGAGGCTACACTGGACATCAGTGTTAAAGTTCATGAAGATACAGATCCCCCTATTCTGTCAAGTCAGCTCTGTCCATCCTACCAGGTCTTAATCATAGAAATCACAGAGAAGTCAGGCTGGAAGAGACCTGCAGAGGTCATCTAGTCCAAGCCCCTGCCTGAGGTAGGATCATCCCTATCCACACCAGCCTATACAAATCCATAACCTAAACTCTTTGTAAAACTACCATCAGCCCTGACACAACACTGACATCACACCCGAACCAGCCCCAGGTAAACCAGGGGAGCCATGGCAACCAATGTCCTGCTTCTATACAAGTTAATATACCATGTCACCCCCAATGCTCCTACCATAGCTGCTGCTTTTGGCCAGTCCTCCCAGGGTGGATCTGGGGACATCCTAGGCTGATCACGGGAGCTGCTGCTGCATAAGTAGAGGGGCACAGGCAGCATAAGTAATATGCCCCAAGCAGCAATAAAAGATCAGACAGCCACTGGGGGGGAGCCCGACTGCAGCCCAGGTCATTCTCATGCCCCCCGCCTCGTTATACTCACTTAAGCCTCTGCCCTTACGTTACAGTACAGGCACAATATAATACGAATAATTGAATAATGAATAATACATACGTCTAGACCTTCCAGGCTGTAGCAGCACATTCGGGGAAGGCTACCCCATAATGCATCAGCAGGTCATAGAGTGCCTAGGGGGCCTGCGCAGAGAGGCGTACCAGCAGCAAGGGTGGGCAATGGATTCTGGGATGTTCTGCGGCTCACAGAGCTGGACACCAGCCCGATTTTCCCAAGCCAGTCCCTCAGGTGTGGGGCAGTGTGAACATGGGCACTGCAAAGGACTGTTGTGTGGAGGCGTTTACAGGGGAACAGCCGCAGGCCAAGCAAGGACTCCAGCAGGGTGAACCCGTTACCCGGGTCACTCGGCAGTGTGGTATGCTGTACTGGACACATGTGGCCATGCCACGCCTCCCCCAGCTCCACTGACTCACCTGGCCACTAGGGTGGCAGCTGCTCTACTTAACTAGTGGCCCAGGTACCCTCCCCAGCTCTGCCACTGACCTGCTGGGTGACCTTGGTCATGTCCCTCCCTGCTCTGCCTCCAGTTCCCATCCCACCACACCTTTTCCAAGTCTGCTTTGCCTTGACTGAGGCCTTGTTGCACCTGTCCTGGTGGCATGCCCCCTCCTACAGCACAGCTGGAGTACACATCACAGCAGTCAGCACTGGGGCTGGGGGAAAGGGCCTGGAAAGGAGACTGGCAGACATGTAGCCATCATTTCAGACTCTCCAGGCAGGCTTCTCCCTAGACACAGCTCACGCTCTGCTCGCAAACAGCCTCTAACACACCAAGCTGACAGCACAGAAGCAGTCAGTGGAGCTGGGGCACTGAGCTGACTGTGGGGGGATCACCCTGGCACCGGATGGTCGGAGGGGTTGGTGGGTTGGCAGTGCTCATGCCACTCCGTTAACCAAGAGGCAGCATGAAGAGCCTCACGCCCAGCCGCGTGTTCAAGCTGTCACGTGGGTCTCCAGCCCAGGGCTCATCGCCTTTCAGCAGCTGTGCAGCAAAGCTGGGTTTTCTTCCACTGGTGGCAACCCAGCGACGCCAACTCAAAGCCCCTGGCATGAGTGGAGTTGCATCAGGGGCTAGTACCACTGAGACTCAGGTGAGCTGCAGCAAGCGGGTCCTGCCGGCTGGGCTTTTGACAGCAGGCACAGCCCCAAAGCAGGTGAGAAAACCTTACGGTGAGATCAGTTTAATAGGGCTGTTCAAGTCTGGAAGGTCGGGGCTGAGACCAAACCCATCCCCAGCCTATCCCTGCTTGCTTCCTCCCTCTGAAGCATTTCATCATGAACAAGCCTCTTGGTTTTGCAGGGGCACGTCCGAACCAAAGCACGCAGTGAAACACCATGAAGGTCACTGAACAATTCAGGGCTGAGAGCGGGGCACAGGGCAAAGTGGATGCAAGGCAGGAAGCTGGCCTGGGGCTGTGGGGAGGAGGGCTGGGCCAGGCTAAGCCAGTGTGGGGTGGGAGAAAGGTGTGTGACCCACTTGGAGGACGGATAAGCAGATGGCGTTAATCTTAAACAGATGCGCATGGGGAGGTTGGTTTCCCCCTGATTTTGGATATTGCACGAAGGGTGGATTCATTTTTCCATGTTCCACGGTACATCGCTCGGTTCCCCAGACCCAGAGCAGAGCAGCCCTCACTGAGCCGGCTGCAGATTCCCCACCCCCTGGGCACCGTTTTCCCGTGGGGCGGGTTTATTGAGCTCTTCTAGGCTCCCTTTTTTAATGAAATCGTGGAGGGGAGGAGAAGTACAGCGGATACAATCTAGCCCTGCGAGACAGTGAGCCTTAGAGATCTGGAGTTCTTCAAATAGGTCGAGGGCACAGGCAGCCAAACATATGCTCTAGTGACCCGGACATTGCTTTTGCTCACCAAAATAAAACCCTGGGAGCAGGAATGGAGAGATGAACACCTATTCCGAGATAGCTCCTACAGTTGGTGTCTATTATGGTACTAGATGGTACATAACGAACTTGGTTGTTTGGAGCAGCTGGTTACCCCAGGATAGACTTGGACAGACCAACCCTAACCTGGTTTAACTTGCACTGGAAAAGTTCTACCTGTGATTCTTTCAGGGCGACTCTTCAAGGGGATTGTGCACAATTGTGCAGACGCTTCAGGGGTCTGCACTGTGTCTGCTTCCTTTGCTGGTGTAACACTGACTGCTGCAGTGTAAGTCTTTCATCTGTCCACTCTCTTTAACTGGACTTCTGACCTGGAAGAAATTTGTCATGCTCGATCCAAAGCTGTCTGAAATCAGCAGGAATCTTTTCCATTGACTTTAAGGGGGTTCAGATGGAGCCCACGTGGGACAACAAAATGCAGCGTGGGGGGTTTAAGCCTCCCTCTGCAGCATCTAGGACTGGGGAGTGCTGGAGAGCAGTTGCCAGATCAGATGGGTGCTCGGACTTTCCCAGGTGGCGACGGGCCTTAGCTGCAAACGCCATGGCCTGTGACTCCAGGCCCCTCTCTGCTGCTGCCAAGTGATGGCATTTTCTGCAGCTGTGGCTGCTGCCGCCTTTTCAGTGTCACCCCCACAGCTGTTGCCAGGTATTATTCAGTACCTCCGGCCCTGCTGTGGCTGTAGTCTGGCTGCTGGAAGCACTTTCAGGTACTGAGGGAATCGCTGTGTGCACGGGGCTGTATTTTGTGGGTTCATCTCTCACGTTGACTGCAAGATGCCCACTGCACCATCCCCACAGATGGGTATCTTGGTGGGTCTGTCGCCCCTAGACACTTTGCTGGCTGTGTGCGGGTGGCAGAGCCATGAGTCAATCAATGCCTGCTTGTAAGATAACGTATTGTAGCCCTGACATGGTGATAAATTATTGTCTTGCCCTTGGAAATCACAATAAAATGGAAGATGCTGCCCATTAGTGGGAATCAGTCTAAGTGTGCTGCCTGCCTCTTTCTATAGGTGTGTCCTCACCTTGGTATAAAGTACCAAAGGAGCCAAAAGAGATGACCACAAAGACTCCAGAGTCCCAGAAAGGGTGGTTTCATTACTGCTTTATTACAGATTTCCAGGCAACAGCCCAGGGACTAACAGAGCTGATGGGGGCTCACATGTCCACGCCATATGTACAACGTGGGTGGGATCCAGTTGTGTGTAGACCCTACTCCAGGGAGGTGAACTGCACCATGGAGTACGTGGAGGGGTTGTGGCATGGCCCTTCATGCAATGTGTTTAGTGGTGCAGGGTACTTCATAAAGGATCTTGCAGGAGTGAAAGGCTGGGCGGTGCCCTGCTCCTCTTGCAGTCCAGGGCACCATCTCCTTACTGCCTATTTAAACCCCACAGTAGCAAGTGCCCTGGCACAGTCCTGCCCGGGGCTAGGGACTAGAGACATGGGTGCTCTCTCCCCCTCCAGACCAGCACTTTCAGGGGCTGGAAGGACCGAACTAACCCCCTCCTGCCCCCAGTTAGTCACTCCCCGACATTATCCCTCCGTGGCTCACTTCCAGGCTCCATCACTCTTTTCTGCAGGGGCTGAATTGCTGCTGCGTTTCCCCCACAGGCCTCTGGTTCATCCACTTTCCCCTCCAAGCTTGGCTAGTCTCAGGCTGCTGCTTCAGCAGCCCTGCAACAGTGCTTGGTACAGCTCATACAGTGGCTATGACCCCCACTGGCCAGGTCCCTAGTTGGCTTCCCAAGCTGATGCCCATCCCTGCTTCTGTCTCTAGGTGCCTTGGTCTTGGGCTGGGGATGAGGGTGACGAGGAAGAATGTTTTCATCCAAGTTGGCTGGAAAGAGCAAACTAACTCTCTTCACATGTTAGTAAGCCCTTCACCAACCTCTATCCAGACAGAGGGCAACTGCCGGGAGCTCAGCCAGCCTGCACCCGGGCAACCT
>NW_017728999.1:393696-394057 GCF_001723915.1 Gavialis gangeticus | reverse complement strand
AAGGAGCAAACTAACTCTCTTCACATGTTAGTAAGCCCTTCACCAACCTCTATCCAGACAGAGGGCAACTGCCGGGAGCTCAGCCAGCCTGCACCCGGGCAACCTCATCCTAGTGCATTCAAGATCCTGTAAAGCAAGGGTTGCCAGCCTGTGGCATACATGCCACAAGTGGCATGGACAGCCTCTGCATGTGGCACACCGCACATCAGAGAGGGGAGTAAGCCTTACATTGCTGTCGCTAATGGAGATCATTAAGGCCAGTCAGCCTTACCTTGATCCTAGGCAAGCTGTTCAAGAAAATTATTCTGGCACACATCCAGGAGGGGCCAGCAGGGAACGGCATGCTCAGGGGCAACCAGCA
>NW_017728999.1:387439-393340 GCF_001723915.1 Gavialis gangeticus | reverse complement strand
AACAACGGTCACAAGCTGGCGGAGGGAAGGTTTAAGTTGGACATCAGGAGGCGCTACTTCACGGTCAGGGCGGCTAGGGTCTGGAACCAGCTTCCAAGTGAGGTGGTGCAGGCTCCCACCCTGGGGGTTTTTAAGAGGAGGTTGGATGACCACCTTACTGGGGTCGTTTGACCCCAGTGCTCTTCCTGCCATGGCAGAGGGTCAGACTAGATGATCTGCTCAGGTCCCTTCCGACCCTAGAAACTATGAAACTGTCTTCCCTCATCTGTGCTTTTAGCGGTGAATGCTGTGGCCTCAGCCCTTTGCTTTGTCCTCTTGGAGCAGAAGTTTTCTGGGACAGGGACTGAGTTCCTCTCTCCCTTCTGGAAAGTGCCAGGTCACAGGTCCAGCCACAGTGGTTTGGTCTAGGCCAGAGGTTGGGAGGTGGAAGCTGCCTCCTTCCACCACTGACCTCCAGACCCAGCCCATTCCCTGGGACCATGATGGCTCCCAGCCAGTGAGCCATGAAGGTGCCCTGGGTGACCCACACAGCTGTTTTAATCCAGCCCTGCTGTGCTGGGAAGCAGGGGCAGTTAGCCCTGGGACAGCACCATGCAAGCAACACTGCTTCTCCCCCGAGCTCTCTGTCCTGTGCAGCCAGCTCTGGGGTCTCTGCAGCCTGCCCGGCAAGACAAAATGAGGGGTCACCCGTGGGGCTGTGCATGAGGGTGGGGAGGGTCAATAGGTAGCTGGGCTGTGGGAGGCTGGTGGGCTGTGGGGGCTGGAGAAGGCAGACGACAGGATCAGAAAGGAACTACCCTGGAAAAAACGGGATGTGCCACAGCTCACAGGTCTCACCCAGCCTGCAGGGAACAGCCCAGGGACATCAGGCTGGAAAGGGCTTTCTGGAGTCCAGTTGCTTGCGCTCACAGGCAGCCACTGACCCAAGGTACCACCCCAAATCACCACCTCAAACCGTCCCGCAGACCTGCAAGGCACAGCTTCCAGCAAGCAACAGCAAGACCGGCTTCCAGCTGCCACAGGGAAAAGCAGGGCGGGCAAGGGCACCGCCGGTGTAGCTGCTGACTATCAGCGGAGAATATCTTAGGCAGGGCCGCAAATCTTGCAACAGGCCTGACTCTCAGTGGAAGGGCAAGACTCCCCAAGCCAGGAACAGCTGGGTTTCTAGCACCAGCACAGCATCAACACCCCCCGGTCAAACCCCCCCAGCTTTAGCTCCGGCCTTTGAGGAAGGTGAAGACACCTTGCAGGGAGACACATTTTCAAGCATGCTGGATAGGAGAAGCACCTCGGCTGCAACAGGTGAGTGCTGAAAGGTGAGGGGTCGACTTGTAACATCTAGAAACCCCTTGGCCACGGGGAAGGGAATCCATAGCAAGACACCCCATTACCTGCCTCATGCAAAGTCTGTGCTCTGGCCCCGAATGGCTGGACCAAAAGCCACCCCGGTACGGCTCAGCGTCACTGCCTGGAGGTCACAGGCTGCCTAACATCACACAAGCCTTGGTGCTGCCAGTGCAGGACGAACGGGGCCTGGGTGGCTGCTCATGATTTTCCGCGTGCTATTGTTAGGAGCAGGGAGTGAGGAAGTCTTCGTGGCTACGTGGCCACCTGCACTCGAGCAGGCTGCTCTCATCACTTGCCCTGGGAACTTGCCTGGCTAAGCTGGATCATTGGCTCCCAAGGAAGTGTCAGCACAAGCCCTCTTTGGAAGGCGTCAAGGAGTCTATAGGCAGCACGGGACATGATTGCCTGGCTCCTGGAGAGGCAGTGATTGATTAGAAGCAATCTAGAGAGATGAACGAGCACCGTAGCCCTTTCCAGCAGGCCTGACTTTCCATGGAGTTTTCTCCCCTGATGCCTTTGACTAGTTAATGTGAAACTAAATCACAGAACCCGCAGCTGGGTTGTTTGCAGGTTTTGAGAAGCAAAATCTTCATAGTGAACTTCTCCCAGAAGAGGCTTCCACCATACAGGAGAGGGAAGGAGAAAGTGAGAAGGACGGTCACTGCTCTGATCGCCTTGCTCAGCATAAACCGCTTTATCTATTCAGTTGTGACAAAGCAAGGAGATTAGGGGCCTACAGCTAGTCAAGTCTGAGAGTCCATGAAACAAGGGAGTTGTTTTTAGGCAGGAGAGCGACTGAAGGAATGCAGTTTCCAACGTCTCAGTGTCCGAGTTGCAGACCCAGCAGTACGACCCAGGAGTCCTGACACCCACTCACCACACGCCTGCCTGCTGGCATCAACGTGCGTGTTACAATAATCTCTGACTTTGCAAGAAGCCGTGGGTAAGCGACCCTGAAAAAACAGTCTCTGCCCACCAAAATGATCCCTGGGCTGGGAGGAAGGAGTGGAGTGGCCTGTTAGCACGGGATCATTCTTCCCTGTGTCCGGTAGAGGGCACAGCACACCCAGATTTGGAAAGAGACCTTTGCAGAGCTGCTATCCTCAAAACCAGCTTAAACACACAGATAGCATCAAAGTCGGAGGGAACAGTGTGATGGGCAGCCACCTGGCCTCTGCCCAGGCTTGTCACCTGGGCCGTCTTCACGCAGCCCCTGCACTAGGGGCATGTAAGTGTTCTGGGAATGAAGAACATCGCCTCTGCCTGCCCAAGCATCTTTCCAAGTAACACGTGGTACCCACCGCACAGCCCAAGCCAGGGTGGTAGGGCCACCAAACGCAGGCCTGCAGCTGTCCTCTAGGAGCTGGAAGGATGAGGACAAAGCTGAGCTTGGAGCCAGAACTGTGTCCGGCCACAGGTATGTACAGCACCTAGCACTGCCAAGGCCCAGCCTTAGATGCGGTGGGGGATGCAGCTGGTACAAAGGACACCTGCTTGACTGGTGGCTTTGCATGCTGGGGCAGCTAAGCCAAGGGGAATGTCTGTGAGCTGAGCAGGGGAGATGGAGGGCTGAGCAAACAAAGCAGCTGCCAGCGCAACCAGGCTGGGATCCTGTTACGGCAGGGTCAAGGGCGCAGGGTCCTTACGCTCCTCTGTGGCAGGTGGGAAGGAATCGCGGGGGAGGTGGATCTGCAGGGAGCTCAGTGCGGGAAGATATGCACAGAGCGGCTCATCCCTCTATGCCCCCCAGCAAACCCTCTGGGCATCTGTGCGGGGCCTGGCGTCCTGGCCCCTCTCTCCCATGCCCGAGCAATGCAGCTCCCGGGGAGATGAATGACCGGGGCTGCCCATGCTCACAGCTCTCCCCCTGTGGCAACGCAGAGGGGATGGGCTTAACCAACCTCCTGCTCCCTCGCTGCTGCTCCCCACGGCTCGAGGGGGGACTTGGTTTGCTGTATCGCCCTGTAGACTGCCACTACCACCCAGGCACCCGGGCACCGAGCGTGCCAGCAGGCAGGAAGTCTGGTTACGATCCTGTCCCCGAAATGGCCGTGATAAGAAGGGGTGGGCAGCTCCCGCCGAAACATGCCTCATAGCTGTACAAAGGCATGCGCAGCACAAGGCTCTGCAGTTTTGTCCGGTGGAAATATTGTCCTCTGACCAAAGGGTTTCACCATAGCTTGGCTGTTTGCAGAGGCAGAGAAGCTGGCCTCGAGGAGGGATGCAGTGTCCCAGCTCGTTTGTGTGGGGAGGTAGGGAGACTCAGGCGGGTGGGCTAGTGAGCCGATCCCCGACAGCAATCATCCCAGCCCCCTTGGCTGCACGTGGGAGCAGCGGTCAGCTCAGCGTGGCTGGTCCGGCCCTAGGAAGACCGGACAGCAGGCATAGTTGCTCCAGGCTGGGGTGGGCAGAGAAGGCGTCAGTGCAATGGCCTGGCACCGTTCATCATAGGACCTGACTGCGTGCGTGCTGTGGGCTTTCAGATCCGTACGCGGCTCGGCTCCTCGCAGAGACGCGCCCATCAACTCTACCAGCAGTGGTGGTGGCAGCACTGTGGAGAGGTAGGATCGTAAGGTTGGAAGGGAGCTCAAGGCTTGTCTAGCCCAGCCCCCTGCACAGAGCTGGGAGTTGCTGTTCCTACCCCAACCGAGAGAGACGCTGGTCCTGCCTCTGCTTGGAAACCTCCAGGGAAGGGGATTGCACCACTTCCCTGGGAAGCTTCTTCCACCACCCCCTGATCTGACAGGGAGCAGGTTTGGTGTCAACCCACTGCCTCGTGCCCTGCCTTCTGCAGCGAGGGGGAACTTTTCTTCTCCCCCTTCTTTGCCTTGGAGCCTTGCCCTCTTTCCCCCTCATCCCCCACGTTTCCCCCAGCCCAGCTCCTGGCCCCTGTGCTGCACCATGGACAGGAGGTAAGGAGGACTTCACAGCCAGGAGAAAGGGCAGCCGAGGTGGCTTTGCACTGGCCTTGGCCCTTGCACCCATGGGGTGGTCTGAGTCCAGGCAGCCTTGCTCAGCTGCAGGCCCTGTGCTGTTCCCATGGGGAACTGAGCTGCCCCGGGGGGGCATCCTCTCCACGGAGGGGGGTGTTTTCTCCATGACGTTCACAGCCCTTATATGCCACCGGAGCCTGTAGCAGGGGCGTTTCCTCCTATTACTTCCCCCCGCACTCAGCTCCTCGACCGCTGGCCTCGTCTTGCCTTGTGCCTCTCGTGACCTGGAAGGCCCCCGCGGTTCCCCACTGCCTCCCTGCTTCTTCCCTTTCCAAATCTCGTCTCTCAGCATCTCCGCCGCAGACGAGAAAGCCCCCTGCCACTTCCAGGGGGAGCCCAAGCCCGAAGGGAACTTGTGTTTTGTCGAAGCAGGACGTCGGCCGCCACGGTTCCCCTGCTCGACCCGTGGCAGGTTTGGGTGCAGGGTTTGTGTGGCGTCAGCGTTGCCGGCATCTTGCGTACCGTTCAGATTCGGGATTGTAGGGGGTGGTTTGGAGACGGAGGATCCAGCCTCCGGGGGGTGGGACTAGATGGCCCTCCAGCCCTGCTTCCCTAGGACATAACTTGTCATTGCAGTGATCGCAGGACAAAAGAAGCGCCCGCGTCCCATAATTTTCGCCAAATTGGTTGTGTGTTTTATAGGCAGTACACGACAGAGCAAAAGAAAACCTGTTCCAATACAGTTTATCCATGTTTGCTTCAGTCTTAAACTGAATCAGCACGAGACCCTTAACGTATTTGTAAAGCTTCTAGCTTCTTTTGAACTGGAGGAAAATAGGCGTCCTCTTGTATGCGATGATGCCCCACGCCATCTGCACCCCTCTTTTCAACATCCTGCGTCTGCCCACGGGGTTGCATCAGGCTGAATCCCGAGCTGCCAGCGGGCGGGGATGTAGGAGCACAGATAACGTCTCACGTTCAAAAGCTCGTCCAGCTTTCTGCCAACGACACCGTGGGATCACCCAAAGCGGTCCTTGCTTCTCGCATCGTTTTGGGGGCATGGTGGCGTCGCTCTGCACGTACCGATTCCCCCCTCCACGTTCAAGCACGGTCCCTTCCAGGCCCTAACAACTATGCACCCAGAGTAACCCTGGCCTCTCGCATCATTTTGGGGCCGCGGCGGCATCGCTCCTATGTACCGACTCCCCCCTCTCCTGTGTCCCTTCCAGCCCCTAACAACGATGGAACCCTGCGCAGAGCCACCCCGCTCTCTTCCCTTGGCATCGGGGAAGGAGGAGCAGGGAAGGTGTGGGCCGAATCCCGCCGGCCGGAGGCACCCAGAAGTGGGGGAGCAGCGGGGCCAAGAGCTGCACGGGAGGAGCTCGGGGGGCTTCTGCTCTCTTGGTCCTCTTGGCTCGTGCAGGGACCGAGGTGACGGCTCAGGGAGGCCCCACGCCAGGAAGGCAACGCGGGGCAAAGAAATGCAGGAGCTGGGCCGGGGGGAGCAAAGCGGGTGAGGAGAGAAGGAAGGGGTGTAAAGGGGGGAGCACAGATGGCGAGGGGCTGGGCAGGGGAGCAAAGGGAGAGGCGGGGGGAGCTGAAAAGCGGTGGCTTGGGGGGG
>NW_017728999.1:362707-386733 GCF_001723915.1 Gavialis gangeticus | reverse complement strand
GGCGCGCGGGACGCCGCCGCGGTCGCCCGAGAGAAAGCGGAGTCTGGGGGGAACCTCGCCGGCGGGAAGTCCGCGGAGGAGCTCTCGGGCCACGAGTCCAGCATGGCAGACGAGGGCATTGTGACGGAGCCGGAAACGGGCCCCGCCAGCGCTGCCTACCAGGACCTCGATCGCATGGTGGCGGCTTGGAAATTGCCTGGCATTGGCCAAGCGGAAAGCAGACCCCTCCGAGCCGGCGGCAAAGAGGGACCTCTCCCAGTGCACGCCGCCAGAGTGAATCACGAGGGCCCCGCTGTTGACGATGCCCTTGATGGCAAAGCCATGGCGCAAGCGTCCTCGGAGGCCCCTTCCACCCCGAGCACCCTGCGGCGCCGAAGGAAGTTTCCCTCGGTGGGTAACAGCGGGTCCGAATCCAGCAACGGGAGCAACGGGGAGTCCGGCGGCGAGACCTACAGGTCCTTGAGTGACCCCATGCCGCACCGCAGGTGCTCAATCACAGAGGAGGCCAAGAGCTTCTCCGTGGACAGCAATCTCCTGGGGTCCCTCAGCGCCAAGGCCGGCATGCCAGAGGCCTCGGCCATCGCTCGGTCGGAGTGCACCGGGAGTGCCGCCAGCGACCTGTCCGTGTGCAGCGACGGCGTCAAAGACTACAACCGGGTCATCCAAAACATTGTGAGCCAGCCCGGCGCCATGGACAAGGTGATCGACGAGAAGGGGAACGGCAAGACCATCAAGAAGAAGTCTTTCAGCGACCCCAGCCGCCGTGGGGACCTGGCCAGCGCTGGCTTCGAGGGCCCCGGCGAGCCCATCAGCGAGCTGGACCAGACCATCCCGCCTTCCAGCAGCGAGCCCATCCTCTCCGAGCAGCGGGACGAGGCAAGGGAGCTGGAGGAGCTGGCCCCGGAGGCCGGGAGGCTGCGCTCTCAGTCTGAACACGTCCTACCAGCGCAGCTGGGAGCTGGCGCTGCGGGGGAGGCCGGCCAGGGCTACAGTTTTGACCCCAAGCTCGCGGAAGTCCTGTCCCCCCGGGTCCTCCGGCGCAGCTCCAAAAAGCGCAACAACCGGGTGACCCACCAAGAGAACAACCAGACGCCGTCCTCGGGCCCCGGTCCTGCCGCCATCGGCAGGTCCCGGCTGGCCTCCAAGCACGTCCGGCACCCGAGCGAGCCTTCCACCTTCATCCCCATTTCAGTCCCGGACCCGCCTGCAACGCTCGGCCACAATGTGCACATCACCACACCAGAGCCATCCCGGCTCCCCGTCAAGGCCTACCCCGTGCTCCAAGCGCCATCCTTGGAGGATGTTACCAAGCAGTACATGCTGAACCTCAACTCTGGGGACTCGACTTCTGCTAGCCCTGTGGATATGCCCAGATCGTCGCCAGCGACGCCGACGACTTTGGAGCCCAAGCTGCTGCGATGTCCGAAGCAGCAGGAGGACCACGGCTCCGGTGGTGCCAGGACCAAGCCCCAAGTGGTAAGTCTGTCTAAGGTGCTCTTGTTGTGGCCCAGTCCAGAGGTCATTGAAGACCTTGTCTTCCCTGGACGCTGGGCCAAATTCAGCTGTCATGAATGCTCTTGGTCATTGGGAGCAACTCCATTGACTTCCGTGAAGTTAGTCTGGGGAGAGCGGATCAGAATCCCGCCCCTCCCAAATTTTGGCAGAAACTTAATACACCGTGGATCAAGCCCTCATGTTGGGGCAGACTCCCATTGGGGTCGGTGTCCGAGTTAAGACCAGCTCCCGCCTGAGTCGAAGGCTGCCGGGCTTGGCCCCATGCAGTCGGAAGACGCTTTCTTGCCTTCAAATTCACTCTTCCTGTTTTGTCTCTCTGGGATGCTATATAAGGTCTCCATAAACTGTTATTCTCTTGGCCGGCTCTAGATGCTTTTATGCCTGCAACGTTGAACAAAAGTTGCCTTTTCCTCGGTAGGGGGCTGATATCGTCTTTTCTTTTCATTATTATTCCTGATGTTCTGCCCGTCGGCTGCAACCTAAGAGCAAGTTGATTGTTTTTTTTTTTTAAAAAACCCAGCTATCTCCTGGTATTCCTGCACGTGGGAATCTGTTTAATGGGAACAAACACAGCTATATATATATATATATATTTGGCTAAAGGGGAGATTCCTCTAACTTTCTGGTACGATTATTGCAGCTTGGTGATTGTTTGTGATCATGGAGCAACTTCAGAAAGGAACGAGCGCTTCGCAGCGATTTCCCGGGTAGTGAAATCGGAGAGAGCCGGGGAAGGAGGGGGATCTTTGCTGCCTGTTCATAACAAAGCGCCGTTGCCAAAATGCAAGTTGGTTTTCAGGGCGGTTGTGTCCTAGCTGCAAAGCACGTGTGCCCGGGCTGCCTTCCTGGTTGAGAGCTGTGTCCGTGTGCAGTGGTCTGTGAAATACCCCTTTGATCTCGTTAAATAGGGAGTAGATTAAGATATCTGGTTTGCTGGAGGCATTTTGGTTTTCGTGTTGCATGGGTGAGGGTTTTGGTGTTTTTTTCCCAGTCAGCTTTGGTGGATTGGGAGAAAAGCTGTAATCTTTTTGCAGTCGTTTTGCTCCTGTTAGCAGGGGCTCTGGGACATCTCGGTGGCAGTGCTTTGAGTTGAGAGAGTATGCGAGCAGAGCAGCAAGCGCGGCATGACTGCAGTTTAGTTGGCTAAGGCTGCACAAGGGGAAGCGGCCTTTCTCCCTGCTCCTTTAATCAGAAAGCGTTGCTGTGGCTAGCGCTGCCGTCTGGCTCATGTCACTTTTTGCCAAGCAAAGGCTCGCGGGCCCTTTTTCCTCTCTCTTTCGGAGGTGGAAGGGGGGAATTGCCTTGGCAGGGTTTGCGTACTGGAGCTGAATGCCGTGTTCACCAGAGCGTAAGCTATCTACTAAATTGGTAACAACTGTTCTCTCTCCCTATTGTGTTTGCCCTGTCACGTCTCTGGGCATTTCTTTTAATGGTTTTCGAGCAGAGGCTTGGAGTTTTGTTTGCTTAATACGCACCGAGGGTTTAAAAGGCCCCCATTCCTCCCACTCCTGGGGATGTATGACCCGTGGGCAGGGTGTTGTTGGGTTTCACTCACCTCCCTTCGCAGCTCCCCTTTGCTTTTCACCCCGGCAGACTTTTATTGTAAGCTCAGCAAGGCACAGGCCGTCTCTGATGCAGGCCGTGCGCACCATAAGGCTTGAACAGGGCCTCCGAAATGCTCCCGCAAGATAAAGACGGGGGTTAAGATTTGGCCCTGTGCTGAGTAGCTCAGAAACAACGATTAAATCCCATGGGCTGTTTGAAACACATCGGCGTCATGGTGGCTCATAAGGCTGCTGGCTGGAGCACGCTTGATGGTCTCCTAGTTCATAAGCATGGTTTGGATCTTCAGCTGGAGGAAAGGGGTTTAAATCTAGCCCTATAACTTAGGTTTTCCTTGAGAGACTTGGAAACATTTCGAGGGAGGAAAAAACTGATCAGGGTTTTTGGTGGTGACTTAGTGAAGCAAGTGGAACATATAGTGCGGGCGCAGGGACAAAGGGACTGGCAGCCAAGCTGAGTGTGGGCTGAAGCATGTCTGGACGCCTTAAAGGCCAGAGAAGGGGACTGAGCTGTTCCTCGACGAGGTGGGGAGCTGACACTTCTGTCTTGCCAGCGTGCCTGACCTCAGATGTTCGGGGCTGCTTTTGATCTAGTGCTGCAGTCTGTTCCCGGGGTGGAAGGGAGCAAGGCCGGTCTCGGTGCTAATTGGAGCAGTATGTTTGCCTGGAGGAGACTGGGAGAGCTGGTCTTCCCATTGTGGGCGTCTCCCTGGAAGAAATGCGGGAGGAAGAGAGACGATATAGAGCTGTTACTGGGTAGTCAGTTTTGCTGGTGGGGGACTTTGGGAAGATCCCAGGTGCCGGACTTTAGGAGCGTGTGGATCCAGATGTGGATTTGTTCTCTGTCCCTGTTGCTCTAGATCCCTCCAACCCCAGATATACCCCGGTGCTTGAGGACAGCCAGGAGGTGAGGAGCAATGAGCTCTGTTCCCTGCCTCCTCTTCTTTGCAATGTTCTCCAGTATTAAATTTACGTTGTCAGGGCTCTTTCCAAATTATGCATGGACTGGTCATCATCTTAGCAATTCTTCATGGTGAAGGATCTGCAAGTGAGACTAGGCCAGGCTGCTGCTGGGGCAGTCAGTCTTTCCATGAGCCTTGTCTCTGCATGTGAACTGATGATTGCAGGGCAGGGGAGCTTGTCTAGAGAACTGAACTTTGCCGGTCCATTTGACTTGCAAACAGGCCCTTTACCGTCCCATGACACCCGGGTGCAGCGGCAGAGCAGGTACGGGAGTTTCTGCGGCTCCATCATAGTGTCAAGAGATTGCAGGCAAGAAATCCTGTACCTGCTGCCTGTGCTGGGTTTAAGAAGCTGTTTCTTAGCCCAGCCACTTAGAACAAATGTTAACAGAGGGACCTTCATACTGGGACGTTTAGGAGAAGCATCCAAGACTTTGGGGGTAGACAGAGGGGCTGCAGGGAGCAGGCAGCCCCATGTCCACTCTTTGGATGGGTTGTAACAATAATCCTTGTGTTCTTAGCATCACTCACTTCGTGCCCGGTCCAGGGTCCCCTGGGCCCCCGGAGACTTCAGCATGCATGCACAAGAGGTCCCCATCTTGCTCTGCGGATGGGGCAGCTGTATTATCACCATTTCACAGATAGGGAAACAGATTTCTTCAAGGTCATGGAAGCAGTCGGGGCCAAGCATCCTCGCAGCGCTGGGATCTCACCCCTGCTCTCCACTTCTCCAGCTGCACCCCTCCCACACACATACCCCTCTTAACACAAATGCAGTTTGTACTAACTAGGCTAGCATTGCAGCCTTGTTGTCCTTCCCTGCATTGACCACCATGCTGGGCTCAGCCCCCACCTGCCTCTGGCAGCGTAGTCCGGGCAGGGGGCAAATAGCAAGGTCCGAGGAAACACCAGGGCAGTGCAATCGGAAATATCACTGGAGTTGGTGAAAGGGGATGGGCCCAGAGGGACCCTACCCTGTCCTGGGCCTGGCTGCCATGACCACAGGCTGCAGCACGACCTGCTGGGAAGGGCAAGCAGGAGGTAAAAGGCAGGTCCGGCATCCCAGCAGGTGGGAGACTCAAGGGCCGATGTGGCTCGTAGCCAAGAGGGAGCTGGGAAGAGTCTGCATGAGGGGCTGGTTGGGTGGAAGTGCTGAGGGGTCAGGTCAATGCTGGAAAAAATGAAGTAATACGGGGGTCCCATACAACAGCTTTCTGGGGCAGGGACCCTGGTCATAGGGAGGGCCTGGCTCCCCTGGGTGCCACCTGCATGAGTTGGGAAACCCAGCCTGCAAGGGTCAAAAACCCATCGGGGCCAGGTCCTGTCCCTGCGTTCAACACCCAAGTCTGCTTAGGCACCTACGTGATCTCGTTCTCAACCTGCCCAAGTCCCTTGGAAAACCTTTAATGCAAAAGGTGGGATGGGTCATCTTCCTCCTCACTGTTTTCTGTGCCTTTGTCTTCAGGTCCAGATGACAGGGCGTTACCAAAGCAGGTGCTTTAACCTGGGACCTGGCAGAAGCATTGGTATCGCAGGGTCTGGGGCTCAGGGGGCCGACGATGGAGTCCTGCGTGCAGTTCTGGTGTCCACGGTTTAAAAGGGACGCTGGACATTTTGGAGACAGTGCAGGGAAGAGGGATGAGAGCAATCCGGGGCGGAGGAAATACTTGGAAGAGAGAGACTCAGAAAGCGTAAGCTGTTCAGATTTCCCAAAAGACGACTGGGAGGTGAATTGATTGCAGTGTAGAAGTTCTTTCCTGCAGAGAAATTACAGGGTTGTAAAGGGTTCTTTAATGTAGTGGAGAAGGATTTAACAAGAGCTAATGGCTGGTAGTTAATGCCAGCCAAATTCAGCTCAGAAGCACGGTGCAGATTTCGAGGCGCGGGGGTGGGTACCTGCTGGGACCACCTGCCGCGGGAAGGGGCGGGTTCCCCGTCCCCTGATGTCTTCAGATAGTGGCTGGATGCCTTTGTGGAAGATGAGCTTCAGGCAAGGAGTCCCTGGCTTTGCTACGTGCCTGAGTGGATGACTTTCTCTGGCTTGTGTAAAATAGATCGGACCAGGTCATCTAATGGCCCATTTTGGCCTTAACATATCTGCATCTGTGAGTGCTCTTGTGCCCCAGGGAGGGGAGTGGAAAGGTCGACTCTGCAGAGAGGCTGGGTAAAAGCGACCCCAACTCCACTGGCCGCGTCCGCCCATCCTAGCAATGAGCATGCCAGGCTTGCAGCGCTCCCTCTTCCTGCTGGCCCCGTGCAACTCGGAGAGAGGTCAACTCTGGTGATCCTCAGCCCCGTTGAAGTCTGTGGGCTCCCTGGACAACTGTGATTTCCAGGGCCTGGGATTCCCCGCTGAATACGTCTTGTTTCTTTCTCCCCGGCAGATCTGTTCCCTAGGTCCCAGGAGGCCCTGCCTGTGTGTGATAGCGGGGCTGAGTGGGTTTCTCTGAGCTTTTCCCAACCGGTGATGACCCAGGCAAAGGAGAGAGCCCAGATGCAAGTGGCAGGGCTGGCTCTTAGACAACACACAGTCCTTGAGAAAGCCGGTCAACATGGGCCCGGCCTCCGGCTGCTGCGTTCAGTGCAGGAGTTGCCTTCGGTGACTTCTGTGTCTGCAAAAATGGCATAGCCCAGTGCAGTCCAACCGGTGCCCATGGGCTGCATGTGGCCTGTGAGGGGTTAACTTGTGACTCCCCGGCTCCTGGTCTGAGCATCGCTTCCCCCATCACTCTCCTGCTGCTGCTGCTGTGGGGGGCGGTGGGGGGGTCTCTGGGCTCCCTTCCCTCCTCCAGCTTGCATCGCTACACTCGCACTTGGAGCTGGCACGGTGCAGCCCGCAGGGACCCTGGTGCCTGAGGGCTTGGAGCAGGTGGGTCAGGGTCTTTACACTTGCAGGGGCACAGATGTAGCACGGTGGGGGCCATGCTATTCATCACAGTGTGCGGCTTGGCTGTGGTCTGCAGGTTGGGGTGGCCCCTGGCTGCTCAGAAGCTGGACGGCCCTAGCATAGCCCAGGGCTGCCGCCAGCATCCTGAGATGTCCCCTCTGCAGCTCACCTAGGCTTGTCTTGGCCCTTCTTGGGTTCTTCTTTCCCTCCAGGCCTCTCCCAAACTTGCCACTCTTGCCTGATTTCTGAGAAATGCAAAGGCGAAGGGAAAAGGAGCTCGCGCTGCAGTCTGCCTCACCTCGCGGTGCATGTCTGCTGGGAGTCCAGGTCACGCACCGGACGGGCTCCCCCCGGCTCCCTGCAGCGCTTCAATGGGCGGATTTCCTGAATTGGCCGTCGCATCACTTCGAGGGCTGCTGCTTGCCAGGCCCCTGGTTCCTGCTGGCTGGAGGCCTCTGCTCCAGGATCCAGGCGAGGGCTGCTCACACAAGGCGGGGGTCTCGCACAGGGAGGGCGTCAGCAGGCCTCTGGGGGAGTTGGAAGCTCTCCTGCTTCTGGAGGGAGCAGGGAGAAGTGATTTGTAACTCGGATGCAACTTGTCAGGGCAAGTTAAAGGAGAGCGGTGAAGGTGGCATGGAGCTCTCTGTTTCCAGGGCTCGAGCAGCATCGTGGCCACCCATCTGTCGCAGCTCCGTGTCCCCCACGGGCTCCCCAGTCACATGGAGAGGGACATTCACAGCTCGGCTACTTAGCATTTTGCTTGGGCATCTCCCCGGTTGCAAAGAGACCGCATTAACAGCTTACCGTCACTGGTGCGCGGAGGGACTGCTGAAATGCTCTGGCTGTCAGCCATGAGTTACGTTTCTGGGTGTCTGAGCAAATTTACACTCAGCAAAGTGTTTGTCCAGCTACAAATGCTGGGTTTTGGACAGCTGGGAGTGCTCCCAGGCCCCTGCGGAAGGGACTGGAGAGCGCATTCGGGGGCGGCTGCAGTCGTGGCGGGACTATGTGCGGGGTATGCGAGGGCAAAGTGAGTGTGCAAGGAGGTTGGGCAGTGCTCCAGGGGCCGGGTGGAAGGAGGTGTGGGGCAGAAGGGGCTTTATTGCTTTTAAAGGATAGCTGGGCCAAACAAATGTGCAGGAGAGAAAGTTATTTTCTAAATAGGAGAGGGAGAGGTGTGTTTTAGGTAGCGGGCCTTTTCCCAAAGGGATGCCACCCTCCAGCTTGATTTTTTTTTTTTTTTCCCTTCGTGATTTGGGCTAGATGCATAGAAATCAAAAATCCAGCCAAGCCTCGTGGGCCATCTGGCTCCCATGGGTAAGGGATGCACTGTTTCATAGTCAACAGCATGCAAGAAGTGGATGCGACAACATCATGTCCAGCCACCTCCGGCTCCCCAGCTCCCCATTCACAGCTGGGGGCAGCTCTTGGCACAAGTCCGGAGCAGGCAAGGCTCAAAATCACATTGTTGCTGGAGTGTAGCAGGATGCCGTCCCCGCTCTGCCTCTCGGTAGAAGGAAGCAGGGCCCCGCTTGTGTTCTGCACACGCACGCACACTTCCCCAGAGAGCCCGCGAGCCATGAAAGCAAATCCCTCCCTGCCTTGGAATTGCTCACCGTGTTTGCATATTTCCCCGCCGTCCCCCCCCTTTCTCGCACGGCTCCTTTTTATTATTATTTGTGAACAATAATGTGAAGAATGCTGCCCGATGACTGCCGATCCAAGTGCTGATTCAAGAGAGCCGCTGGGATGGGAGAGGAATTGGCAGGGACAAATGCAGCTCCAGTGTGGGGCATGTGCGCACGCCCATGTGTGTGCGTACGCATGTGGGTCTGTGTGCATCTGCATGGGCGTGCGTGTCTGGCATGTGTGTGCCTGTTTGTGACGTGCGTGTGTGTGTACAGCCTTCATCCCATTTCATTAGGAGCCGGACGTTTGCAAAGCTGCTGAACTTATTGACTAATGCACAGTGCAGACAAGTGCGCTCGGTGTTCCTGGCACCGTGTCCACTAATAATACTTTTCATCTCAGCCTCTGGAAGCGCTTCATAAATATTAATGAATATGTCACATCAGTTGCCATCCTTGTTTCTTTGGATGGAGAAACTGGGGCGTCTGGAGAGCAAGCGACTCGGCTGGATTCAGACAGCGCGGCAAGGCCGCAGTCGAAGGGGACCCCCGAGTCCTGGGTGCCAGCTTTTTGACACCACTGCAGCACACGCTGCGTGAACAGGAGCTGAGTGGTGTCACGATGCTGTGGCCAGGAAGTGGGCACATGAATACCACTGGTCATGAGTCCTAATTGAAAGCATTTCTTAGGAGGGATCTCAGAGGAGTCCTTTCTGATCTGTCTGCTCCCTCAAACACTCAAACGCTCACACCAGCATCAGTGACAAGAGCAGTGGAAAAGCTCTCCTACCCTCCGCCTCGCTCTTCAGTTCCGGCCGCTCTAAAACATGTTATCCAAGACCCAACTAGTCTCCTGCTTCGTCTGGAAGGTGATCCGGATTAGCGGATCCATCACGTGCCTGAGTCTGCTTCTGTGAACTCGGGTTGGATATTAGGGAGAGCCTTCTCGCTTGGAGGATGGCTCAGCCCTGAAACTGATTTCCTGCAGAGGTGGGTTCTCCGTCCTTGGACGTTTCGAAGAGGAGATTGGGCACATCCTCAGCTGAGATGGTTGAGACGGGGCCAATCCTGCCTTGAGCAGGGGGTTGGATGAGATGTCCTGGTGAGAGCTTTGCCTGCCTTGGTTTTGTGAGATTTGATGCAAGGGGCTTTGCTCCTCCATTTCTCAGTGGCAAAGGGAGAATAACAACTGTCTGACAGGGGTTTGATTAATGTTTGCAAGAGGCTTTGAGATCTTTGGGTGCAAAGTGTTATTTAAGTACCAAACATTGTAATTTGCCAGCACAGCCTTTGATAAGCAGCTCGGGGAATAGGTGGTGTCAGAAACACCTTGGGATCCTGTTCTGAGAAGCGTTCAAGGCTTTTCCCTAAATCAGAGCCTCGTCCCATCCCCCTTAAAATGATTTAGTGGCCCACTTCTAAGAGGATGTAGTGGAGGCAGGACCTGACACGTGCTGGGGGATGCTATGCTGATAGAGGCATTGCCATTTAGACGGGCGATTAAACAGCTCTTGTTGAGTTGATTGTTTCTAATCGTGGCTTGTTGGCCACAATTAAGATCAAGTAGCACCAATCTGTCCACCTGTGTCTTCACTTAGGCTGCGCTATTCTTCACTGCTTGTCCTGAGCCATCAACTCTAGGGTGCTGGTGCAGGTCTCTCATCCAGGATCTGACCAGGCCCAGTCCTCTTTAGCTCTCGAGGCATGACTGTATGGGTTAGTTCCCATCCTGTCCTGAAATCCTAAGAGGTTATTTCCCTTGACGTCCTCATGAGATGACTAGCAGCTAGAGGAAGACTTTGATGTTACTGCCCCATGAGAGCCTTAGTGCTGTTGGTGGGGGTTTCTGCCATAAAGAGAACGATTTTTGCCTTAACTTATGGTGACACTGAAGTCCCAGATAACATGATTCAGTCAAGGACAATGCAAGCTATATTTGATGAGCTTCCCACAAGTCTTCAGTTTCCGGGATTTTTGCTTTCATTTTTTAAAAGGCGAATTAAGAAAAAGAAATGGAGTCATGCCCCCTTTAAAGCTAGTGGGATCATGACACATGAATCAAGGACCTGACGGCTGCATCAGTGACGTGGGAAGGGAGTTTTAGTCCAAGCCATAGGCTGGCTGTGTTAGCACCTGTTTCTCTCCGCCAACTAATGAACCACTTGGAGAAAGAGATACCTTTGTTAAAAATCCCATGTGTTGCTTCAGCTCAGCTTAAAAGCTCGCAGCGAACTCCCCGGTGCCAGCGAAGTTGGGGGAACAGCAGAGCTGCAATTCCTGTATTTCCAAGATGAAAGGATATAGCAGAGCCTTTCCCCTTTCTTGTTCTTTTTTCTCTTACAGTTCTTTAGCCTCTTTGGATATTAAGTGGCAGGCAAGGGCAGCAGCCCCATTTTGGCTTAGTCTGGGGGCCCCCAGTGACTTGCTAAGCTCTGCCAGGGCAAGAGCACTTATTTTGTGGTATCCCACCACTCCCTCCCTTGTGCCCTTCAGTTTGTGGACCCAGAGCATCATCGTGACGTGGTACTACCCAAGGACCTGACCGCCCGGGCAAGACAGCTTCATGCGAGGGGCACACCCTCTTCCTGCCTTGGCTTTGGGAAGGCCGCATCAAGGATAAGCCCCACTTGATGCCCCTCTGCTACTTCCACATCACCCAGCATCCTCCATGGGCTTTGCACCATGTCTACCAACGGGATAACTCGGCTCTGGGTCTCGCCGAGACACACGGAGCAGAGATGCAGACTTCCTGCCAGTGACAGGGGAGCCAGGGCAGGGATCTGAGCAGCAGCTCTTACCTTGTTTGAACCCTTGAGCTGCCCAGCGGGTGTAAATTTTTCCTTTTAAGGGCAAAATTTCAGCCGTATCTTTGAATATCTCTCCTGCCTTTTTGCCTTTTCTGTGCCGCAGCCATAACATAACTGAAAACAATATTTTATTTTCCCTTTGATTTATTATATATTGGAGCAGGCCGCTGGGATGTTTTACTTCAGATGGCACCAGACATGAATTCAGAAGGGGGAGTGCTGGAATGGGGCTGTTTTAATGAGAGGACATTGTGCCCAGCACCGGATATAACTTGGCACCACGTTGCAGGTTCCCAGGGGAATGTGACATGCTCTGTGACCTACGGAGGAGAACCGAGCCCTCCTTCCCCTTTGAAATCTGTGTCAACTCAGATTGCAAGGGTGAAGGGTTGGTGGCATGGGAATTTAAGCGACTGGTTTAGCATTGGCAGCAGGAGCGAGGGACAGTGGAAACTTCAGTGTCCAGAAGGAGATTTTAAATCAGGCCCCGTGGCAAAATAATCTTCCCAACACCGCCTGCACACAGACCCTTTCAATACATTCATTTGATCTGTGAGACTGACCACTTGATTTCAAGAGCGTGATGGCGGTGTACCCCAGCCGAATATCCAGCCCCAGACCTTCATTAGGCTTCAGAGTCATATTGATCAGGGGTGTGATCCACAGCTCAGGGGAGTCAGCGGGAAGTGCTGGCTCCTTGGAGCCTCTGATCATAACTCAAGCACTTAGTTTATCTTAGTTTATCATGGGTTATGATACAGGTTAAGGTTTCTTATTTTAAGGAGTTTAGCTTCCATTTACAGGGGTGTGGGGTTTAGCCGTGTTGGTCTAAGGACACAGGCAGACAAGGCTCTTTGGGTGAAGCTGATATCTTTTATTAGACCAACGTAAAGTTAAACCTGACGAGGATTTTTCAACCCGAAAGCTTGCTTAAAATTTGTTCTCCAACTATTTAAGTTGGTCTAATAAAAGATATCAGATTCACCCGAAGAATCTTGTCTGCCTGGCTTCCATGTAGACACCCTGTAAGGGCCAGATGTTTATCACAGCCCAACACAGTGGGTCTGGGTGTGTTGGGTAATATTGGTGGCATTTTATATTACCCATTTTTGAGTCAGTAGCAGCTCAGTTTTACTCTCTTAGGCATCCAAATGCCATCCTATTCCACCTTGCCGGTGTCCGTGGACATCCACGAATGTCTCTATTTTTGTAATGTGCCATCATCCAGGCCTAAGTCGTGCAAAAGCAGCGAGGAAGAGGACCTGCTGGCTTTGTTGCAGGAGCAGTTTTCATGGGACTCGAGCAGGGTGGGATAAGGTAGGACTGAGATGTCTGTGGGATCTTCGTAGAGTAGGATCTGGTCTCAAGTGTCTTCATGATGGAAAATACCCAGACAGGCTCACGTGGACCTCACTTCATGTGGATGTCACAGTGGCTTCAGGGGGAGGCAGGAAGCTGTCATTTTGGTGCTGGACCAACACGTTGGAGTTGTGAAAGTGGGCTGATCCTTCTCCTTAGTAGACCACCCCCCCAGAGCTGCCCCCGTGGAAGAAAGGTGTTGCTTTGCGCCCCCAACTCCGTTATTTTTGTCAGCAGACCCATGACTGCCTGCTGCTCTCAGGTAGCAGCAGAACGAAGCAGAAGGGGGTCTAGTCTGAACCAGCCAGAGGCTACTTAAAATCACTCTGGGGCTTCCTGGGAGTCGTTATCATCTTCGGCAATCCCTCGCCACTGAGGATGCTTGTCTTCCACAATTGCCTTTCCTGTGGGTCCAAAGATGCCTGCTGAGGCCGATCCAGGATCTACGGACTCTGCTGCAACTCGGGCACGCGTTTCCTTGTGGAGCGGGTGGCTCTGGATTCTTGCCGCTCCCGCTTTTCCCTCTCCTGTTGTAAGGTTTCAAAGTACTGAGATCCTTGCAGCAGACTCTTCTTCCATTTGGGGTGGCCCTGGGCCACGGTCTCCTACGAGTTGGTGTCGATGTTACATATTTCAAGTTGGCCTCGAGGATGTCCTTGAAGCGCTTTCTCTGCCCTCCGCCTGGGGGCCCATCTTCGTGGGGGTATGGGGAACATCAGGGGAGACGCCTGGGTTGCCTCTCAGCCGGCCTGGGAGGAGAGCACCACCCGGGCTTGCATGCAGGGTGGTTCCTTTGCACCTGGCAAGGGTAGGGACTTCCTTTTTGATACCAGCTTGGTACAGATGTATGGCTTGGCTCTCTTCTTGCCCTTGCCCACTCACACCCACCCATAGCCGTGCACTTACCCACACCCGATCACTTCCCCTGGAAAGTTCCATGTGCCCCACACACGTGTGCGCGCACACACACTCATTTCCCTAGGAAGACTATTATCTCTCACACACACATGCACACGATATCTTACATAGACACCCAGTATCTTAAGCATACACACACAAAATCTTACATACACCCCCCACTCACCTCCCTGGGAAAGTTGCATATCAAACACACACATACATACACTCACTTCCCCAGGAAATGTCCATCTCTCTCTCTGTCACATGCACATACATGTGCACGCACACACAAACGCACACTTTCCTGGGAAAGCTCCCTGTATCTCTCTCTGTCTCTGTCACATGCACGCACGCACATACGCATGCTTTCCTGGGAAAGTATCTTCTCTCAGTCTCTCTCAGGCACACACACTCACGCTCTCTCTTCCCTGGAACAAGTCTTGTATCACACATGCACTCTTCCCTGGGCAAGTTGCATATCTCCCCCCTGCCTCCACACTTGCTTCCCCGGGAAAGCCCATCTGTAGGAAAGCTCCGTGCATCCCACCGGCAGGATAGGACGTGGTCCGTGAACTGCAGTGGGCAGTGTGTGTCCATCTGTGTCACATTGGACACTCTGCACACTAGCATAACCCTGCTGCAATCAGTGGAAGTCCATCAGTGGAAGGAAAACTCGAGTGACCAAGTGGGGATCAGGCCTGGCAGCACCAGGCTGATTAGTTGAGGTGGTGACTAATTCGGATCGATTCCACTTTAATGCTGTATCCTTCCAAAATCCCCATCCCACGTACAGCGGTGCAACTCCATCCCATATAGTGGAACTGTCTATGTGTGATGGAGAGGAGAATTTGGCCCATTTTTGCTAACAGCCTGCCAGTGTCTACAGGCATGTTAGTAAAAACTAGCTCTTTCTTTAAACCATTACATCATGCCCCTTATGTACATAGGGGAAGCTATAAGTGATGACTGACACCGTGGAGTCGTCTCATTCCACTGCATAATTATTTTTACTGGGCGTATTCCAATAGTCCTGCATGTTCCGTTCGTTATTTTTTTTAGACGACCGAACTTCCAAAGAATCCCCGAATCAGAAAAGCTCCTCCTCCCCTTGTTCAGAAATGTGCACAAGGCTTTTATTTGGCGGAGAGCAGTTAATTTGACAATACAAGTGTTGTTTATCCCACAGGATAGGGCTTCTGCTCAGGCATGCACAGTGTAGGCCATGAAAAGAAATAATAATACTTTCAAGGAGAGGAGGTGGGGGTGTGAAGAAAGACAAAAATAGGAACAGAGAGAGATTTAAAAAAAAAAAGAAAGCCAGTTCCTCGTTTTGCTGATTCCATCAGAATCCGCCGGCTGGCTGCAGCGGCAGCGCGGAGACGCACAGAAATGATAGCAGGGTGCAAAATAACACCGCAGAGCTCAGATAATGTTCTGCCCTTGTGACTTGCAGTCAGCAGAGCGGGGTGGGCTGTATTGCAGGACAGGGGATGCGAAGGGGGACAGTGCTTCTGTCGCAGCAGGTCCCAGCTGAAGTCTGGTCTCCACCGAGCTGGGCTTCCCATGGGTCATCAGCGACGGTTGCCTCCCAAAAGAATTTGCTGAGAAGTAGCTTTGCGGACTGTGGATTATAGTCCCATTTTACAGATGGCCAGTTGAGGCATGGATGGCCTCCATTGGGCTGGCTGTCTAGGAAGCATGTAGCCTTCCTGGGGGGCCTTTGCATTGGGTGCACGGCCTGCTCTGGCGGCTGGGCAGGTTAAGCACAGACAAGGTGTAGTTCATGGTAACCACGAGACCTTCCCTCCTGTCTGGCAGAAACCGATGCCCGATAGAAAATGAGGTTCGTTCCCTGCTCGTTGACTTAAGCAGGAGTCATTTTAAACAGGAAAATATTGACCAAAATAGCACGTCTGGGGCTCAGACCAGTCATGGGGATGTGGCCTCCGCAGCCAACCCCCCTCCCGGGGCTGTGGCCAGGTTGCCTGTTTCTGTCGCAGCGCTTGAGGGGTTCAAAAGCCTGGAAAAACTCCCCTGCGGGGAGTGAGCGGGCAGTGCTGTGTTGGGGTGGGGGGTGTTTGGCGTGGACAGGAGACTCGGCCCAGAACAACTGGCCTGGAGACGGGAGGTGACAGGACACAAGGGCAAGGGGATGCTCCGTAGTGTTAAAAGCTGGCACCGGTAAAAGGAAATCCTTTTTCCCAGGCCATGCAATCCAGCTGCGTTGCTCACTGCCGCAGGAAGTCGTCGTCTCCAAGAATTTAGCTGGACTCCAAGTGAGATGGGATATTCGCAGGGCTGGCAAGAGGTCCTGCCCTCTGCTAGCAAGCAGTCCCCGGCAGGGACGATGAGCGCGGTGCTTCAGGGACCCTGTGGGAGCGAGGGGGCTGGGGCCGCGTTACCCCCCGGGTGGCATCCCGGACAGGCCGCAGTCAGAGACGGGTGACCCAGCCCTGCTGCTCCCATGCTCGCAGCCCCTGGGCTGGTTGCTGGATGAAGCAGGGTAGCCTGAGTCGTCCTCGTCCTGACTTTTAATCCTTTGTATTTGAAATATCACGGACTGCGGCCTCTCCTCTGAACGGCTGCCCTCGGATTCGGCCCAGCGGGGACTTTCCTTTGCCCGGGCCCCCCCGACCTGGCATTGTGCGTTGGCGAGGGATCCTCAGTGGGAAGTCTCCAGGGTCAGGCTCCCAGAGACGCGACGGTGACCTACGGCGTGTGCAGCCCACGTCCCCGTGGAGTCTGAGAGTTGTGTATTCACGCTGCCCCACATGGGCAGAGCTAATCCCACTACCTGGTCTTCCCTATTGGCAGCTGCTTTTTTTAGCCCCTTTCCCCACACCCAGTCAAATGGCATTTCCACCCTGAGCCAACGCTGTTTTGCACCAGTCTGGAGGATTTTGCCTCCAGAAGGCAGCTGACCTCACGGTAGAGGGCTAGAAGCCACAAAGGCCAGCGTTCGTAGCCCGGGTTAGAGCACAGACCAGTCTATCGGGAGATCCGGAGTCCACTCCCAGCTCTGCCACTGACAGCTTTTGTGACCGCGGGCATATCCTTTAACCTCCAATACTTGGACTGCCCTGTGATCCCAAGCGGCAAACTGCTCCGTACCTCGGGCTTCATTCTCATCCTCTGGAAAACAGACAAGCGTTGCTCTCTCTGAGGGCTGGTTTCTCATTAGTCTTTAATCCCGAGATAATTGGTGACTAATTAAGGTCTTGTCTCACTGGAAAAAAATATTAGTGTAACATATGTGAGTTAACACGTGTTGGCGTCCTGAAGCAGATAGGGCAGCTGGTATTAGAAGGTGTGTTTGCTGGTAGGGACTGCTCCTAGGGCAGGGGCAGGCAATTATTTTGGGTGGAGGGCCGCTTACTGACTTTCAGCAAGCCATTGAGGGTCGCGTGACAGGCAGCCCAGGGCAGATTAATATTAATTTTCTAAACTTTTTAGGGGCCCTGCGGGCTAGATAGGGGGCTGGCAGGCCGCATGCGGCCCCCAGGCCACATTTTGCCCACCCCTGCCCTAAGGGAAGCCTAAAGAGTTTCCTGGACCAGCTAACATTGCCGGTGCCTTAAGAGAAGAAATTGCCTTCTCTACACAAGGGTTCTCACGTGTTAGCATTGCACTCTCATATCCTAACCCAGGTATGGTCCTAGCATAGACACAGGATGATGATCTGTAGGATAGAGTATAATAATGCATGGATACCCTGGAGTGTCTATGTCTGGAGCATCCACATTAGGCTTTAGAAATGTGCTAATTGCTTGCATGTAACGAGCTATTAGTTACCTTGAGTTAAAAATCCTAGTGAAGACAAGCTCACAGTAGGGCACAGGTTTTGGGCTGGTGTGTTGCATGCGCCATTAGACCTTGGGCCCTGGGGAAAGCCTTCCTGTTCTCCATTGCCTTGCTTTTTTAGGTAGTTCAATCCAAAAAAGGGATTGAGCCTGGGAGAGCTGAGGAAGGCCTGAGCCTGGCCAGAAGATTTTGCTTTTGTTTGAACTTCGGTTTGTACGCAGGGACGGGGCCAAATGTTGTTCTCTCTTCCACCGGCATAACTCCGCCAATGGCCAAGGGCTCCCCAGGGTCAGGGGCGCTTTGGATACTGCCTGGAGGTGGATGTGGCTGCTAGACTTCGTGCCCTGGGGTTGCTGCTTGCTTTATTTTTTTCCTAGGCCTTTTCTTCCTACATAACTGTGTGCTCCTGTCCCTTTGATTGCGGCTGGCTTGGTTACATAGCCCCACGTCTGGATGTCTTGTTCCTTGGACTCAACCAGCACGGAGGACAGATCCTCAAGTCTGGAGGAGGTCTGTCTGTTGACCTAGAGCGGGGACTCGGATCACCCCAGTGGGTGGAAAAACTGAGGTTTCATTCTGCCAGTCCTTCCCCACTCCTGCAATCCTAATTGTCCTGAATACTTCAATGGGGGCTCAGTGTAGCTCTGCTGACTCCTGAGTAAGGGTTCCCAGGCACGGTGTCCCCCTGCTTCACCTGCGGCAGGCGAAGGTGTTCTTGGTGTCCTCAGGCTACGTACCTTGTAGCTGTGCAGCAGTGTTATTTGTGTGGTTTTAGGAGTGGGTTAGACAAACACTTTTTTGGGATGCTTTGGTAAAGGTGATCCTGCCTTGGACAGGGGGTTGGACTAAATGAGGTCCCTTCCAGCCCGACTTACCTGCAGTTTGGAGCCTGTGATAGAGCCATAGTGCAGGGTTTGGCTTTTGCTGGCTTGTAGACGGGAAGATGTGGGCAAATTGGAAAGCGTCCAGGAGAGAGCAACAAAACCGATTAGAGGCCTGGGAAACATGACACCCGGGGAAAGGTTGCAGCACTGGGACTGCTCAGTCGGAGAAGACGAAGCCGAGGAGGGGGGCTGAGAAGCAAGGCTTCTCTTGGTAGTGCCTTTTATTGGGAGAGATGCTAGATAAGCTTTTAGGCACAAAGTGCCCTTCCTCAGGTCAAATTCCTCAAGGGACCTGATAGCAGTTTTGAAACATAAAGAGGATGGCTGTAAGGAGGACGGTGATCAACTCTTCTCTGCCCACAGGGGACAGGACAAGAAGTAATGGTCTTAAATTGCAACAGGGGAGATCTAGGTAAGCTATTAGGAGAAACCTAAAGGGTGCTTCATCACTGGGATGGATTCCCTAGAGAGTTTGTGGGATCTCTATCCTTGCACGTGTCTAAGTGCAGGTTCGACAACACTTGGCTGGGATGGTTTAGACAGGGATGATCCTGCTTCAAGGAGAGGATTGGACTGCGTGATCTCCCTAGAGCCTGTCCGGTCCCATTTTTCTCTGAAAATTATATTTCTCTGGCCTTTGTTCATTAACAAGTTAGACTGTAAGGCGTTGGGAGCAGGAGGAGCATCTTCACACGGACTCCTTGGGATCTGTCTTCCCTGCAGTGTGAGTGTGTTTGTGTGTGCACATGCACACGTGAGTGTGTGCATGTGTTCATACCTGTGGCGGCGGGGGGGGTCACCTAAGGTAAATAAGTTAATAGCAATGAGGCTGTGCTACGTCAGGCGTTAGCAGAGACCCAGAGGGCCTGCCTCGGACCCCAGGGTAGTGCTTCCTCAAAGGCCCAGCCTGTGCTGAAGATGTCCAAGCACCCTAAATCAAGCTAGTGCAGGGTCTCTGCTCTTGCCTGAAGTGTAGATGTGCCCTTGGGCAGTGCTGGGCACAGGGGGTCCCACGCCTGACTAATGCAGTCCTTATACATGCAGTGTGGTGGGCTTGATGTGTTGACAGCGATAAGGGGATGAGCCTGGTGCTGACTTCACTGAGAGCAGGATTAGCCCGTCGGTGAGACCCTACGGCCCTATCCGAGGTGTGTGCGCAGGTCTCACAGATGCTGGAAAAGGGAATGCGCAGCCTTGTACATGCCCTGAACCCCATTTGGGCCCCGCTCCTCTGCGAATGTGAACTGGCCACTTTTGCCGTCCAAGTGGGAAAAAAATCGAAGCACAGTCTGCTCCTGTTGGTTCCCCCCCCAAGGGGTTAAAAGCCTGGGATCCCTGGCATACCAACCCGCTGCTGTCATGGGCAGGTGCGGGGAGTAAATCCTGGTGCCTTGCTTACCAGGGAAACATCTGGCTCCTTTATTTATGTTGTGCAGAAATGCGCAAATCGCCATCAGGCAGAGATGCGGCCACGTGACTAGGGATGTGTCCAAGTCCTGCAGCTTATGCCTGTCTCCACATCCAGGTTGTGGAGGTGTGGGAGAGCCGAGATTTTGGCTTGGCCCATTCAGGATCTAGACTAGCCGACAGCTGGAGGGTGTTCGGGTCTGGGGCTTTGGCTTGGACTTGTCTCTGCGCATTCCCAAAGTCACTGGTGGTTCATCGCTGCTGTATTCAGGTCAGCAATGCTGGGTCTGTCTTGCCCCTTCAAGCACTGGCTATCAAGCATTTAGTTGATTTTTTTTTTTTTTGGCTTCTTGTTGAAGACGTGAGCTTCTCTAGCCATGGGCGGACTTTCAGTGTTGCAGAACTGGAACGGGCAGAGATCGGATCCAAGCCTCTCTTGGGCCTCCTTTAGATCTGCCTGTGGCTGAGATCAGTCATCCTGGGAGTGTCAGACATATGGATCCAGCCTGCAGAGGTGGGTCATCTAGCCTGCGGGGGTGAAAATCCTGAAAATAATTTTGTGCCACAAATTTCCAGCCAGTGGAGCGTTGCCAGCTCCCCCGAGTGAATTGGCACCTTTGAAAATCAGGCCCAATGCAACCACGACAAGAGGCACCCGAAGTCAAGTGGGTGTAGGGATGCATTTGCCTTGGCAAGGAAAACCCAGGTTCTTTGGTACTCGCGCCATGTGGATGTCCCCATCAGGTGGACTGGCTGCGCTTCGCAAGGCAGGGATGCCTCTTCCTTCAGTGCCATGGCAGAGTCTCCTTGTTTCTGGGGGCTGCTGCTTGTTATCGAGACTCTGGGCTTTAACCTCTGGTCACAACATGGCCTTTCGCCTCTTACCCTAGATCGAGGAAACCTCTCCTTACCTCCATTCCTCACGCCCACACCTTTGCTGCACATTTTGTGGCTCAGAAACATGTGGACAAAACCCAGCGTGTGAACCACAGCCCCTGCAATCTGGGGGATGATGGGGAAGCCCTGGTTCCCTTCACCTCCTGGGTGTCATCCCAGCCGTAGTCATTCAGGTGCCTGGATGAGGACAGGCCTGTTTGCTGGCGTAGAGGCAGCTAAACAGTTGCATGGTCAGTTGATCTGGTGGGGTGGTTGCTGGAACTGGTTGCACAAAACGTTGTGCAGATGAATGGCTGGTGAGGTCTAGGTCTTGCAGATCCCTTGTTCTGGTCCAAACTGGTCTTTGAACCTGACCCAGAGCCTAACCCCGCTTCCACCCTGAACTGCTGGCTGTAATTGGCTCCGAGGAGTGGTTGTAGGAAAGAAGAGGGATCCTGCCGTGTTGTGACCTGCACTGATGCATGCCTCGCTTGGAGTAGCCCTTCCCCACGTGCTTTGCAAGCTTCATCCGTCATTGATTTCTGCCAGGAGGAAGGTGAGCATCGTTCTCCTGCCGTGGGTGGGGAAGCTGAGGCTGCATGGGCTGGCCAGCCCCCTGTCCACTTACTCACCCAAGCATCCAGCTCCCATCGGCACAGCATCCCGGCACCGCGGACGGGCTAAATCCCAGTCCCATCAAGTCACTGGCTTCAGCAGCCACGACATTCCCCTGTGTGAGCAGCACCCTGCCTCCCCCGGGACCGACCCCTTTGCCTGGCCGTTAGTTGGGTACGAATTGATTGACCCCCATCTTGCATTTGGGAGTCAGTGCTGGGTCTCCCTCTCCCTGCCCCTTTTTGGCGTCATCTCCATAGAAACCAGGTTCCAGGACGCGGCTGGTACATCTTCGGTTTTTGGCACGATGGAAAAATCTATAATTAAACCACTGTTGTGGGGCAGCCGCTGCGGGGAGGGGAGGGGAGGAAATATAAATATCTTCTTTCCTGTCCTTTGTTTACTGCGGTGATGGCCCTGCTGATGACCCGACATACTTTGCCCTCCAGAGCCGGTTTCCCACTGGGGTTCAAGCTGCTCCTTCTGCCCGACCCGCGTGGTTTCTCACCCTCGGTCCCCAACCAGCTCGTGGCACAGGGAAGGGCTCAGCCTTTATAGCCTCCACATCTCTAGGCAGAGTCCCCGGTGCCGTGCCCCCGGCCCCCCTCGCGCAGCGTTTGCTTGCGCTAGGATCTCCCGGAGCTCAGCAGGAGGCAGCTTCCCCGGCCGCCCACGCGCCAGCCTCCCAACCCCTCCCTGCGGCTCAGGCCGTGTTCACACCAGTTTCCCAGGGGCACTGGGCACCGCGCCTCTGTGCATTGGTGTACTGTGCCGGTAGCACCCCAGGACCTCAGCGGGGGCTGCGTCATGCTTGCAGACTCATCCAGACCTGCTCTGCTCCCAGCGGAGATGGGCAGGTGCCTGCAAGCACAGCCAGACAAGTCCTGCCCCTAAGCTCTTACAACCTAAGGAGGCAAGACGGGCAAAGAAAAGGGTTATGCAGGGAGGTGAAGTGTCTCTGTTTTTTCTCTGCGGATGTGATGGGGAATCAGTGGCGCAGAGAGATGCAGGAAATCTAGTTGGGCTCTGCTTAGAGAGGATTGCAGCAGCGCTCCAGGGTGATGGCTCAAGCCTTCTGGGACCTCTGTGTGGACGTGGTGTTTGGGGTTATACCCAAACCTCCCCCACACCAGGCTTATAGTCAGCAGGGAGCTGCAGAGGAGAAGGGGCCCACACCAACGTGGCATCATTTTGCAGAAGCAAGGAATAAAGGAGAGAAACAAGCTCTTTGAGGTTGGCCCTTCCCTCTAAAAATACCCTCGCTCAGGCTCTGTTTCTACTCTTAAAAATAACTGTGTTTAAGTACGGTTGCAGGTTGCCTGGGGAGATGGGATAAAAACGGTGGCTGGGGAGGTGGAGAGGTGCCGGGCGCACGCAGGGACTGGAGTGGGGCTGAAGGTGAGGAGAGACTGGACCAGAGGAGCTGATGGGATCGTAGAGATGATCCGAAGAGCAGGCAGATCCTCCCCAGCTGGGGATGCAGCTTTGGGCCAGAAGTCCTGCGTTAGAAGGGCCTGATCCCTCCTTCCTCCCCATCGCTCAGCTGAAAGCCACCAGGGTTGTGTTGCAAATCTCCTGTCCTTTCTGCGGGGCCCGTTGTTTCGTGGTGGGGCTCTTGGTCAGTTTGCCCAGCGAAACTTTTCCTTTCTTTCCAGCTGGGGCCTCGTTAGCTTCACTTCAAGGTTATGGCGTGGATAGGAGTGTGGTTGTTTGCCACGTGGCTATGCTAGGCGCCCAGGCACAGACCCAACGTGCTGTACAGTACAAACGCGGAACGAGACTCTCCCTTGCAGTCCCAGGTGAGGCTATCCTGGGATAGAAGCAGACAGACAAGACTGACTGTGATACGACTTGCACTGGCATAGTTTTACCCCTGATTTTTTTTTCCCGGGGTAGCTCTACCCTGGATCTTATTATGGTCTACCAGTGGAGGGCTCTATGTCACGTGCCCACTGCTGTAGGGGTGCTTGCATCTCAGTAGTGGGTATGGGGGTGCCTGCATTTCGGTAGTGGGTAATTCCTTCAGCTTGAAAGTTTACAAAGTGCTTTGGGGTGAAAAGTACCATGTAAATGCCAGGTGACAGCTACAGTTTACAGAGGGCAGTGCACTAAGAGCTGGGATAACACCGCCTTTTTCTCAGTCCAGCCAAGTACGCAGTTTTGCAACCAATTGCAGCAAGTAGGAGGGGAGCAGGAGCACCAGAGAGACAGTAACTGCCCCGTATTGTCTGTCTGCTTCTTACCTTGTGGCAAATGCAAACTGCACTGACTCAGTCCTGTTCCTGAGCTGCCCTGAGTTAGTGCCCGCTTGCCACAGGGTAGGAGCAGGCAGACTTGACAGTGATCCCACAGCGGTGGCTCCCTGCAACTTGCCCACGCCATAGATTTCATAGATGTTGGGGCTGGAAGGGACCTCAGGAGACCATCGAGTCCAGCCCCCTGCCCCAGGGGCAGGAAGTCAGCTGGGGTCATAGGATCCCAGCAAGATAAATGTCCAAATGTCTCTTAAAGGAGTCCAGAGTAGGTGCTTGCACCACCTCCAGCGGCAATCAGTAAAGAAATTGTTCCTTATGTCCAGCCTGAAACTCAGCACAGTTGGACAGCTTGTCCAGACCCTGCATCTATCAGAGGCCTCGCCGGCCCGTCTCGGACAGCCAGGGATCCCAGGTCTCCACGCCCTGGCTGGCTGAGTTAATGCCATCAGGAGTTTATAGCGCAGACCTCTTCATGCAGGGCACATTGTAGCTTCCTAGAAAGACAGACACTTGGAATTAAAGACATGGAAACGGGGCATTTTCTTAAAAAAAAAAAAAAAAAAATCCC
>NW_017728999.1:344492-362496 GCF_001723915.1 Gavialis gangeticus | reverse complement strand
AAAATCCCCTGGAATTGCACCAACTCATAGGAAAGCAGCCATTGTCTGAGGCTTGACAAAGGCTTGATTTGGCCAGATGTGCATTTTGGGGCAGATGTCCTCAGTCCGTGCCCCCAGAAAACAGCTTATAAACAACCCAAGAAGAGGCCGTGCCCGGGTGGCCCCAGAATACAGCTCCTCTTGCAGGCCTCTCCGGACCGATGAGAAACCAGAGTGAGTCACTGCCCGGGCAAGCCTGTGTCACAGATGAGGACTGCCAGGAACAAAGAGCATCAGGTAGAACAGGACAGGTCTTCCACTCCCTGGCTCAGGGCACGGGCTGGCACTGAGCGGCTGGATGCTGGTTCCCATTGCTATGTGATACTTGCTGATAAAAGCCTGCTCCATGATTGCAGTGGCAAGGTAAGGCCGGCCCACCTTGTAGCGGGGGCACGCGATAGTAAGACCCGGCTCTTGTTGAGTGTTTTCCAGCACCAGGAGTCCAGGGGGATTTTCCTTCCTCTGTCGTGGGGGGCGGCCCTCTTCCTTGAATCTCTTGAATCCTTGCTTGCTTGCAGAAGCAGGATTTTGACAGCCCTCCTCCTCCTCCTGTACCAGGTTAGGTGCTTTCGGTGTCTTTGGGCAGCGTGTCTTGCAGTTAGCTGTGCAACAGAGGTGATTGTGTAGTTCTAGGAATAGGTCAGACAAGGACTTGTCCTGCCTTGAGCAGGGGACTGGACTAGAGTAGTCTCTTCCAGCCCTACTCAAGCCACTGACCCCATTCAGAAATCTTGACCTGGTTAAAAAGCTCTCAGCTGTTTGGATCGGATACTAAACACTTCAGGACTGTGGGGCTGCATTTCAGCAGCGGGCGAAGGCAGCTGGCCTAAGCAGTGTGTCAGGATGGAGGAGCCAGGTTGCGCTGACTGGTGAGCACACAACAAGCCGGGATGTTTGAGGCTGTAAAACCTGTAAGAAAGATGTTCAGTGAGGAATAAAGGTAGGTCCTGGAGCAGTTCATTTGGCATTGCCTTCCCTTGGGGAGGGTCTGCCCAGCAGAGACAGAGAGAGATGCTTTTGCTTCCTTCCCTCCCCAGCCTGTCTGCTGCTGGCATAGAGGGAAGCATCTGCCTTAGCTCATCTGCCTTGTCAGATCCATCCAGACACAGGACGTGGGCTTTCCCGAAGCCTTTCCCAGCTTGGCTTTAACACAAGGACCCATCTGGCTGTATCGCAGGGCCCTCCAGCCATCAGGAGCTCTGCCTTTTGTGCAAAGGTTTCACGTCCAGCAATGTGACGGGTCATGGGCTCCAGCCTTGCTGGGAAGGGGATCCCAGGGGGATCTGGGACAGAGCGTTTGTGTCCGGAGACTGCCTATGGTACCACTCAGAGGGAACAAACACCCGTGTTTCCCCTTGCACCGAGCACTGCAGGTCTGGGGTTGCAGACAGATGATTCAGGTCTCCTGAGCTGAGCCAGACCACATGGAGCAGTGTCTTTTTCCCTGAGGCACTCCTGCAGCCCCTGGCCACCTGCAGTGTCTTTATCTGTGCGAGCCCCCTGGGAGGCAGCACTATTATCTGCATGTTACATGGAGACTCAGAAACTAAGGGACTTGCCCAAGGTTCCCCAGGAAGTCTGTAGCAGAGCAAGGCGTCAAACTCAGGTCCAGGTCTCGCCCATCATCGGCTGCCTGTGGAAGGGGTGCCAGGCAAACCTTGGACAGCCTGTTGTGATGTCTCTGCTGCCCAGACAGGACCAGGGAAGCCTTGGTTTTCCCAGCTTTTGGGAGCAGCAGATGTCCGTCAGTGACATCAGCAGATCCCCCGAGGCCGCCTCCAGCTCTCAGGCTAAAAGGCAGTTTTAGCTCCGCTCCCATTTCCAGCACAGCCCTCCTGCATAGCATGCACCTGGCTGCAGCAGTGTCCCTGCTCCTTCCAGCCCAGCTGTGCAGCGGCCGCCAGACCTTTGTGGAAGCAGCTTGGGGTGGGGAGGGGGCCGCTGCCCCTGGACAGAGCCACACCGCGAGCGCGCCAGCCCCTGCCGGGCTCAGCCTTTCTCATGGCACCGCTGGCCAGGGGCCAGGGAAACCTCAGCAGACGGCAGGGCGAGGCAGAAATAGATCAGTGGGAACGCAGAGTGTTTGTCAGGGGTGGAGCGTGCCCCGAGGGGGTTGGCGCTCGGGGTCAGATGACAGCCCCCCTCCTACCACCAGCCCCAGCCCGCTCCAGGGGGGTGGGTTAGCACTTGGAGCCAGCCAGAATCAGAGCCCATCTGGGCACCGTGGGCAGCTGCCTGGTCCACCTACATGCCCCCACCTCAGCACACATCTGGGCCTTTAGAGCCAAGACGTTGTCCAGACGGCACCGCTTAGATCCCAGTGATCCGGGCACTGCTCCCGAGGGGCCAGGACTGGTGTGAGCCCGGCCACCTAGTGCTCAGCCCTGCAGCCAGAGCTCATGCTCCCCTTACTTCTCACCATCTCGTCTCCTTCTCTTGCAGGCAGGGACATGCACGGGGGGGAGAAGCTGCTTTTGTGGGGAGCAGAAATGCACAAGGGTGGAGTGGCAGGTGAAAAAGCACAGGGAAGAAGACCCTGGCACCATGAGGGTGCGGCGATGTGAAGAGGTCGAAAGAAGGCAGGTGCTAGATGGGGAGAAGAGCAGAGAAAAAGACACCCCCCCGGGCGCACACACCCACACACACGGTTCCCAGCTGGGACCTCTGGATACTGGCACACAAGGATGCTGATCACGGTGATACAGTAAATGGCATCAGCCGCAGCCTCTTTGCTGACCCTGGGCTCCCTGGCCAGCTCCTTACTCCCACCAGAGCTGTGTCAAGGCACCTAGGTGTGAATGGCAGCACAGGCCCCAGAAACCAAGGTCTTGCCATTTACCACCATCTAGAGACAGTCGGGTGTGAATGCACGCAGACACATACACACACACTCCTGCACACCCAGGGTTCAGTGTGTACGACCCCCCTGCCCCTATATCCATGGTTCTTTGGGGCATAGTTGCAGGGCGGGTGTATAGACCTCTCGCTCAGAGTATATAAGCCTTTGGGCTGTCGGGTTTTTTTAATGCAACTTGAAACCCTTGGCAATGAATCACTGTGGGGTCCAGCCGAAGGTACCAAGCAAACAGAGGATTTCCGTGTGCCCGGCTTGGCACGGGGGATGTGAGCAGGGGGAACAGGAGTCCAGATCTGATTGGGCCTTGCTTCCAGAGGCACAGAGCCGCTTTGTGTCCCGAACCATTCCCCTCTCTGGAAGGGGATGAAAAATAATACCACCCCAGCCTGGCTGGATACGGCAGCCGAGTGTGAGCTCTTGCTGGCCAGCGACCGATGGGACACAGACGGCTGAGCCGAAGGAAAATAGACAAAGGCGAGACACTGGTTTCTCCCCGTTGGGGACATTAGGAGTCTGCAGAAGTGTGACGAGGAGGGGCTGAACTTTACTGCCCCGTGACAGAATCAGCCTGGCTCTTCCTCCCTGCGATGCGCTAGGTTCGACCCGTGCCCAAGAAAGGGGCTGAGTGAATGAGAGCACGTCGCTACCCAGGGGCTGGCTAAGTGCTCTCCATCATCTGAAAAGATGGGGCAGCTGATGCTGCTCAGGTACCTCTCACATCGAGGCATCACCACGGCTTTGATCCGGCAGAGGGGTGGTTAGCCAGGTGTGTTGGTCTGAATTCAGGCTAGATTTGCACCTTAGAGACTAACTGAACCCGAGATGTACAGCATAAGCTTCGGGGAGCCTGGTCTCACGTCGTCAGACGCTGTGAAAGGACATGCACAGAGAAGTGTGTCAAATGGAGAGAGTGCTTTGGGGATAACAGACAGGGAAGGGAGGGGAGAGGGTGGCAGCTGGGAGAGGCAAACAGCTAATAACCCCATAGGGACAAAGGGGTCACAAAAGCTAATCCGGGTAATGGGATACGAATCTGAAGTCTCTGTTTAGGCCGTGCTTAACACAGTCCCGTCTGTGGATGATTTCTTGTTTCATAGTTTCCTGTTCAAGTTGGTTTTTGCTGTTTTTTCTACTCTGAGCTCAGTGCTGGGAAGTCCAGATAGGTTAAAGCGTTTTCCTGCAAGCTCCCTGGAACGGATGTCAGACCCGTGTCCGTTCATTCCTACTCACAGGAGTCGCCGTGTCTGTCCAACATAGACAGCAGAGGGGCCCTGTAAGCAGGTGATGACTTGTACGACGTCGTAGAGGTGCAGGTGAATGAACCCGGGATGTTATAATCCGTGTTGTGAGGTCTGGCAGCCACCTCTGTGCAAGGGAAGTGCCCTCCCAGCAGACCCCGAGGGGCAGGCAGTCGTGCCGCTGTTGTGTCTGGCTTGACCTCTCTTGCCAACCCACTGACGTCTGTCTGACTGCAGAGGGGCAGACCTTGGCCCGTGCCGTTCCCTGGTGGTGTGGAAAACAGCTTGTTACTTGTGCCAAGAAGCAGTGCTTGTCCCTTTACATCAGCAGCAGCGGGACCGAACAAAGCCAGTTTCTGTAATCTAGGATTCACCCAGAAATCAGACATGTCTGCTTGGCTGGTCCCTCTGGCATCTGGGATGCCAAAGTAGTCTCCCATCCAAGTACTAGACAGGCCCAGGCCTGCTTAGTACTTATAATCAGACAGCATCAGGTACGTTCAGTCCGGCATAGCTAGCTTGGTCAGCACCTGTTGGGATTTTATTGTGCTGGCTCAGCCCAACACACAGTTGTGAGAGCCAGTCCTGCTCTGCCGAGATTGAAGGTAACTGGATGAGAAAGGGAAGGGGAACAAAGGCACAAGAGGGTGAAGTAGCATGACCCTGGCCACCCTGCAGGTCAGTGGCAGAACTGGATCTTCTGATTTTTGCTCTCAGTGCCTAATCCACTAGACAGCGATTCCTCTCTGTGGCCTTTGTAGGGCACTTCTGTTCACATGCAGACATGGGGATGGGAGAGATGCCCCAGCAGCCCTTGGGGAGTGGGCTGGAGAGCACCCAAGCTTTCAGGGTACGGCTTCCTTGTGCCTAGAGCGTGCTCTGAAGACTAAGGGCATCTTTTTGCTGCTTTTGCACTTCACCCCTCCAAAAAGTCCCTTAGCTGGGGGGTGCTCAACCCCTGGACCGCAGGCCAGATCTAGCCCACAGAGCTATGCCATCCAGGCCTCAGGGCTGTGCACAGGTCTGAAAATTTGGTGGCAGGAGATTGTGGCTGTGTTAATTGCTGTTCCCCTGCTGCCATATTTCCAGACCCATGGGGAGTCCCATGGGCTCAATAAAGTGGACCTGTGCACTAGATTGCATCTGTGTCCTGGACCCAGCCTGCACAGGCCACATCCCAGCATGCAGGGCCAGCATGTGTCTACATCCAGCACCCACCCCATGTGCTAACCTCGTGCAGGATCCGGTCCCCGGACCAGTCTCGGGCCACTTATCTGGCCTGTGGGGCAAAAGGTTGGACACCACTGCCCTAAACAAATTCACTGGAAAGATTCCTTATTTCTCCCTCCCTTAAAAATTAATCCTAGAGGATGTGGCTTACAAGTTTTTCCTACATCTTAATAGGCACTTATTGAGATTACCCAGAGCTCTTTATAGCAGCTGATGAATTGATCCATCAGGGCTGGTTCTGTGAGAGCAAGTGTGAAATCGGTGCGGAGTTTCCTCTGCCCAGTGTTGTGGGGGTGGGAGATGGATCCCTTAATGCAACAGTACAGGTGTGCAGGCCAGTGTTTTAACAGGGAACTTAGGGGGATTTACAGATCTGCTCAGTATCCCTGTGACGTCAGATGATAGCAAAGGTGCTCTGCACTTGGGGCTTTCAGGCCCCACCTCTCTCAAATCAAACCCCCCCAGAATCAAAACACGCGGAATTTGTGGCCTCTTTGGAAAGATGTCATCTGTAATTTTTTATTATTATAACTGCTGTTATTATTAGTAGTGTTATTGTGTTGTCTGAGGTAGGGGAAACTGAGCTGGGATACCACAAACCTGGGTTCTGCTCCCAGCTTTATCACTGGCTTTGGGACTAGCCACTTCCCTGTTCTATGCCTCAGTTTTCCTACCTGTAAAATGGGGCTGATCACAGAAATCATAGAGAAGTAGGGCTGGAAGGGACCTCCACAGGTTGTCAAGTCCAACCCCCTGCCTGAGGCAGGATCATCCCTATTCAAACCAGTGACGCTGACCTTTTTTGGGAGCACACAACAAGAGCTATATTAGTAGCGGAGCTGTTAAGCCAACCTCCTATTAAAGTTGCCCAATACTTTCCATTGCAAGGCCCTGTTTCCAGTTGCTTAGAACTTTGCTAGACTTTAACCATTTGGGCTGCAGTTTTCTGTGCCTCAAGCTGAATTTTCTTGGAAAATTTCACAAGAGCTGGGTATTCATATTCTGACCAGGAAGTGCCTGTTGGACTGTATTACCCAGAAGCCAGCTGGATGCATCCGTGTTTGGAGTGTAGAGAATAAAAAAATGGGGGTGGATAGCTAGCAACAAACCACAAGCTCTTTCTTGTTCTGGACTGAAACATAACTCCCACCTGTATTAAATTCAGCACAGGGCCTGTATAATTTGCTGTGATTTAAAATACCCTTTTCTACAGATGGGTAGCTCCTTCTTGCAGCCTGTCAATAGAGGCCTGAATCCTATTCCCAGGCTGCATGCAGATGTTATATGCAGATCTTAATTAAGCCTCCCGCATCCTTACAGAGCTGGGAGGTGATGCCGTAACCTTTTCACCAATGGAAAAACTTTGACTCCACAGCAAAGGCCAGGATTTTCAGCTAGTCCCATAAAGCCACATTATAAGTGACCTTATTTCCAAGCGGTCAAGGATCTGCAGCTTCTGTTGACTTTGATGGGTGCTGGGGTTGGAAGTCAGGCTGTTTATTTAGGTGCCTAAATGTGGCTGTCAATGTCTAACTTTAGGCAGCCACGTTCGACTGGTCAAGCAGCTTCTCCTGGGACACACTGGCTGCCTCTGTCTGTGCTGCAGCTTCTAGCTTTCATCTTGGCGGCTCCCGAGGCCCAGCACCCTCCTCCTCCTCCTCGCATACAATGTGATGAACAGATGCAAAGGGGGAACTTGCCTGCCCACCCCCTCCCTCTGTTAGACAATCCTCTTGCAAGAAACTGCATGTCAGGCCCCATGCAAAACCCAGGCAGATCCCAGCTGTCCTGCCTGGCAGACTATTTTTACCCTCCCAACCAATATCCTCATTGTTCTGTGGTTTCGTGGGTGGGACGCGGAGCACTATATATTTTGTTCCCCCTGCGGTCGGGCTCTGTTTTCATTCAGAGCAGATGAAGACAGCCCCAGAGCTCCTCCTTTCTTAAGGGAGCGCTAGTGCGGCAGCAGTAGGAATACATCCCGGACAACCGGCTGTTTTTCCTTGCTGGGCAAGAAAGTGACCGCGCTAGATAAAGGAAAGCCGCGCCAGCCCTGCTGGGCATGGGCTGCTCCTGTATTAACATAAGCTCTAAGTCTCTCCTTGGCACCTCTGAGCTTGTTTCTGGTTTTCACAAGTAGGCAGGTGGGTGTTAGGAAGGGTGAGATGGGAGCTGGGCACGACTGGACTTGGGAAGGGACTGGGGTTGAGGATGCACTTGCTGACAGCCCTAGTGCTTTTCCCAGCTGGGCATGACCTTGGGTTTCCCCTGTTTCCCTTCTGTTTGCATTGTAAGGTTCATAGAGGGTCCCCTAGATTGTCTAGTCCAGCAGTTCTCAATCCTTTTAAACTCAAGGCCCGACTCAGAAAAGACCAACTCTTCCCTGTCTCTTCCTTTTTGACTACAGAAAAATAAGAGAGCAATTCTTTTGCAAAAACTCAGAATGGGTATGACACTCTGGATTCCTGCTTGACATCTCTGGGTTTACCTTGTGTATCCAGCACCTGATGATGCTAATGTTGTGTGCAACCTCACAGCACCCTCAAACGGATCTCGCTGCACCCTGGTTGAGAATCACTGGTCCTCTTTGACCTCTTCTATAACACAGGCCATAACATTTCACTCACCTACTCCTGTTGTGAAGCCAGCCAGGTGAGCCTGGCTGAAGCATCTCTGCCAGGAAGGCATCTAGTCTTGGCATGAAGAGAGCGGGAGAGCCCACCGCTTCCCTTGCTACCGGTTCTGATGTTTGGGCTCCCTAAACTCACCTGCCTTGTTTCTAACTTGAATAATAAACCAGTAACAAAAGGGGTTGCCACAGTGCAGACGATGCTCAGCTGCTCCCTGTGGTCACAGGGGACCGGGCAAGATTTCCTGGGCTGAAATCACCGGGGAGAAATAGAGGTCAGCTGGTAGGAAGCACTTGCTAACTGAATAGGTTCCCTAGAGAGGCTGCAAAGTCTCCATCACGGTGACTTTTAAGGGCAGGTTAGGTAAGTATTTGTCTGGGGTGGTTTAGACAGGACCGATCTTGCCTTGAACGAGGGGTTAAACTAGATGACCCCTTGGGCTTGCTGTTTTCCCACGACTGTGAACTTGGTTCAGCAGGGCAGGGATTCTCTGTGCTTGTACCTCACCGTGCGCAGCAGGTCTCTGGGGTCTATTCTGACACACATTATGATAATCCCTAGGTGAGAGTTGCTGTCTAGGTGTAAACAGCCTCAGCATCAGGAAGAACCTGCACTGCGGGTTCAGCCAGGGACTAGCAGACTCCATACACTTTGGGCTGTCGTGCACTTTGCAACGCCGGGCCCTCCTAGAGCTCTGCCTCCTAACTGGAAACACCTGCAGCTGTGGGACGAGCCCTAGCTGGGTAGGAATCATAGGTTCAAATGGCTGCTCCGTGCCTAACGAATCCCCGCTCCCCTCTGATTGTGCAGCAGGACTTGCATGCTTTTGCGTGGCCCTGCTCTGCTTCTTCTGTTCCTCCTTTATGTACTGTTGGCTGACGGTCCCCGCTGCATGGAGCCCTCTGCCGAGGTCCCGCTCCCGCTCTGTCTCTCTTGGGTTTGGCAGGTGGGAGGGCTGCTCAACGGCTTCATCCCTCCTAGGCTTGTGGCAGCAATAGCAGGGGGCACGAGTACAGAAGAGCTGCCAGGGCCTTGCACCCTGCATCATCTCTTCTTGCTCGGAGCAGCTGTACCGGGGGAAGAGTCCAGCCCCACCACCTCCCCTAGCTAATGCAGGTGTAAATCTGGAGTCTGTGGGGTAGCATTGGTGTAAATTGTGCAAAAGTGTAAGTAGGAGGTAGGTAGGCCTCCTGCCCTATTAGCCCTGGAGGAAGAAGAGGAGGACCAAGGGCTTTGGGGGCTTGCTGGTTGGGTCCCTTGCTCTGTGCCAGTGATAATATCATTGATTCTTTCTGTGCCTCCATTCCCTGTTTGTAAAAATAGCAGGGGCGAGGTGACACTTCATGGGAGCGTTGGGAGATCAAATGCTCTTTCAGAAGCAGGGTTGTTTTTGGGGGGGGGGGGGGGGGGGGGGGGGGGGGGGGGGGGGACTGGGTGTTGCTGTGGGTAGGACAGGAGACGCCTGCAGACACTGGTCCTTAGATGCTGGGGTGACTCAGGTGCAGCTCCCTTGCAATTGGAGATGCAGTAGCAGCCATGTCAGCAGGAGCATCCTGGATGCCGCAGGGAGAGGACAAACCCTGGGCGTGTGGCTCTTGAAGAGCCTGTCTTCCCTGGAACCAGCCACAGCCCACTTCTGTCCCCTCTTGGCGCAGCTGACTTAGCACCGCCGGCTTGTTCCCCCATGCCACGTGACCCCCGCAGGGCTGCGCGGCAGCGCCGGGCACGCAGGTGCCCACGTGGAGCACGTCCGGGACAGTTCAGTCCAGCCCTGAGCTCTCGCCGTGCACGCTACCACGGCCGCTGAGCGCGGGGCGGTGCTGTGCGGCGGAGATGCCGAGAACACACAGTAGCCCTCAGGCTCGTTCTTCCAGCTGTGTGGTCTAGTGTTTGTCAGCCGGGCTGGACTGGAAAGCCTCTAATCACGCTGGCAGGCTTGCAGCATACTCAGGGCTGTTTGCACTACCCCGGCTCTGCAGCTCTGTTTATCCTGGTCTGCTTCTCTGTTGTCATATTTATATTTAAAAAGAGAAGAGACGGGGCAGACATGCAAGCGGAGGACTAGCTTCTTCCAGACCAGGCTTGTGCTCTTTGTCAGCTGTGGGGCAAAAAAGCACCTTACAAAGAAGGCCTTTTTTGGTACAGATGGGGAAAGGCAAATGAGTCACTAGGCTGGGCAGCGGCAGAGGTTGGAGTAAAACCCTGCTAATTCTGCGCTGTACCCCCAAGCTATCCTAGTCCCCCGATATCATTACTGTAGGAAGTTGGTGTTTCATGTCTTCCGCAGGGCCCTCCTCAAAGGGCCTCCCTGGTTTAATACAGAGTTAAGCAGAGCAAGGCTGTGAGGTTCGTCCTTCCAGCATTCATGGAGCCGTCCTGCTGCCCTCCGTGCACAAACCATCTGAGCAGCAATTCAAGTGCGTTGTCCCGCTGACGTGCCGGGCTGCTCCAGCAGTTTGAAGCCGGTCTGCAAAGTGCTGATGGACAGGCCAGGCTTTGGTGAGCTGCCAGTGAAGACTCCCCAGCGCTGGCTATTCCCCACCAGTTTTCTGCAGGCCTGAGCGTGGCTTTCCCCCGTGTCTGATCTCCGTTGTGCAGACCTGGGTGGAACGACATCCCCTTTCCGTGGCTGCAGCCTGGTAGGGGAGGAAGTGCCGAGAGCAGTCGTGACATGAAAGCATTTCCTTTCGTTCATGAGGCAGGCACCGTGCTTCTGCAGGACATGCTGTGGGTTGTGTCCTGGTGAGGCCCGTGGATTCGGGGCAGCTACAGAAGGTAGTTGAGATGATGGTCCTGGCCCCGTCTAAATGCAGCTTGTCTCATCAACCCTCTCATCTCCCTGGCTGCTTATCACATAGGTGACACATAACTAAAAGCCAGCGTGGCCGTCACGGGGTTATTCTGTAAGGCTCTCGACACATGTGACACAGGGTAGTAATTAAATGGAGGCCACGTGGGGGAAGGAATCGGTTATACTCTTTTTACAGCTGGATAAACAAAGCACGGAGAGGGTCTTATGAACTTGTCTGAAGTCCCAGAGCAATTTGGCATCGGGGCCAGGAACAGACGTCGAAGGGCTCGTTCCCAGACTTGCTTCAGCCAGGTACCGGCTTGTCCGTGCCCGCCCCAGTCCTGGCTCCTTAACCGCGGCGGGAGAGGAGGGCCTGGATCTCTGCTCGCCGAGCCTGGAGGGAGGACTGGCAATACCACCGGAGGGCAAGAGGTGAGGAGCAAGCTCGTGGAAACAGCAGGAAGATGAGGGGTGAAAGGATGCCATTGCCACAGGTGGTTTGCAAGAGGAAGTGACAGCAGAAAGATGGTCAGGAGGTAGGGAGGGAGAGATGGCAGTAGGGCATTGCTAGACCCAGGGAGGTGCTGGAAGCGATGCCCGAGCGCTGTGAGCGCCACCCAACTGCATCTGGGAGCCCTCCCGTTCCTCACGTGCAAAGGTCCCAAAGGCAAGGCCGTGTGCCCAGCGCCCTGTCACACTCTTCATCTCAGGTGTGCTCATTGGCACGTGCCCCGGGCCGTGTTGCCTCGTCTCCGGGAGCTGGCGGGCATGGAGCGATGGCGCGTGCATGGGGCCTGCTTCACGGGTGCGCTGCAGGGGTGGAAGGGGGGTGAAACGAATCCAGAACCAGGTCTCAGCTCAGCCACAGCCCTCGCGTGAGCTTGCACCGGGCGCTTCACCTGCGCTCGGCCCGTTTGCTGCAATCCCTGCAGACGTTGCCTCCTTGATAGCAGGGTAGACGCCACGGCTCGCACAGGGCGTGGATGAGGGGGTCTGAACCGCATCCTCATGCTCCCACTCATCCTCTCCCATGGGGCAGATGGGCACAGCTGCAGGAAGCTATCGATGTGCATCTATGCCCAGCACCAGGTGAGAATCAGGCTTGTTCCCTATGGCAGTGCTGGTCCTGGAGGAAAGGTCTGATGCTGCCGCAGGGAGGTGTTTGCCACTCAGTGGAGTTGCACCGTCTTGCCCCAGGGCTGGTTTGGCCCCTTCCAGCCATACAGACCCAGGAAGGCATCCTTGCTGGGGCTTTCTGCAGCGAGATCTTTCAGCGGTCAGATCTGGCAGGAAGAAGGCTGCCTGGGGAGGAGGGGAAGGTTCACAAACAGTTGGTTTATATTTATAAACCGAGATTTGTCTTCTCGTCTCCTCCCGCCAAAACTCGGCGACTCCAGAGGCTTTACATGGTCCTGCAGCTCGCGGGCCGGAGCTGCTCTGAGCACGCTTGGCTGTCGGGCCGGGGGGGGATTTGGCACGGAGCGGAGGAAGCACAGAAGGTCAGGCTGTTGGCAGAGCGCTGCACACGAAGACTCAAATGCCTCGGCTTTATCAAGATAGCAGGAGGATGGGCTGAGTTCTCCTTCCCGCTGCTGCTTGCAAAATGCTGAGGAAAACAGACTTTTCCTGACGCGGGCGGCCTTGTGCAGCCATGCTTATGCATGCACGTCTGTGGGGGCACGTACATTTCTGGGTGCACAGACATCTGTTTGGGTTTGGCGGGCACGTGCCACGATGGGCACATGGGGTAGTTTGATCCTGCATCCGTGTGCTGAACTGTGTGGGAATGTGTGCGCCCGTGTGCGTGCACTGAGCTGTGTGTAGCTCTGAGCTGCGGGGGTGCGTGCTTTTCTGTCCATGTGTGTACACATGCCTCCGCTCTGGTGTGTGTGCATATTCTTGCGCGTCTTTCTCACGCCGATCGTGTCTGGCACAAAAGCACCTTCCACGTGGGGGAGGCAGCTGTATTTATAGACACCTGCTGTCATGCAGAAGGGAAGTGACAGCCAGCCCGTGTCTCTCAAGTTCCCTGGCAATTCGGGCACCGTTCAGCTCCCTCTGAACTGGCGCTGCCACATAGAGCAGCAGGTCGGGTGGCCGAGGTCTGATCCTGATGCTTGACGTGAGTGTAACTCCCGTTGAAAGCCGTGGGAGGAGATGGACGTGCCGCAGGGAAACATAAGCAGTCACCGCTCATGAGACACCCCGAGACAGTCGGGCCTGTCTTCTGCTGCTTGTTCAGAGCCCAGCAGGCCGCGCAGATGGCCGTTTCACCACCGCCCCTTGTTTCTCGCTGTGCTTTTACAAGTCAGGATTAGAAATACCCTGAGCTTCTAGCAGATCCTAATTCTCTGCCGAGGGAGAGACAGCCAAGGGAACACGCAGGGCTTCAGATCAGCATATTTTGGCACCAAAAGCCCAATTCCCATACCTCCCTGCCTACTTAGCCTTTCCCCAATCTCAAGCAGGATCATGGCCACTTGAAACGCACCTGTCGTCAGCACAGTCCAGCCCACAGGCCTGACAGCGGGTCCTCGGGCTTCTTGCAGCTGTCAGGGGCAGACCTCAGAGCTATCCGTCACCCCCGTCAGCTTGAGGAGCTCGCTGGTTTTATTCTGTCTGTGCATGTAGAGGTTAGGAGGATGTGGCTGCCTGCCGAAGGGCCGGTGGACTCGGAGATGGTTTTCTAGACTCAAGTGGAACCTATAAAAAAGAATTGAAGGTTTTGGCGTAGTCGGACATAAAACTGGCTGGGACTGGGCCAGGCTGCCTGGATGGCCGAGCTACTTGTTGCTGGCCTTTGCTACCCTGCAGCAGCAGCCTACGATCCAGGATTGCTGAGTCTTTGTAAGATGCTAATACAGTGGTGCTCAGCCTTATGGTCCCATGGGCCCAGTGGCTCGAGGTCAGTCCACAGACTGGATGCAGCGTGGGGTCGGTCCATGGGTGCAATCCAGATCGTCAGCCCAGCTCCATGTGCCAGCCTGACCTTGCGTGCTAGATCCAGTCTGACCCCATGCACCAGATCCATCCACGAAGTGACCCTGTTTACCAGCCCCATCACATGCCAGCGTGGTCTAGTGGACAGGGCCTGCAGGGCTCCCCGCAGCTCTGAAACTTTGGCAGCTGGGGAGCAGCAATTAATGCTGCCAGTGCTCCTCCACTGTCAAATTTTCAGATGCACTGGAAGACCCACGGGCTGGAGGTGCTGTGCTGGCACCCAGATTGAGCCCTGCTGTGTGCCTAACAGTCTGCATGAGATAGGAGACAGGCTGTGCTCCCCTCCGGGTGTCATGGATGCATTTTCTGATTTAAGGATACCTGAGGTGCTGGGAACCAGTGTGCACTGGGAGGGAGGGGACTTGGGCTCTGTTCCTTGCACTGACACTGACTGCCCATATAACCTGAGCCAGGTCTCTGCCAGCCAGCACCATGAGCAGCGCTGGGGTGGAAGCCACCCAGCAGCTTCCCTCCTGTCTGGCTGGATGTGTGGCGCTCCCTATGCATTGCCAGGGCTGCTGCCCTTCCCCGTGCTACCTGCTGCCTGGAGTGGCAGGGCAGGGGCAGGAGGAGCCGCTGGAGGCAGGGGGAGCTGAGCAAAACCTGGGCGGCTGGTACTGGGAGCAGCCGCACTGGGAAGCTGTGCACCCGGGCTGGGGACTGCCCTGGGAGGGAGCGAGTGGGGTTAGGCCTGCGCCGCGGGCTGCTTGTGGGGTGGACCACACCTGCACCGCACTGCCTGGGCGAGCTCTGCTGCACTCCCGCCCTCCAACCCTGGCCGGCTCCCGGGACCTAGCATGCATGCATCGCCCCCCCATCCCCACGCGCAGTATAAAAAAAGTAAGACTTTATTTTGAGCTCTTATGCAATTGCCTCTAGATACACTATTCAAAAACACATAAATAAGGCCAAAAATTATTTTTGGAAACAAAATTAAAATACATTGTATTAGATGTTTGAGTTTTAGTGTTCGATTTGTTTTTTATCTATCATTTGTTAAAATAACTTCGCCGTTCGTTTGATGTGTGCAGCCCTCAACAGCTCACCCGGACTCGTTAAGTGGCCAAAATAATTGCCTACCCCTGATCTAGCACCATGGGCTTAAGACAAAGAATAATAATGCAGCCGTGCTTACATGATACTGGAAGTCTCCATGGATTCGTCTCCCCTACAGCTCCCACGGTCAGTGTTGCCCTGCACTGTGTGTTGTGGATGCAGCCTGCAGTGACGTGAGAAGCCTCAATCAACCCTCTAGTGCAGGGGTTGGCATCATTTTGGGGCAGAAATACCCGCAGCTTTGACTTGTAAGATGTTGGTGTGCTGGGGCGGGTGGCGGGGGAGCCACGAGGAGCCTGATTCTTATTGTGCCCCAGCCCGTTCCCTCCCGTCCGCCCGGAGAAGTGTGAGCCGAGCAAAATGCCTTTGTGTGCCACGCACTGACCCCCGTGCTGGGGGCTGCCTCAATCAGGGCATCTCTGCGAAGCTCACTCTCCTCTTCCTCTCGAGCTGGCCCCGTTCTCATGCCAGGGGCCGAGGGTGGAGCCGGCAGAGAGACCCCCTTGGTCCAGGGCATCCTTGCTCCCTCTTCTCCCCACCCTCCTTGCAACACCCGGCCTGAGAAAGGGAAGAAAGGAGCCCCATCACCCGGGAGAGGGGAGTGAGGCTGTGGTGGACACACTTGGAGGTTGGGGGCCAGGAGGCTGATAGCCCAGCGGACTACAATATAATCGCTTCACATAAAAAAATCTCACTATTTGCAGGCCAACCATGTGGTTATGGAAGGACATATGATTTTTGAACTCCTGGGGTCGGCACTCTTGTACCACGTGGCTGTGAGTGGGTTCCCGTAGCTCCCAGGTCTGGTGCGAGAAGAGCTCTGGTCCAGTCGAGGTGGGTGACAGACCATAGCCATCTAGCCCAAGCTGCTGCGTCTTACAGCAAATTCAGTCCCTGGTGGGAGCTGGATGGTGCCTGTTGCAGGGTGGTGACGGGAGGTCACTGGAGCCAGGGTTTGGTCCGTGGGGTCCTTTTTTCTCCCCTTCACCTGCCCCTGCAAGGAGACCCGTTCCCTGCCTTTCACCCAAGGGTGCGTGTCTTTTCTCACAACCTCTGTCCATCTTTATCAAGCTCTGAACCAGCCCTCAGGACCCTGGCACGGAGAGGACAAGAGGGGGGGTCAGGCCAGTCTCCAATTGCCTACCATTTTCTTGCAAGCCGATCGCTTGCCTGGACGTGCTGCGTTGCAACTGTTAGGCTGCAATTTTTTTTGCCTGTGGCGTTTCCTGGGGCTGTGCCGATGGGTCTATCCAAAAAAGAAAATCAGCCGTTTCCTCCCCCCGCGCCTTGCAGTCTCCCCCCCACAGGCTGACTTCTCTAAAACTCGGAGGTTTGGTCCCAGCGGGGCCATTTCTTGGACTCTTCTGGTTGCCATGGTAAAGATGGGTGACGAATTTCAAAGGGAACAGCTACAGTAAATGATCTCTCGCTATAAATAGTGTGTTTGCTTTTTGGTCTTTGGGAACTGCAAACTGTCCAATAAGTGAGAGAGGGAGAAAATCGCTATCTGTGTAGAAATATTTCAGTAACTTATGCTTCTTGCAAGCTCCTGGCAGCCCTGGCTGCAATTGCTTCAATGCCCGGAGGAGTGCAGGGGCAATCAGGAGATATTATGGACAAGTGGGGAATTTTTTTTATTTTTTAAGGAATGTGGAAATTGCTGTATGGCTGTGCTCCACCTAGCCCAGTATCCTGCTTCCAGCACTCACTGGGACCCGTTCCTTTGGGGAAAGGTGAAAAAAGGCTCCGGTTTCGGTATAATGTGCCCACGCAGGAAACTCTCTACTGACCCGCAGTAGTTCAAGGCTGAAGCCCAAGCATTCGTCGCTCTTCCAAAGCTCGTGTTTATATATTTCTAATCCTCGCTGTTACAACTCCGGGTATCCTTGTTTCCTGTAGGAATGTCTACTTCATGTCTGAATGGTGCTAAACTCACGGTGGGGATGGTGACCCGGGGCAAGTCTCACAGGACCCGCCTGAAATCCCACTAATCCCAAGCATCCTCCAAGACAACTGATTTGTGTCCCTCTGTCTTTCTGCTAATGCATGTGGCCAGCAAATCTCGAAAAGGTGGGGACCCGCGTCAGACACGTACTTGCTCAGCACCCTCTGGAAAATCAGGTTCCTGCGGGGTGTGTGGCCCTTGAAGAGGAGTGGAGACCACGTGGTTATCCGTGCTAGCAAGCGTAGAAAGCTGTGGCTTGGCGTGACCTGGTGTGGCCTGGCTCGGCCTGGTCCGGGGCAGGAAAGGTTTGGAGGCAAGCATCCTGTGGAGGTGAATACATCAGCCCCTCCAGAAGGCCTGGGGTTGCGAGGCAGGGGGTGATGGACATGCTGTGCTAGTTGTACATGGAATAAATATACCTGAAGCCCTGGCATCCCTGTGTGCAGATTAAATGAACCAGCAGCATGCCCTTGTTGCCAAAAAGCTAATGGCATCATGGGCTGCATCAGTAGGCGCGTTGCCAGCAGATCAAGGGACATGATTCTTCCCTTCGATTCAGCACTGAGGTCCCATCTGGAGTCCTGTGTCCAGTGTTGGGCCCCCACTACAGAAAGGATGTGGACAAATTAGAGAAAGTCCAGCGGAGGGTGACCAAAATGGTTGGGGGGCTGGGGGGACAGGACATAAGGAGAGGCTGAGGGAACTGGGCTTATTTATTCTGCAGAAGAGAAGACCGAGGGGGATTGAATAGCAGCCTTCACCTCCCTGCAGGGGGGCTGCAAAGAGGATGGAGCTGAGCTGTTCTCAGTGGGGGCAGATGACAGGACAAGGAGCAATGGGCTCCCGTTGCAGCAAGGGACGATGAGGTTAGATATTAGGAAGAAATATCTCACGAGGAGGGTGGTGAAGCACTGAAACAGGCCACCCAGAGGGGTGGTGGACTCTCCATCCTTGGAGGTTTTGAAGACCCAGGTAGACAAAGCCTTGGCTGGGATGATGCAGTTGGGGTTGGTCCTGTTTTGAGCAGGGGGTTGGACTACATGTGACCCCCCCCCCCCGAGGTCCCTTCCACCCTCATTTTCTATGATTCTGTGCAATTGCCCGACTCATGTCTCTGTCTAGAGGTTTTCTTTACACAATGTAGGTGGCTCAAAGTGAAGCAAGTGGCTTGAAGAACCTGCCCTGGGCTGTTGATATTGTTTCCTCTTATCCCTGGTG
>NW_017728999.1:339041-343517 GCF_001723915.1 Gavialis gangeticus | reverse complement strand
CCCCCCCCCCGAGGTCCCTTCCACCCTCATTTTCTATGATTCTGTGCAATTGCCCGACTCATGTCTCTGTCTAGAGGTTTTCTTTACACAATGTAGGTGGCTCAAAGTGAAGCAAGTGGCTTGAAGAACCTGCCCTGGGCTGTTGATATTGTTTCCTCTTATCCCTGGTGTGAATGGTGGAAAGAAGAGGACAATGGACTGACACAGGCTGGTCCCCTTCTCTCTAATCAATGTGCTGAAAATGAGCTGGTTTCGAACAACCTAGGCCGTTTGACTGCGTGCCTGCCATTAACATTAGGCACCCGGATTGCGTTGTATTCTGGCTTCCCTCTCCAAATAGACGGTTCATTAGGTGATCAGGGTCTTGCCTGGAAGACAGGCTTTGGTGGAGCTCAAGCGACTGTGCTGAGCATAGGGCAGCAGGAGCAGGGATGTCACCAGGGGATGTCAGGCTGAGTGAATGAATGGCTTCTTCTGGCTTTCAAATCGGCGAGCCCTGGGCCCCTTGGAAAGCCTTCATCCCGGCTTCTCCTTTCCTGCCCTTCTCAGGATCAGCAGCGTCGCTGGTTAATGTTTCTTCAGCAGGGCAGAGGGCTTTCTATTTGTGCACACATGTTCCCTGGTCCTCTGGTATTCTCCAAAGAAAACAAGAAGAGAGTTGTTTGCATGAAAAGATTGGCATCTCCAAGACCGGGATATGGTTTCCTGCTTTTTTTAGCAAGGGGGGGGAGAGGCAGGAGGCTAACTGGACTTTACCCGCCCTGCCCTGATTAGGCATTTTTAGAGCTTGAGTCTAAGCTTTTTGCAGAAGTCCCGCGCCTATCAATGGGGACTCTATTCGGAGTAAGAGCTGCCTGGGAGTCGGCCTGCTTCAGAGCTGCGAGCGGGGCATATGATTGCTGTTCGCTGGCTGTGATTTTCCAGCGTCCCAGTGAGATGGGCTGTAGATGGCTCAGGGCATCGGGAACAGGAGACGGGGCTCCTCACCTCGCAGTCTGAAGCCAGCACAGGTCAGTGGAGCAGGAAAGCTGTTCACCAGCATTTTTGGCTTTGCAGCAGCTCACGGGAAGGGCGCTGAGATGTCTCAGCCCAGCCCCTTCCGAATGGGCGTCCGCATCACCAGGGACACGGACCCTCCCAGGGCCGAGGCCGAGCGCAGCGTGGGCGTGGAGACTCCCAGCTCACCGGGGTTGCAATGCAACGTGGTGTGGGGACCCGGACGCTCTGGGGCTGGGTCCTGGGTGCCATTCGTCAGCCTGAAACCCTACGTGGTGGGACGGAAACACTTCTCGCAGCCCTGGCTTTTGGGTGGAAGTGGGTGTCTGTCCTGCCGAGGATGTGTGTGTCCCTGCCAGCTGGTGCTGGGGGTGGCATCACCCTCTATTTGTTCCTTATCTCTCAGAGCCACGTCAGATGGATGCAGCCCAGCTGCATTCAGCCGAGTGCTTGTTTCTGGCGACTTCGGCTGCTTTTGCTCTCTTTTATCCTTTGTCAAAGGGTGGTTTATTGAGGTCCCTGCTCCTGTCTGTAAACCCGACAGCAAAAGCGCTTGTGGTATGATGCATGGCCCCTTCCAGGGGGATACCCTAAGGCCTGGGCTTTCCTGCCTAAGCCAGCTTCAGAGCTGGGTCCTGGCACAGCAAGGGCGATAGATGGGACCCGTGGGCACTGTCGTGGCGTTGCTTGGGTCATCTGCAGCAGAGTGGGACAGAGCCCTGGAGCACATATGGCCAGGGATGATCTAGTGTGACAGTATTACTCAGCCAGTCCCTTCTCTGATGCCTGCACTGGTGTCCAGAAAGGGCCGTGCCCCTGTGAAATCCTGGTGCCTCTCTTTGGACTGCTGTGTCCTTCCTCTGTCCTGCACCCCAGCAGGTGCTTTTAGCAGTAAGGTTCCTTTCCTTGCATGTGGGTTTTTGTCCCTCCGAGGAAACGTCTTGCTTTTCTCCGTGCATTTGCACAAGAGAACCAAGTGAGGAGGAGCCTGGCACCCAAGTGAAGCCCAGGGACCAGAGCTGCAACAGGGGGGCACACATGCACAGCTGCCAGCTGGACCTCTTCTGGTGGCTCGCGGAGGAGCTCAGCCCTGGGCAAGCCAGTGCTTGTTATGAATGCAAGCCACCCCGCGAGGCAGGGAAATCCAAGCCTGGAGAGGCGGAGAGAAGATGAGTGCCCTGCTTGATGCTGTTGAGGTATTCTTGAGGATGCAGGGTGGGTAGGTCTCACAGAAAAGCTCGTGGTACTTGCATTGCCGTAGTAGTGCCTCGGTGACCGACTTGGAGCCCCTTCACTCTGTTCATCCGAGGTATTCAAATGGCCTCTGCCATTGCAGCATCATCACTTTGCATCCGAGGGAGAATGCCTTGCTGTCCAAAGCTTGTCCAACTTTGTCCCAGCTACAGTTGGCCCAATAAAAGGGACCATCCTAAGAGCTCCTGAACTCCTTGCCTTCTGCCCTGCAGCATCAAAGCATTTATTCCTACAGCAGCCCTGGGAGGCGGGGAAGCGCTGTGTGACCCCGTCTATGGGCAAAGGATGGGGGTAGCCGTGGGGCGGGGGTGTTTGCACAGTGGGCCTCTGGCTGCTGCCCAGCAGCAAGGGGCAGGGGGCTTCCCTGTGTGCTCCTGAGCGCCACGCAGCTCTGTGCAGTCGGGACAGCCCCTCTCCCCCTGCTGTCCCCAGTGTCCTGGCTGTGCTGCTCAGTGGCAGCCAAAGGTAGATCAGGGGATGGGAGGGGGAACATGGTGGGAGGGGGGACCGAGGGTTGTGTGCGTGTGTGCGCATGCTGTGCTCTGTGCATATGTGTGTGTGCAGGTGGGGGCTGTTGCTGCTAGAGAGCCAGGGGATGGAAGGGGAGATATGGTGGGGGTGGGGTGACTGATGGCTCTGTGTGTGTGTGTGTGTGTGTGTGTGTGTGCGCGCGCGCGCGCACTTGGGTGCATGTGTGTGCATGCTGTGCTCTGTGCATACTTATGTGTGCAGGGGGAGGGGTGTTACTGCTAAAGAGCTGGTGGATGGGAGCTAGGGGATGGGAGGGGAGACTGGGGTCTCTGTGTGTGTGTGTGTGTATGTGCGCGCGCGCACACATGCTGTGCTCTGTGCATACATGCGTGCCCTGTACAGGCATGGGGGGGTGTTGCTGCAGAGAGTCAGTGATCAGGGCAGGCAGGGAGCAGACCTGCATCCCTAGCTAGGACCAGGCCTCTGGCAGCAGCTCCTTACGGAGGGTTTTAACCCTGAATGTGCCCCTGCTCCCAGCACCACTTTAACAACAACCCAGCATACCTTAAAGTTACCAAGTGCTAATTGTAATGAGTAAGCACAGCCAAAGTGCTGTGTGAGCATGCTCTGCTCTGTGTGTGTGGTGTGTTGAGTTGTGTGGGGGGGGTGTTGCTATGTGAGCATGTGTGTGTGGTGTTGTGCTAGGTGTGTTATGCTGTGTGTAGGTGTGCTATATGTATTGTTTTGCTGTGCTGTGTGAGGGTGTTGTGTTATATGCGTTGTGCTGTGTTGTGTGAGCATGCTCTGTGTGGGTTGTACTTTGCTGTGTGAGTGTATGTTGTGTTGTGCTGTGTGTGCAGCTTCACTCCTCCCTCCAGCCCCTGTTTGGCCCACACAGCCGGGCAGCTCCCAGCTGCTGCTCCACCGTCCAGGATGTGTTGGGGGGAGGGGAGCATGGGAGTCCAGGAGGACAGCTAGTCCACCTGGGAATGGTGCTTTCTGGGATACTGGAGGACTGTGAATCCATCATTTGATCTCCCCTGAACAATTAGAAGTTAGGCTAAGTCAAGCTGGTTAGCACATGAGTTCAAAGAAGATCCTCCCTTCAAATGGGGTACCTTTAAGATGCCTAGAGCAGCATTTCTCAACCCATGGGTCGCAACCCAAAAGTGGGTCTCAAGAATATATTAAAGAGTTGTGAACAATCGTTAATAATGGATCAACTAACTTAAAAATGGATTCCCCTTTAAAAGAGAAAAATGTGGGAAATGCTGGCTTTTCCCTTGCAGGATGGCAGAGTTCCAGCCTGCCAGGGACTACTTGGGTCCATCCCCCGCTGCCCCACCCCACATCCCTACCCCCTGCCCCACACACTGTGGGGCTGAGACCTGGGAGCGGGGGGCATTGGATTGGGACTGGCCATGAATGTTTAAAAATGGGTCCTGGTACAAAAAAGGTTGAGAACCACTGACCTAGAAGGCACTTAGCACTTGTTAATGAGGGTGAGATCCTTCACCTTTTAAGTGCCCTCAACACAGTTTAATTGTAACTTCTAATCTTACCTTTAGTCTTCTTTTATGCCTCTTTATTAGGACCAATGAAATGAGGTTGCTGTTTCAAATTTGGACCTGATTAGTCAAAGCTGGGGATGATAGTGGGTCTCAGTCCAGCCCTGGGGAGACAGAGACACCCAGTTGGCATGCACAGGTGCCTGTTTATAGATTTCATAGATTTCATAGACATTTGGGCTGGAAG
>NW_017728999.1:338683-339030 GCF_001723915.1 Gavialis gangeticus | reverse complement strand
CCCTTGGGTGTAACGCATCGACCAGCTGGCTTGAAGGTGTCCAGCCTGTCGAGGTGATCCTTCACCAGGTCAGCTTCGATGGAGGGCAAGGAATCTCCCTCGCCCGGGCCTCCCTGACCCATAGTGGGCAGCACCGTCCCATGGGGCTGATGGAAAACCGACGCGAAGTACCCATTTAGCAAGTTGGCTTTTTCCTGGGCGTCAGTTGTCAGCTGCCCCATCTGGTTCAGCAGGGGTCCAGTGTTGCCCTTGCTTGTTTAGGACATTGTTGGAGGGCTAAGGACTGGTGGAGCCCACAGCCTGAACGATGGCTTGAATCATCCATTGGGTGATGGCTGCTAGCTCAC
>NW_017728999.1:311617-333683 GCF_001723915.1 Gavialis gangeticus | reverse complement strand
GGCTAAGGACTGGTGGAGCCCACAGCCTGAACGATGGCTTGAATCATCCATTGGGTGATGGCTGCTAGCTCATGACAGGGCAGTCTTACCTCCCAATTCCACACTCAGCCGCGCTCCCACACAGCCAGGGTTAGGGATCCCCAGCGTGCACTGGCCACTGGAGGCATCCTGAGGCTGTAGGTGAGGCCAGGGCAGCTTTCAGGGACGGCTGTGGAGGGAAGGCAGAGCTGTGCTGGAGGGCCAAGATGCATCTTTCTACAGGACGGGCCAGTAACCGCAGGATGCAAACAGGAGGGTGTGGATGAGACCGCAGGCGCTGGCCTGGGCTCAGGTGGAGGGATGCCCTGGCCAGGGCATGATTGCTGGCGCTGGCCTCATGTGACCCCACGTTCCTGCCAGGGGGTTGCCTGGGACCTGTGAAGCCTCAGGTGTCTCTGGCATGGGGGCTTCACCTGTGCAGGGGGAGAGGAACTGGACTCATACCACTCAAAGCGATGCAGTGGGGCACCAGCCTCTGAGGATACTGGTGAGGATACTAAGAAAAGCAGGAAGGGGAAGCTCCAACCTTGAAGCCTCCTGATCCTCCCCTGCCTGCCCTTTGATGGGGACCAGCCAGTTGGAGGATGTGGTACAAGCAGGGGGTGGGGAGAGAGAGATGTCCGACTGCTCATCCCTCATCCCACCGCAGGCCTCACTTGCTGCTTCAGTTCCCATTGCTTCTCTTTCCCATCCCTGGAGCTCACAGAAGATGCAGCTTATGATCCCTGACCCGTTTCTCTCCTCCACTTCCATCCCTGGACCCTCCAGTCCCATTTCTACCTCTCTCATACTCCACCCCATCCTTTGTAGGACCTTCCTCATCCCTCTTCAGCTTTCTATGGGGCCCAGAGGGCTGGGACCTTGGTCTCTTTCTCCTGTCTCCCTGCATCTTATTTCTGGATGATCTTACCTGCACGCCCAAGTTCATCTGCCATCACTGTGCTGATGGCCCACTGCTCTGCCTGGGTGGATGGAGGGATAGGGTCCTAATTCGGTTAGCAGGGAGCTAATGATGGAGGATGCACGAGTATCTAAATGGGATACATATCCTGCTAGGAACCATTCTGAAGGATTCTTAAGGGAACTTGAATTCACTTCAACATTTTGTTTCCTCAAGTCAAGTTGATCCTGTGTCTCCTACCTGTTGCACTTGTAGTTTTGCGATAGAATTTAAAAAAAGCCCCCAAATTATTTAATTTCAGAGGGTGCAAAACAGGTCCTTTTCCCCTTTTACCAAGTTTTTTTTTAATTTTTTTTCCCTTTACATTCCCTCCTTTCCCACTTTTGGGATTTTCTGAAGAGAGGACTCCCAGCTTGCAAGGATATATTTTTATATAGGCAGGAAAAAAAGCCAAACGTAAGAAGAGAAGGGGGCAGGGAGAGAAGAAAAGCCTTGGAACAGAGGCTTTGTAAATCAGCAAATAAATAATTTGGCTTTGTGATTTTTGCCAAAGAAGTGGACCTTACTGAAAAATCAAGAATCTGAAAGAAAAACTGGAAAGAAACAAAACTGTTTCGTTTAGAAGATGTTGGTCACTGCTCCAAGCATTATCCTGGAGCCTGGAGAGCGGGAGCGTGTCCGCCAGCTGGGATTTAGGCTCCCGTCTCAAAGGCCCCAGCTGGTGTCTAGATTGCTGGGGCTCCTTTGGGAATTTGCAAGGAGATTTTGGGTGCAATTCAAGGTTCCTAGTTGAGAGGTCACCTTTTGCCTTGCTTGTAGTGTCTCGGCAGACATCGAGAGACTCCCAAAAGCCCCAGTCCCCCTGCAGACTCAGCGGGGAGATCCCTGTTGGGCTGGACAGGAGTTGGGTCCTCAACGTAAGGGGCTATCGGCAGGGTGGCCTCCCTCGAAACCCCTAGAAAGCTCTGGACGTCTGGTTTATCTCATGGATATGCTACATGACGTGTCTCTTCTTGCAGACATGGGGCGGGGGGTGCTCTGCGTGGAAGGGCGCTGTGGGTATTTATGTATGTGGAGCCCAGGGGAGCAGTTTGTGGCTGGCCGAGCGGTCGGTGGTAGAGGTGATCGGGGGGGTTGCCAGCCATTGGGATGGTTTCAACGACTCCTGGGGCAGGAGAAGAGCATCAGTAAGGGCGAACACTTCGGGACGACCCGGTTGGTATTGTGTGGGGCCTGGTAGGTACCAGAGCAATGCAGAGGGAAACGTGCCGGCGACTTCAGGCGGTCCACGGGGGCCTCGCCGTGCTGCACGTGCAAGGTGCCCAGAGGCCACGGTGACACGGCCCGAGGCCGATGGAGAAAAGCTGTCGCTCGTCGTCGTCTCCACCTCTCCTTCCCCTAAGCAAGAAGAAGCCGCCGCGGTGTTGCTTTGCCAGACCTCCCAGCAGGAGTCGCGGAGATTTGAAGAAGGCCAAGTTCAGTGAGCAGGTTTGGGGGTGGGGGGGGGGGTCTTGTGTTTGGGGGGCCACCGGAGCGGGCGAATTCCTGCCGGCGACCGCGGGCTCCCAGCCCCCCCAGCCGGCTCCAGCCAGGCCCTGCTCAGGTCTGACGGAGCGAGCGGAGCCTCGCTGGCGAGCGTTTATAGGCTCGGAGGGGGGGGGAGCAGGCGGGGGGCGGCCGGCTGTTTCTGTGTGACCTAACCATCTGGAAAGCAGCACTCTTGGGCTGGGGCCTGCATGACTAAAACAGGCAAAAACCTTCCATATTTGGCGAAAGCCGTTCTCAAGACCTCAGCAAAGGCCTGATTCAGACCTAGCTGGCGGGCTGGCTTCCCCCTGCAAGGTTTAACTCTCTAGGAACCCATGGATGTAAGCCTTTTGCAAATGTTTTGCTAGGGTCAGTAGGGTCTCCCCACCACCGCCTCTCGTGATAAACCCCACGCCAGGTCAAGGCAACAGCATGGGCAGCCCCTCTCACCTCTGCAGGGTTGTCCCCACGGGGTGGCATGGCACGGGGGATTTGAGTGAGACAGAAAACCCTGGTTCCCCTGGGCTGGGTGAGCACGGGGCCATGCGGGCATCTGTGGCAGGAATGGCAGTGCGGCACAAAGGGTTTCCAGGTGTCTCTCAGGCCTGACTTAAACCGTTCGCCTGCCCGGAAAAGCAAACCCGATGAGGAATCAGTCGTGATAGGTGTGTGCAAATCGGTGCGAGAGGGACAAGCTTGCTTTGGAGGAGGATCGCTAGGAAAAGATGCTTGCCGTCATCCACCAGGTTGCGGCTACTGGAAGGTGCTGTTTGAAAGGAGAGCACACGGTGCAGAACGTAGCTGCCGGCCAAATTATTCTCATGCAGGCCTTGCAAGGGAGAGGAGCGCCATTAAAATCCTGTAAAAAGATCTGTCAGGTTCCTACAGCAATAAATGGATGTGTGTGTGCATGCGCGTGTGCACGTGTGGATGCGTGTCAGAAGCACTAATTTATGGATGGAGCATATTTGGTCTCTCAGATACTCCAGTGATGGATGCAGGCTAATGGACAAGTTAATGCACTGAAACGATTGTGGAAAGTAAGCGTGTTATCCCCTCTGCACCCCCAGCGATGGGATCTGCTAATGGCTGATGTCTCACTGTTTTCTTGCACCCTGCATCGTGCCTATCTAGGGCTAGGAAAAGATAAGGAAAACATTAGCTTAATTAAAATCCTAGGGGAAAGCCTTTCTGCCTAATGGCTGTTTGCTTGATAAGAGTTTGGTTCTTAAAAAGCAAGACAAAGTAGAAACGCTTTTCTCCAAAGACGTTTCAGGGGTGCAGGTTGTAGCCATGTTAGTCTAAGGGGACAGGCAGACAAGGCTCTTTGGGTAAATGCAGTATCTTCAAACGGCTTTTTGCTGTCTCTCCCCCCCTCAGCCATACTTGCCCTGAACGATCACAGCCTCCAACAGTTGCTCCAAATGTTGCATGAGAGGCTGGAGCATTTTTTTTCCCCACACTTAAAATAAAGTTAGAGCCAGGCTGTGTCTCCCAGCTGCAGCATCCAGCCCCGGGATGAATCATGGGATCGCAGCAATTAGAGGAGGAAAGGCCCGGCTGGGTCATCACCTCCCCCTCCCTCCACTCCCTCCCGTCATGCGAAGACAAGCTGGTTCCCTTCCATTCCCCTTCTAGGATCCCTGCATGACATCTGCATCTGCCCTCAGCTATGAGATACAGCTCGCTGAGGTCTTTTGCTTCCTCCTTATACTCATAAACCTCTTTCGTAGTCAGGACTGGAGCCTCAGCTATGGCTGCATGGGCATCAACGGAGCGACCCCCCTTTACACCAGTATCACGGTCAGGCCAGGACCCCACAAACACAACCCAGCGCCACTGCAGTCATGGCTGCGGACACATTCCCGGTCCTAAGAGGCTTAGGGGTTCCCCATTTTAGAGCGGGGACTTGAGGCTCGGAGGGATAAAGTGAGATGTGCGGGGAAGGGGAGAGGGGAGGGCTGCATTGGTCTCCCCAGCAGCTGCAACATCCCTGCGCAGCATCAGGCACGGACGCAGCAGGGCGAAGGCCGAGCCTGCTCCCTGCGGGCGCTGGTTGGGTCGATCAAGGGCTGGCACGGATGACCCCGGCGCTTATCGCAAGGGGGTACGTACAGAAAAAAGAAGGAAAATCAGGGCTTGATCTTTTCCTTGGAAGAGGCGGGCAGAATGCGGCGCTGGAATCTCAGGAATCCTCTGCCGGCCGCGCTAGGGTTTCAGCAGCTGGGGGCTCGGCGCAGCCTCTCCGCGGAGACTGAGGCTCATTGTATTCCCTGTGGAAGAGGGCAGCGCTGCCCTTCCTTCCTTTCCCAGTTTGGGTCTGGGAGGCAGCTGTGCCCTGGGCGGCTGGAAAGCTGCTTTTCTAAGGGGAGGCTTCTATACACAGAGCCTCAGCTCCGACGCAGCCTGGGAGCCTGGGAAAACCACGGACAAGGCAAAAGCAAACATCTCCCGCCTGAGGGCTGTGGGTAAACATGGGAGTATTATTAGCAACCAAAGCAGAGCTGATTCAGAGACCCGCTGATTTATGCTCTTGTTTCCTCTCAAGACGTTACGCCTCGGAGCGCGGCTCGGGCTTCTCGTACCCGTGGGAGAACAGCAGCTTGGATGCGCCGCTCATGCGGACCGGGAGGCTTCGGAGGGAAGCTAGAGCCGTGCCGTGCCCACTGCCGCAGCCCTACCAACATCGGGGGGCTCCGTGCCGTCCGAGCCGTCTCCTCTCCCAGTAACTCGCTGCCCCGCGGCTGCGTTGTCTCCATGCTCTTCGGGGCAGCAGGGAGCCTGGGGTCTGGCCTGCCTCTGCCCCCGACTTGCGGGGTGGCCTTGGGTGAGGCACCTCACCTTGGTGCCTCTGCTGTTCCCCTTTGTGACTTGGTGATGATGCCGTCACCTCTGAGGGGCGTGAGGCTGAATCATTACATTGCCTTTGTAAATCCCAGGTACTATTAAGGTTCTCAAAGCACTTTACAGGCCCTCAGCCGCATTGTCCCCATGTTGCAAACGGGTAAAATGAGGCGAAGAGAAGTGAAGTAACTTGCCAGAGGCATTCAGCAGTGGCAGAGCCAGGAACTTGGCTTTGCTCCTCCTGTCTTGCTCTACCCACTAGACACCCAGTAGCATGGAGGCACTTAGCCATGATTACCAGGCTGGCTGCCCCCAAACCTCAACCCTGGGTCCCCCTTGGTGCACCCCCCTGGTGACACACGTCTCCCACTCTTCAACCAGGCTGTGGGTCACAGGGGACTTACTATATGTGATCCCTTCAGTTCAGAGCCTGCCCCAGCCAGGAGCTGTGACCAGTAGCCGAGGCAGAGGACTGCCAGGGGCCTCCGAACAAGGTGTCGCTTGTTCGGGCAGCCTGAGCCCTCCCTGCCCAGGGGCTCTTGGCCAGGCTGCGTGCAGGCCTGGGTGCCCACAGCTTCCTGTGGGCTCGTTCCCCTGAGCAGCCAGCGACCCCTTCCTTTGGAAAGGGGCTCTTTTAACTGCAAAGCTTTATTTTGATCCTGGGCTCCCATCCCAGGCTGCTCTTTTAATTTTGCTGGAGCCACAACCAATGGGCCCTTCCCAGCTACCAGCTCCAGAGTGTTTTACCCCGAGGTGCCATGTCTCGAGGCAGTGTTTCCTCTCTTCATGACTTAACTCCATCTAGTCAGGCAGGAAGCATCCCTTACAGCCCTCGGACAGTCCTCCAGCGTTCCTGATGCAATGCAGAGCAGTCCCACGTCCTGCACGGCCTCCACGAATACCGTCACACCATCTCACAACCCATCATTGAGTTTGTTTCCCTACACACCTCTGTGTGGTACGGCAAAGCCCCTGTCATCGCTTTACAGATCAAGAGCTAAAGTATAGGGCCCCTGAAACCCATATCCACAAAGGCATTTAGGTCCTAACACCCAGTGATTGAGGATCAAGGGAGTTGCCCAAGTCTGTACGGGAAATTGGTAGGGGTTTGAATGTGGAAGGCTTAGATCCCTGTCTATTCCCCTGCTGCCAAATCGTTCTTCTTTTGCCGTCTGAGCGGCGGCGTGTAGATGGGTCAGGTACGAACAGGTGGGCAGGAGTGAGCATGAGAGGAGTGAGGTGTGGGTGGGACCGTAGTCCTGCAGTAGCATACCAGTAGCATACCAGCCACTGGGTGCGGGGGCAGGTACATGAGACTGTTAAAGGATTAACACCACTTGCAAATAATTGGGGGTTTGTAATGAGGCTTTGCCATAAGGGAGCTTTAAGGGGGGGTGTTTAAAGCACTGGCATTTCTGCAGACTTGTCCGCAATTTCCTCACTTGTTTTTCTTTTTAAACTTAGCCCAAATCAGTCGCAGGGAGCCAGAAGCTGCTGCTGCAGCCGAGCCCTTACACAGCGCCAGTCATCAGCAGGTCTCAAAGGAAGTAACTTTCATTGGCCCCGTTCAACTGAGGGTGAAGCCAAGGGACAGGGAGGAGGAGTTGTTTTGGGTTTTTTTTTTATATATTTCATGTTCCAGGTCAAATTAGGCAAATCAGTTCCAAACATATTGATTGAGCAGAAGTCAACTGTTCCAAAAACCGTATCGATTGAGCAGGCAGAAACTCAATCATTGCAAACACCGTGTATGGCGCTACAACCAGCAAGCATCCTCCATCCCAGACCTATCACCCTGGGACTTCAGATGCTACCAAATCCATTGGCAGGCATTCTACTTGCAGGTCCAAGCCTGGAAGTCTTGGGGTTTGGATGCCCCCAGGTCCTCCATCCCAAACTCTTTAGTCTTGGACTTCAGATACTCCCTACACTTGATCTTAGCCCACAAGAGAGGAGGAGTGACTTAGCCAGAGCCAGAGGTAGAGCCCGGGTGTCCTGGGTCCCAGGCCAGTGCTCAGTCCAGCAGCCCCCCCTACTCCTGCTACCTCCTTGGCCTGGGTGATGCCTGTCAGGTTCGTTGTCTCTGTACTGGTGGGAGATATGGGAATCAGCAGCTGGATGGGAATCGGCGGTGAGGACAAGGAGCTCAGCAGGGTCCTAAACCAGTGAGAATCTGTTGCAGTTGATCGTTCACTGGCCTGCAATGCTGAAGTGAGGACTGTCCAGGGATGGGCAGAGCTGGCCTGGTGGCCGGGCACGTCCCAGATGCCCTGCACCTCCCTGCCTCACCGCACCCCGCGTACATCAAGACATCAGCCCTCCAGATCCAATAGCCACTTCATGCGCAACCCTCCAGTGCCCTGAGCCGTGTCTCACTGGGACGGCGATACAAGTTCTCAGCCTCTCACCAAGACTGCTTGTGAATTATAGATTAATGCCAGAGCCAAATGTCCAGTCTCACCTCCTGTACACAGGCCACATTTCAGCTGGTTACCCTTGCACTGTGCTTAACTGAAGCGTGTCCTCCCAAGAGGCAGCAGGTCCCGATCTGCAAGTATCAGCCCAACAGAGAAGCCCCGACCTCCTTTGCTAGTTTGCTGCAATGGTGAATCACGCAAAGGTGCCTGTGTCCAGTTGGAGCTGGCCTGACTTTGCCTCTCAGCCCTCAGCTCTTGCCATGCCTTCCCCCACAAGACAGACAGGGCCCTGTGGGAGCCGGCATTTATGGGACTGAATCCTAGTTTAATAAGTTTCCTTTGTACCAGGGATGAATCCCAGGACAGATTTAGCTATTTATTTATTTAGCATTGGACCCCAGGGCTGGGTCTTTCCCCATGGCTGGAAAGCCCCCGAGCCATTCTGGGCAGTCCCTAACCCTTCTCGCTCAAAGCTTGATTTTCCAATTGAGATCAACCTTTGCAGCAAAGCAAAATCATCATCGTGGCCTCTGCCAAAGCATCAAATGCATCAAATTTTAGTTCAAAAGGATTTTTTTTTTTGGAGAGAGATGCATGTGAAAAGATAAAAATTGTGCTTTTTGAAAGCAGTATTTATTAGCTTCTGGCTTTGAGCCCATAAATACTGAGCATGGAAGGACTCTTTCCAACCAAGGTGCATTTGAAAATATGACTTCAGGCTTTACTTTTGGAAGAGCTCTGACTGCTGTGCTGTAGGTATTTGTCTGAAGGACCTGGAATGGCTTTATCCCACATTACACTGATAAACAGTCACCCACAGATCATTGTCTAGATAGAAGTATGCAATCCAAATTCTCCCCAGGCAGTAACTCTGTTAAACAGAGGCCACCCTTCATCAGCTGTCAAACAAGAGAAACATGATGAGTAGAAAAAGACATGTAAGCTCCTTGGTTAGAAACCGGCTTTTTTTTGTTCTGGTTGTACAGCGCCTAGCACAGCGAGGTTCAGTTCCTCAGCGCTGCTGCCAGCACGGTGGTGTGTTAGCATGAAAGATTATAGCCATCATCTCCCTGCCTTTTCATGGGCCGCACTTCCTTGTGGGGTATCATTTATCCCTGTGCAACAGGCCAGCAGAGAGCTGAGATGTGGCTTCAGCCCTTTATTGGTTCCCCTTGAAAGCCATACTAACCCTAATCAAACCTTGTCTTTAAAAATGTCCCGAGAGGAGATAATGTAATTTATCCAAGCCAGTCCCCGGCCAGAAACCAAGCTACTAAGGAAATATGAAATTGGAAGTAGCGGTAGCATCCAAGCTCTTTAGGTTAGCATTAGCCACATCATTACTAACCACCAGCCCTTTAAACTCTAAAAACAGCTCGTTTGATTAACCTCAGTGTTTCCTCCAAAAAGATTCTTCTCTGGCCTTAGCATTAGCCTGAGAAATTCAAGGCAGAAAGTAGTCTCTTTTCTTTTCTCTTTTCTTTTCTTTTCTTTTTTCTTTTCTTTTCTTGTTGTTTCGTTTCTTTTCTTGGAGAAAGCTAGCTAGAGGTCAAAAGCAGGCCTATAACAGAGCTGATTTCACTTCTTTCTAAATTATGAAGCTTCCACCATTAACGTTCCCCGCAGCCACTCAGAAAATACCAGCTCTTAGCTTTTACTCATTTTTCGACCACAAAAATAGGACAGAGAGACTCTTCCATTGCAAGGAATGCAGACATCCCACACGTGGCCCGGATGGTTTTGACACTCTGGATTCCCATTTGAAATCTCTGGGTTTATCGTACAGATCATGTGTAGGTGTTTGCACACCTTGAAGTGCTAATATTGTGCAGAAAGGATCTCACAGCACCCAGTATTGCTCTAGTTGATCTCTGATTTGGAGGGTGAGGTCTTTGGAGCCTGTGTGTATAGCGCCTGGCACCTTGGGGTGCCAGTTCTTGATTGAGGTGTCACCAGGTGGCGCTGTCACACCTATTTTTTGAAGTTCTGGATCTTCATTTGCAAGGGATTTTTGACTCTTGGGGGATATACCAGGGTGGTGTGGGTCATGCAAGGCTCTTGGAAGAGAGCTGCTGGTCCAGGAGTCCTGGATAAGGGGGTTGGCATGCATCCTGTCCAACTTTTCCGTTCTAGTAGTCACCTTAGTGTGAAGTCAGTTAGAAAATAGGGTATACAGGCTCCTTTATAGACTAGCTAAGTAAGTTATGTAAAAAGAGCACAAGCTTTCCTGGGCTGACGCTTACTTCATCACACGCTTAACCAATGTATATCTGCAAATAAAGGACGAGGCACTAAGGACCAGTCTCTAGTCCGTGGGCATCTACATGGACTTACTGCAATTCTGCTCCAGCCCGTTCAAAGCCTGAAAACCCATGAATACATCTACTTTGGTAATACAAAACTCTCTAAAACTCTTGGTTCAGAGATGATACCTTTTATTAGACCAACTAAGAGATTGCAAGAAAAGGTCTACTAAAAGGTATCATCTCTGAACTAAGAGTTTTAGAGAGTTTTGCATTACTTTTTGTCTCAGAGCAACACGGCTAGCAAATACCTCTGCTTTTGTAACACACCCTCATCTGCCCATTAGAGTGAGACACGGAAAAGCAGTGAGGAGGAGGAGGAGGATCCCCCCATGCTCATACACTCCAGCAGGACAGAAGAGTTGCACGGCAGTGCCTAAATCCACATAGGATGGGAATAAGTGGGAAAGAATCTGGCCCTACCCTAAGGATCTCCCCAGATGCTACATAGCGGATTCCTTCTCCGTTGGGAAGCCGAGCTGCCGGCTTGCGGACATCTGCTGTCCCTCAGCAGGTGGGTGGTAATGAAATCAGAACAAGACGGGGCAGCAGACGGGGAAACAATACAGCTGGTAACAAGGACACAACTTAAAAGAGTGGTTCTCAAGCAGGGTGCCTTGAGATCCTTTCAGGGGTGCCACGGGATGTCACGCAACGTTAGCAGGACAAACTCATAGACTTCAAGCAGAAATCCGTAGCCACGGGCTTTCTGAGTTCTTTGCTGCAGAAAAGCTGCTCTATTATTTTTTTGAGGTCCAAAAAAGAAGGAAAGCTACGAGATAGCATTTGCGGAGGGGTGCCCTGAGTCTGTCTAGGGGCACCGTGAGTCTAAAAAAGTTGAGAAACACTGGATTAAACGAATCAGGAGACATGTCCTGTGCTATTACCTGTTGTGAATACTGTAGCACCAAGTCAGGTTAGACCAGAATAAATGCCAGCAATGGGGCTGCTTCTCCTGTGACGGGGTCACTGATTCAACACTCCCCCCGCCGCTGGTGGTCTCAAATTGGTGTCACCGCGCCGTCCCTGAGATGATGGCTCTGATCTGAGACTGGGTGGTTTAAGAAAAACAAGAAAGCTTCGTCTGTCGCAGCCAGGCCGGCAGGAACAAGCACAGCATCCCCGCAGCCTGAATGTCTTATCACCCAGGCCAGAGGGATCTCGCCAGCCGAGCATCCAAATCACAGGCAGGATTTTCTAGAGCCCTGTTAGCCAAGGGGTTTGACCCCATACCTGCCGGCGCTAACGGGCTTTTTCTGGCTAAGTGACTGGGGTGCATTTGGAAAGCGCGTCTAGTGGAAGAAGTTCAGTCGCAAGGTAGTAGTTGCTTTTCTGAGTTTGGCATCTGCTGAGAGCTGGCCCGAGCACAGGAAACCAGAGATGTTTGGGGGCAGCTGGCTTGATGTCCCGGTACCTGCTGGGGCACCGGGTCGCTCCCTGGAAAGCAGACGTTCTGCCTTCTCCGTGAGTTGTCCGAAAGGCGTAACGTGTGGTCTGGCAGAGGTCTCCCAGCTCTGCCGTCCTGTGTGGTCGCTCAGCCTCTCATCGGATAGAGCCGCTGCTCAGGATCGGGTGCCCGTTGTGTCCAGGGTTGTTTTGCCCAGGAGAGAAGGGCCCAGAGGACATACGCCCTGAATTAGGATGCGAGGAGCGAGTGCAGCAAACAATCGGAGCCAAGGGCAAGGAGACCCGGAGCAAGGGGGACAGCGGCCAGCTGGTCACCCCTGCAGTCACCTCACCTCCATCCCTACCACTACCCCTGCCTCTTCTCTCTCCTCCCTTCTCATCTAACCACCGCTTGCCCACGTGTAAAATACTCAGCAGAAAACTGCGACACCAGCATGATGCTGACGGCCCTCGCTGCCCTTTGTCTAAGCTTCTGGGGCATGGACAGTGTCCGCAGACTTGTCTGCACTAGGGGAGCCTCTGCTGCTATAGCTGTGCCACCTTCGCTGGGTTAGCAGAGCCTGTTGGTGGCAAGGCAAGGTAGTTTTCTGCTGGATTAGCCACTGCCCTTTCCACAAATGGGAATAGTGGAGCTGGGAGAAGACCCCTTTGGTAGGCAGAGCTGCGCCCACTTTAGAGGTTTTGCAGACTGAGTTGTACCTGTGGTCCTAGCTGGCATAGCTGTGCCGGACAACACTGCAGGGTAGCTTTGCCCATGGGCTCATCCATGCTGCAACCCCAGCAGGGACTGCAGGACCGGGTAGGCAGCTGCAGCCCAGCCATGGCACGTACGGCTCCATGTGGGTTGCAGCATCATTTGAGAGGCAGGGCAAATCCCCCTGCACTGAGCTGGCGCTGCTCTGCCTGGATTGCCTTCGGTGCCCAAGATGGCTAGTTTGGATGCCTGTATTGCATTGTAACTGGCATGTGCTTTCTGCCTCTACCGTGCCCTGCACATTGGGGTCCTCATCTCAGCTAGTGCCTCAGCTGTGTGGTTGTTCCATAGTACATATAACATATAACTAGGACCCATCTCTGACCGTTTGCACGGGAACCCTCTGGCAGACCATCGAGGAGGGTCTGGAGGGAGTGTGTGAAGGGGCTTGCACATGCTTGCACACGCAGGCGCTCCTGCTAGCTCTGCCTGGTGCCACTCAGCTACCAGTGCCCCCTTGGCAGGGATCGCAGCAGCTGGCAGGAGGTGAGGGAGTGTCAGCCCTACAGCTGGCAGCAGGGTGGCAGCAGGAGCCATGTCTGCACCACCATTCAGGCCAGGTCTGCACCACCACTGGGGTAGTGGAGACAGGGCCTTAACCCCTGGGGACACAGTAGGTGCTGTCCAGACATTGACCTGTCCCCCCTAGGTAGGGGGATAGGTCCTCAGATAGGAGACCAGTGGGCACTGAGATCTGCCTTGATCAGGGGCCTAATATTAGTGTAAGGCTGCTATTAATTGTGCCCCCTCCCCACCCCCTCCAGGGCCAGATCCGTGCCTGGCATAGCTGCACTGAAGTCCTTGCTGGTAAAACCAAGGATGCACTGGACACGGGACACAGGAGTGGGTGATGCCTAGGGGAGGCATGGGTTTGCACACAAGGTATCCCAGAGCAGAGGGAGCTGGTAGCAATCCAAAAACTCTATAAACTCTAAATAAAGAGGGATTTTTCCAACCTCTCTGACTGTCCTGAAACTTTGGCACCTCTGGCTTGGGTGCATTATATTGCCCTTGGGGAAAAACTGAGTCTCCTGTCCAAAAGATTAACCACTCTGGGATTGGCTTCGTCTCCCTCCCCCATATTTATTGCAGATTCCCTGCCCTTTCACCCCCTCAAATGGGTGCTAATTGATTTACGACCCTCTACACCCTGTGTCCTGAGCAAAGCAGAGCTGAGCTGCCCCCAGGCTGGCTGGTTGTTGACCTGTTTGCGAGTGGGGGCTCCTTGTAAATCAGGAAGGAGGCTCCAGGAGAAACTCTGAGAGCCAGTGCTGACTCTTGGGTGCCTTATGGATGGGTGTAAGCCATCGGCAGGCCTGGAGTGACATGGGATCGTGCAGGGCCTCTAGGCTTGGTACTAGGTCCCCGGAGGGACCGGGTATGAGCTGGCATGGATAAGGGCTGCACAGAGTCCAGCGTCCACAGCGTGTCTGTCGCTGCTTCATCCTGGGGGATGGAAAAGATAATGAGGATGAAGAAGCATGCAGCTATAGCTCGCCCCCCTTTCTTTTGTCAGCTAAAGAGTGTCAGCCCACACCTGAGCATGGGGACATGAGCTCTTTGTCAGGACGGGGGCTCCTTGACCCTCCAGTGCAGTGGACTGTAGGAGACTGGGGTACACACCGTGTCAGTGTATGGGAGCTCATCTCAGCCTTGCCATGAATCATCTGGGGTATATGCAATAGCAGCAGCTACCGCCCTAAACGGGGCATCACCCACCCCTGGCCCTGGCTAACAGCCCCATCCCAATGCTGAGTGTGCTCACTCTGTCTCTAGGTGAACAGAGCTGTACCATGATCTAGAAGGTGGTTTTCCATGATGACAGTTTCTGCCCGGGTGGTTTTGCTGATCCCCTTCTCCTTGGCCTTGAATGACTTGATATAGTTGAGGCTGGACGTTGCTAAAATCAAAGTACACCACATCCATTGATCTCCCCGCATCCACAGAGCCAGTCGCCTTGTCCTGGAAGGCAGTCAGGTTGGTCAGGCGTGACTTACCCTTGGTGAACCCATGCCGACTGTTCATAATCACCCTCTTCTCCTCCAAGTGCTTAGAAATTGATTCCTTGAGGACCTGCTCCATGATTTTTCCAGGGATTGAGGTGGGGCTGATTGGTCTGTAGTTCCCTGGATCCTCCTCCTTCCCTTTCTTCAAGATGGGCACTGTGTTTGCCCTTTTCCAGTCATCCGGGACCTCTCAATCTTTTGCTTCAGTCTTAAAAACTGAGTAATACAGCCCTAGGTCCCTGGCATATTAGAAAGCCTCTAGTTTATTTTTAACTGGAGGAAAACGTGTGTCACGTTTAATGTGATGTTGCACCACAACATCGGCACCCCCTTTTCAAATCCTAGCTCTGCCTGTGGTGCCATATCCCGCTCTGATACACCGGTCAGCCCACTGAATCTAGCCTGCTGGCTTGCCGTGAGATTGAAGCGGAGGGGTGCACTGGGTTGGATCATATACCAAGCCTTTGCTGACCCTGGGGCACTCGGACCCTTTGGACCGATCTCGACTGGGCTCTGCAAAGGTCCAACCCTGGGTTGTATTCAGAACTGCTGGAGGGTCGAGTAGGGAGGGAGGCATCTTCCCCTGCAAGGTTGGAGAATGAGAAGCAAATTGCTCAGGGGCCAGGGATCCCATCGGGGGCACAGGAGACGTAGGTTCAATGCCCTGCTTTGCCTGTGTGACTGTGACCAAGTCACCAAAGACCAGATCCTCTTTGATAACACACCCGACTCTTTGCTCTAAGGCCACATCACAGCAGACAGCGAGCAGGGTGGAACAGGCTCACACTTTGGGTGTGAGGATACATGTATGTGGAAGTGTGTGAGGCGCTCGCCTGCTCACGGGACAGAGGGCATGCATGGATCTCACACAGATGAGCGTGCACACGTAGACACAGAGCAGGTCTGAGGGACCCCCACCTCCCCCCCATCCCTGTACCGAAGAGGAACACTTTGGTTGGGATGCCTGCTGTGTCTTTGCTCTGGGGAGGGCAGCGCACCCCTCCTGGTCAGGGCAGGGGGAACTGTGTTTGGCATGGGGTTGGCACTGCACTGCTCCAGGGGCCAAGATGAATCTGGTAGAAGGGGCCCCGAAGGGCATGGGCTGCTCAAGCCAAGGGCAACTTTGGGAGAGGTGCTTGGATGCAAAAGCAGGAGCCTCTCTGGCTTCGAGCCAGGGAGAAGTGCCCTGTGCAACCAGGAAAGACAAGTCCCGTGGGCCTAAGATGGCCTTTTAGGGGCCATCCCATCTCAGGGGCGCAACTAAGAGCAACCTCCAGGCTGCTCCCCATGAGGGCACGCGCTGCATAGTCCAGCCTACATGCATGTTGGGAGGCCAAGGACAAGCCCTGTTGGCCAGCACAATAAAATCAGAGCCCCCACTCAGTTTGATTTACCGCTCCATAAAAGCTGAAGCTCCGAGGCAGGACTGTACTTACATGCAGCAGCTTTAACCTTGGTACCGGATTTAGCTTCCTCTGGCTGATAACGCCGTTCCCTGCCTCTCCTCCCCTCTCCCTCTCTCTCCTGGCAGAGAAACTCTTAGCCTTTTATGTTCCTGAGAGGGATAATGAGACACCCCGTGCCCCTGGCCTGGCTGAGGCAGCAAAGCAGCTCAGCGCCTCCGTCAAGCAGCTCAGCAGCTCCGTCCAGGAGGTTACAGCCAGGCACTGTGTTTCTGCACATGCCTGTTTCTGCTCACGGCTGATAAGCCTGCTTGCCTCCACACAGCCCGCTCCTGCATGCTGAAAGGTGGCCCCAGCCTATAAAATTAAAGTGATTTTTTTTTAATAGCTTCATTTTTTCCTCTCCTGTTCCCTCCCCTGATCTTAGAGCACCATGACCCTTTGACTATCCCGTCTCTTCCCCTCTGACTCTCCTTGAAAGTTTTCTAAGGGTTTGGCTACCCCCTTCTGAGTTTCCTTACTCACAGTTTGGCCCAGAGTCCCGCCATTCCCTCTTTTCCCCCTGCAGCCCGAGTACAACTGCTTTGCCCTGATTCAGGGAGGTGTCTCCAGGTGGCTTAAAAGGCAAAAACTGATGGGGTTCTTGATGATGGAGGGTGTACATTGACTTCACCAAGGGCAAGCATGCCTGACCAACGTGATTGCTTTCTATGACAATTACTTGCTCTGGGGATGTGGGGCAAGCAATGGATGTGATATACCTTGACTTCAGCAAGGCTTTTGATACCCTCTCCCCCAACATGTTTGCGAGCAGGCTAAGGAAGTACAGGATGGATGACAGGCCTGTAAGGTGGATAGAAACCTGGCTCGATTGTTGGGTTCAAAGGGTAGTAATCGATGGTTTCATGTCTAGTTGGCAGTCGATATCAAGTGGAGTGCCCCAGGGGTTGGTCCTTCAGCCAGTTTTGTTCAATATCTTCATCAGTGACCTGGAAGATGGCATAGAGCGCACCCTCAGCAAGTTAGCAGATGGCACCAAGCTGGGGGGAGTAGTGGATACACTGGAGGGTAGGGCTAGGATTCAGAGAGACCTCAACAAATCGGAGGATTGGACCAAAAAAAATCTTATGAAGTTGAATTAAAGACAAGTGCAAACTTCTTCATGTAGGACAGAACAATCGCTTGCACCAATGCAGGCTGGGGGCTGACGGGCTGGGCAGCAGCTCTGAAGAAAAGGGCCTGGGGGGTTATAGTGAACAATAAGTTGGCTTAGATGCATCATCTGCCTGTACCACTGACCATCTGGGTGACCACGAGTGTGTTGCTTCACCTCCTCGTTTCTCTGTCTCGCCTCCCTCTCTTTGATCAGTTAGATTGTGGGCTCCTTGGTTCTTCGTCCCGTTTGTGACTGGGAACAGGACTTCAGCCTCTGCTGGGGTCTCTCGTGTTCCTGTTCGTAGGCCTTGATGCCAATGGGTGGTTGAACGTTGGCTCGGGCTAGCTGCAGGAGCCTGGCACGGGCACATGGATGCTCCTGCCAGACTTAGATGTCTCTTGTGTGCCTGGCAGGAGGGTCTTGCCCCTGTGCGCTGGGTTGCACCAATCACCAGGTCTGGGGTTCCCCCCAGTCCAGATTGGCAGGGGTGGATGGTCCTGCCTTCCTCTGCAGTGCAGGATGCATTAGGGCTGGAAGACGTCAGAGCCTCTGAGCATAGGTTAACCTAACTGATTCCCTGCTAATGCAGCAGCCAAGGCATTAGGAGGACGCTTGTCAATCCTGCTCTTTACCTGTGGCATGTTGCGGTTAGATGGCTGGGCAGTGGTTGTGGTGCCTTGTGGCCAGGGGGAGTGGATTTTCTACCAGTGGAGGATTTTGGATCAACAGCTGCCTGTGGCCCGAGGTTACTCTAGGCCAGCTGAGGCACACTGAGTCGTCTTCTCAGGCCAAGGGAGGGCTTCTCTCCTGAGCTGCTGACAGATGGGGAAGGTTGGGTGAAGATGGCTGTAAACCCCACGTGCACCCTCCCAGTCCTGGGTGGCTGTAGGAACTTGAACAGGTCCCCAGAGCCTGATCTACAGACCACTGGGTGTCTTGCCATCAACTGAGCGTAGCTTGTGTTGGGCCAGCCCAGGCAGTGGGGAATGGAGGAAGCTGATGTGGAAGGCTGGATCCACCTCCAGGCGTGGATGCTCGTTGATACCTGAGATACAGGCTTGGGCCTCATATGAAAGCACAGGGCAGGGGAACACGGGTCTGGGAGACAGCGGTGGATGGTGCAGGGGAAGGAGGATGAAGCAGTGAGCATGGCGTTGCAGATACCAGGCCTGAAGACTTCCTAGGCAAGCCCCAGTGCATGTCACCAGAGGCCTGTGGCAGCATCAAGTGGCAGAGAGCGAGCCCAGGGCAGAGACTGTTCTGTTCCCCGCACCAGCCGTGGCCATGAAGAGATACTTTCACAAAGGCCTGTCCCATGCCTGGACAAGCTGAGTTTATAGAGGAGCAAATTAAAGCTGCATTTCCCCCCTTCATGAGTGGCCAGAGGACATGAAGGGCAGCAGTGGCAGTCAGAGGATCCTTCCTTATTAGGATTTCCAGGCAGCGTTGAGGATTTCCAAGTAGCCGAGCCCAGGCCTTCTCCTCCCAAGCCGGAGGCTGAGGTCAGAGCCTAAAAATGCACAAAAGCCTGTGAAACCAGAGCAGCCAGGGAGGCGTACAGGAAGGAATAACTCTGAGAGTTTGCAGGTGTAATCGAGGGCCCTGGCTGGCACAAACCTTGCACCCATCATTTCCCCAGACTCTAGTGCAAAAACCACTGGTATGTATGGTACTTTACCCAGGAGAAAGGCAGATCAGCCTCCTCAGCTGGTGCTTGGTTACTCGAAGCGCTCAGTGCCCAGCAGGCTGGTGTCATCTGGAAGCATCCAGGGAGACCTGGACTGCCAGCCCAGGGACTACAGGGAGGAGGATGAAACCAGCCCCATAGGGAGGAAGATGAAACCTGTCCTCCAGCGGAAGGGGTGGCTCACTTAAGTGACAGGCCAGGCAGGGTTGTCTCGTGGTTGGGGCCGAGGGATGGTGACGTCCAGTCATAATTGTCGTAGTTGTCATAACTAAAGGGGATCCTGATTCTCCTCTCAGAGCCCTGAGAAGTGGGCAGCTCCCGGGATGAAAGTATAAAAAACACAGGGACCAGCACAGTCCTTTCCACCCAGGGCAGTGCCGTCCTCACTGAGCCACAAAGTCCAGCTGCATCTTGCATTCTCTCCTGCCCAGGGGCCCAGCTTGGACAGGAGGAGTGGAGGGTGGTGCCCTTAGCCCTGCCTAGCCCCTGGCTGGTGGGGAGGATGCTTTTCTAGGAAGCAGGAGATGTGGGTTTAAGCCTCCTCTGACTGTGCGGGACCTAGAGCTCTGCTTTCCCCTTCCCTAGTGCCCTAAGCACAAGGCTCTTGGGCAGAGGTGGGTGCTGCACTGCTGCTGCCACTTCAGGTGCAGATAGAGGCACCTTAGCAATGTAGGTGTGTTAATGGTTGCACAGAGAATCAAGCAGCGGGGAGGAGGGGGTAAGATCACACTCAGAGACTGGTATGGACACACAATACTTTTACTCTGGAGTAAATCAGCTTTGCTCAGAAGTAGTAGTAGAATGGACCCATGACAGACTGGCACCAGTGTAAGCTGCTGCAGGGAGTAGCTACGCTTCCTGAAGCAAGGAGTAAATATACACCAGGAGAAGTTATACCAGGGTAGTAGCCGTGTGGCCTGTCAGTTTTATCCCAGGGGAACCAGGTGCTCAATGCTAATCTGATCTGTTGCCACTTAGTGTCCAGGGGCGCTTGTACACACCACGGCATTTAATCCTCATTAACTTAACAAGCATTACAAATTTTAAACTTGTTTATTTTGGCACCTCAGGTGTGTGTTTGCACGCACCAGGCTTTCAAACAAATTGAGCTTGATGTGCAATTCCCCATAAATTCCAGCAGGGGGAGCCAAATGCCAATCTACCCCTGGTGCCAGGGGCTGAATAGCACTTACCAGCTGAGCTGGTTGTGTGTCCACCCCTTGCTACAGAGTGAAATCCAGGGTGAATTGCTCTGTAGTAACCCTGTCGTGTGTTCGTGCCCTTGGGGACCTAAAAGCCTCCTCAGTGCCACGTAGACATCTCCGAATGGAGGAGGATATGCATGGCTGAGTTCAGTGTCAGCTTTGATGACAAGGAGATGATACTAATGATCAGAGTCTGAGTGGCAGCCCTAGAGCCTGGGGGCCTGTTTATCTGTAGCCCGTTGTGGAGGGCCTCGGCTGCAGGGAGGAAGAGGTAGTTAAGCCTCCTCTGTTCCAGAACAGAGTGGTGGTACCCAAACTGGACGCCTTGGGTGGGCATTGAAGAGCTTTCAGTGTACCTTGCTCTTGGTTGCAGATTGCATTTGGGACCTGACGATGTCTGTCTCCATCTGAGTGCATTCCTGCCATCTCTTTGTCTTCATGCACTGTACATCGCTGGTCCTATTTTCATCTCCTTTTGGAGGGACCCACAGAACACAGCCCTGGAGGCTGGTGGGTGGCATTGGGGCATGAGCTCTGTCCTTGTCTCCCGCTTCATCTTCCACTCCAGCCTCAATGCCCCCTCCATTTCCATCTCCAAGCTGTTCCTGCTACACCCAAACCCAGCCGGCCTCCACCTAGCCAGACTAGTAGAAATTTCCTCATGCCTTTTAGCAGGATCAGACCCCCAGCCTCAGCCGTCTGTCTTCTAGTGAAGCCAGGTCTCATGCAGCTGCATGGATATAGGTTAGTGTATTCCTAACTTCATCTGTTTCCAAGCCCACCAGCAGTGCCTGGTGGGCTCGTACCTCACCTTTCTGGCTGATTCGGTCAGCAGTGGAGGAGTTAAAGCATGCTGCTATTTCCAGCATCCTGATCAGCAGGGACAAGGTTATGAGAAATAAGCAGCACTTCTGGCAGTAGGTATCAGGCAGATGATGATTTTTATATCACAGAGGTTGGCAGCTGGATTGAGACCCACCCCACCCATTGCATGCGGGATGCTGGATGGTCACAAGTGATGCCAGATCATTAGGGATCAGGTGGGCACTAGATCCAGGAAGGGCTGGAGCAAGCGGATCCGTGGGTGGCTAATGGATCCTATTGTGGCCCTGCCCTTGGATTATAATGCTTCTTTCCCAATTGTAATTGTTACTGGATGAAGAATGGTAACTGTGGAAAAACGACTTGAGTTTATCCTTGGGTTATAGTAAAAAATATATATATATTCTGCCTGTCAAGGCAGGAACAGCTCCTCTCTGTGGACAGACGTAGGATTTTGAGAAGGGTGCTGCAGATGGTGTGGCACAGATAACACAAAGCATATTTTTCTACAGAAATTTGAAACTCTGCTAATATGCTAGGGAGCTAGTACACTATTATTCAGTTTAAGGTCAAAGCAAAAACAAATGTAACTTTATTGGAATGTGCACTAATGTGCAGCATTATATTTTAAGTTTTAAAAACACAAAAAAATAGAGAAAAAGTCAAGTTAGTTAAAAGATATTGCTTCATTAGTCCTGGAGTCACTATAGTTAAACGTACATCTCTTATTCAGATTCATAAAATAAAATCTAGCCTTCTTGAGCATCTTGACAGTGCATCCAATACTTCACTGTCAGTCATTTCTATGCCTGGGTTAATATGACAACACCTGAATTAAGGTTTTTAGGTAGATCTAAGAACAGTCTGCAGGATGTAAAATAGCAGAGAGACATGGCCAGCAGAAGAAAGGATGCTTTGAATAGTCAGGCAAGGTACTTTGAGTAGATATGATATCTTTTATTAGACCAGCTGAGTAGTTGGAAAAAAGTTTTTGGCAAACTTTCAGGCATAGTGGCACATCAAGACCATTAACAAGGAGAGAGAGTCGGAGTAAAGAAAAATAAGTAGGAATCATGAGCCATGAAGTTCACAGACTCCTCAGAGCTGCCTGAATAGAAATGCCACTGCTTCTCCCAGGCACTTGGTTTTAAAGTTTGGGTGGAGCAGGAATCAAAGGGGGGGTGGAGGGGTGCAGCTACATAACTGCAACCCCTGGATCCACCCCTGCTCTTCTTGGTGTGCTACTAGCACTGTCCAGCTTAGACCAGCCTCCAGGTCACAGGGCCTTAGGCACCGGAGACGGATATCCCAGCTACAGGTCCCATCTGGTTGGCAGGTGAGGAAGGCCATTGACAGCTAAGACCTGGCACATCTGTGCAGTGCTTAGGTAGACACCGGCATCGCAGTGCCTGGGTGTCTTGCAAGCGGTAGTGACTTTCGGCTACGGCTGTTACTGGGTGTCGAAGGGGCACTTTGGTGCCCTGCTCCTAGGAAGAGATACAGGTGTTGGTTGCCGGGGTAACCGCAGTCGGTCAGCTGACCGGAAGGGGGCAGGACCTGGCCTATATAAACAGCCTAGGCTGAGGCCAAGCAAG
>NW_017728999.1:304123-306617 GCF_001723915.1 Gavialis gangeticus | reverse complement strand
CTGGAGCAAGCAGGGCAGGAGAAGCCTGATGACCTGAGTAGCTTATGGGCGAGAATACCAGGCAGAGGAACCCCTGGCCGGGGTGGTAACGTTGATGAGCCAGAGGGCTTAGGGTTTATGTTTTAGCCAAGAGGCTTGGGTTTTGTGTTACAGCCGATTGGCTTATGGTTTTGGTTATTGTTGTACCGGAGGACCGGGTGAGGCTAATAGGGGTTGGAGGAGGCCTCAGAGGGGCTCCACAGCGGTGGGGACCCTGGTGCCAGTGAGGGCACCGCAGTTAGGGGTGCACTGCCCCAGCCCTGAGGAGGGGCACAGTGCATTGGGGGGGGGGGCCAGGCACAGCTACAGCCACCTGAGCCCCAAGCGCAGAGAAAGGCCCTACTGCGGGCAGAGCCCCAGGGAGGGGCGTACAGGCAAGAAGTCCAGGGAGGGCACAACGTTCAGGGGGCACTGACCCCAGCCCTGTGAAAGGGGCACAGTGGATTTAGGGGCCAGGCACGGCTATGGCCACCTGAGCCCCAATGGTGAGGAGCCCCAGAGTGGGCACCGGCAAGAAGCCCGGAGGGTGCTTGTGTTATGCCCCAGGGTGGGCACACAAGAATAGAAGCCCAGGGTAGGACGATCCTATAGAGACGAGCCCCAGGGGCGGGCGATCCTATAGAGGTGAGCGCACACTGAGAAGCCCCGGAGAGGGCGAGCGCTAATAACTGACTCAACAATGTCCGGGACATCTGAGAGGTTTGGGGCGTGGTATTAGGGGTGGTAGGAGCCACGTACAGCCCTGTGGCAGGAGTGCCCAGAATTATTGGTAGACGGGGTACAGGCGGGAGGATGCCTGGGGACCGTGCCAAGGAGGACAGAAAAAGCAGCCTCCCTTTGACAATATTGCCAGCAAAGACGTGGCGGGCGAGAACAAGGGTGCGTTTTATAGTCACTTGGCACGGTAGGGGCGTTAGGAGAAGTACACGGCCACTCCTAGTGTCACGCCCCGTGACACTGGGAGGTAGGGAAGTTGGGCTGAGAGGTACAACATGACACGCAGCCCCCCGCCGCCACTGTGCCCTCGCAGCCAAATCATCCTCATGAGCAGTACCGCGTGTGTGCGGTTGTACCCCCTCCGTCCCGATGGGCAGTGCCCAGGGGGCATAGCCCAGGGCTGGGGATGTGCCAGCAGCTGCTTCCGCGGCACCGTGCCAGGAGCTGCCATCACTCACCCAGGCAGGCCCTTGACAAGACAGCTGGTTACATAGCTGGACCAGCCTGGCCCATGCTCCCCAAAGTACCTTATCTGTGTGCACCGCTTGAGCATTTCAGCGTATAGGGAGCCGAGCAGAGCCGCCCGCTGATGGGACCCAGAGCTGCCTTCCTCTCTGCCCAGCCAAAGCAAGCGTTGTCCTGGCCTAGTCTATCTGCAGAGAGGAGCTCCAGGGTCCTTGGGAACACCTCCGAGATGCTGGTTGTGGGCTAGGGAGAAATCCCCAGGGATGGTAGAAGGGGCCTCGCTCATTTGGTGATTGTCTTCTCGTGGCTCAAGTCAGAGTTAGGGGGAGGTCCTGCACCAGGCTCTGGATCTCTGGGCTGCGTTTCAGACCCCAAAGTGTTGGACAATAGTCGAGGTTCAAGTTCCCACATGCCCTAGCGCGTGATGCAGCCTGCTCTGGGGAGAGCAGAGGAGTGGGCCGATGTTTTTCGTGCGCAGACTCCAGCGCAGGCTTTGCAGTCAGCTTGCTCAGAGCAAGGTTTGGACTTTGATACTGCTGGGATGGGCACACCCTGGGTGCATCAATGGAGAAAGCCCAGGCTGAGGACAGCAGGGCTTTCTTCCTCTAGTGCCTTCTTCTCACCTCTCCCAGGGCATTATGAGAGAAGCATACCCTGCTGCTGCCCAGGCTCTGATCACTGAAGTTTCCCAGGCCCCAGGGTTGGCTGTCCGTGCAGCCGTTTCACCATCACTAACATCCATCTCATCAGCCTGTCCCCAGCCTGGTGCTGAGCAGAGGAAGCAAACTGGAAGTCATTGCTGGATGATTTCCAGCAAATACATGAGGGCTCACTGGCACCATTCGCATTACCCTGCAGATGCCTCTGGTTTCACATCTGCTGGTGTAACTGAGATCAGGACCAAGCCCCATCGCCTGCGGTGCTGGAGCCAAGAAGGAAGGGCATGTCCCGGGGCTGGCTTGCTGCTGCGTGTGGCGCACCCCAGTCAAAAGCTGCTAGTGCTGCTTTTGTTAAGTAGTGCCTGGCTGACTTCTTGCTGCTCTTTGGAGATGGGCACATGACGGGCTTGGGCAGCGTCTGCATCTCTTTAGCTACTCAGGTGCCGCTCTGTGGTGGGTGCAGAGATCCCATCTCAGGAAAACAGCTGGGTATTCGTATCCCACCGCTATTTCCACCACGTGAGGCAGGCCAGTAGGGGGCGCACCTGCGTTGAGCTGCCCACCTCCCTGTGCCCAACCACCTTCCAGGCTCCGAATGCCTCCCTAGGGGCGCT
>NW_017728999.1:263428-299123 GCF_001723915.1 Gavialis gangeticus | reverse complement strand
TGTCAGCCAACCAATTTGAAATGCATCACCTGTTACCGGGCAGATTCCAGCTCCCCAGGTAGAAACCCCTCACCCAGGTACCAGTCACGTAGGCAGAGGGAGCAGGTTTCCCCCTCCCTCAGGAATGCAGCCAGCTCCAGTTCCCTAAAGAGACAGGCTGAGGGTGTGGTGCCCTGTGTGCTGGGCCCTCCCTAATTGAATGGTCACAGCACAGAGATTTAAATCACAGTGTCACAGGGCAGAGATTTTTGAGGAGAAACGAAGGTGGCAGGGGTCATGTCCTGGGAGGGTGCAGGGAGGCCTTCTGCCTTCCTGGTACCTCCATGCTTCTCTTGCAGGATTGTCTCTGAACTTCAGACAGGATAATCTCAGCATTTAATTCCTTCAGGGCCGGTTGTTTTAGGGGGTGGCAGCAGGAGGGGATTGCAAGGGGATGCTGGTTACTACGCATGGTTGCTACTGGCAGTTGCAGCAGGCGTGAGCCTTGCCCAGACACGCCGCCTTCTTCGCAGGCCAGCTTGGCCATGCTGCTGTGGGTGGCTATCTGCTCTACAGCCTGTGCTGGGCTGGAGGAGCCCTACGGGGCTTTCCAGAGGAGATGTGCGATGCTTAAGGTATAAATCCACCCCGGCGCTGTGCAGGGGGATGGATAGAGCTGCTACCACTTGGATGGCTGCTTAGATGGAGCAATGTAGGGACTTCATCCCACCTTTTGGGCATGGGGAGGAGGTGATGCACTCAGCGCCTGAATGCACTGATACCTAGGGTTGCCCTCAATGAGCACAAGCCATTTACACTGCTCCCCCTTGCCTTTGTCTTACTTCCCCTCCCACGCCAGAGCTGTTCACAGCTTCCTCTCGCACAACCGCAGCCTATTTAGGAATCAGCCTGTAGACCACTTGTCTCTCATCCTGTGCGGGGCTGTGATTACCAGCCGTATATGTGTCCCCCTGTCCCAAAAAGACATGCATTGTCAGGGCTGGCCTTCAGGCTTCCTTCAGCCCTTTGTGGGGAGATGCCTGTTGGGGAAAAGGGGGGTGCAGGAAGGTGGCGCTGGACCAAGCAGAAACAGGGCTGGGGCAGGGGTGGCCCGTCGTAGCGGTGCTTGTGAGGAGTGGGTACAGAGAGAGGGGGCTGCTTCTCCCACACTGAGGCCACCAGGGCACTGGGACCATTTAGACCAGTTGGAGGCAATCTTTTAGCCAGGCGCACCACATATTAATCCCTACATCCTCCCCGAGTGCCATGCTGATCCCCTTCCCCTGCCTGATCTGCTGCTCTGCTTTCCTCTTCCTGCCCTATGCTCCCTGCGTGATCTGCTGCTCCGCTGTCTGCCTTTTGCCCCATGCTTGCCTGATCTGCTGCTCTGATGTCTGCTCCCCACCCTGTGCTCCCTGCCTGATCTGCTGGTCGGCTTTCTGCTCCCTGCCCCCTCCACCAGCGTGCTGCCTGTCCCCTCCCCGATCTGCCACGTGCCACACACAGAGACGACCCATGGCCCTTGTGTCACGCATGTCACAAGGTGTCCGCCCCTGATTTACACTGCCCCCAGTGGGTCTGCTCACAGCTGTACTCGGCAGCATGACAAAGGGGCCGCCGGCCATCCCTGGCCCAGGATGCACTGCACCAGCATTTGCAGGGGCTGTGGCCCCTGGTGCTCAAAGACGCAAGTCCCCCACGGGAGCTGTGCGGGGCGACAACAGGCTTACACCGATGTAAGCGAGCAGAGTTCAAGCTGTTGCCCCCTGGCACCGGTACCACAGCATCGATCTGAGCTTTGATACCCATTCAAGCAGGGGAGCGTGCCGCTCTTCCAGCAGGTCTCCGTGCCGGCAGCCTCCATATCCCCACTAGTCCAGGGAGCAAGGGGCTGATGAGGGGCACTGGCGGCACGTGGCGCTGGGCAGAGTCCCCTGTGCAGTGCGGCTGGGCACGCGCTTCGACGGCCAGGCAGGGGCGACCGCTGGCTGCCAGGAGCGTCTGCCGACAGAGCAAGTGGATCCAGACGAGGGGTGGAAAAACAAAGGCCCATGCCCCCTCTTCTCCCCATCCCATAGCGCTGCAGGCGCCTTGCTGGCCGGGAGCCCCGGGTGAGAGCCGGCCTGCTCCAGCGCCTTCCCCTGGCACGGCACGGCCCAGGGCGCCCCACGGTATGTTTCCAGTTAGAGGCGCAGGGCACTGGCTGCTCCAAGCGCAGCGAGATGCGGCTCTGCAGGGACCGGCGGCCAAGGCATGTGGTTTCACTTCAAGCATGCACACGCTTGCTGAGCCTGGTGGCTTGGCCGAGCCAGCAAGAGGCTTTGTTTTCCAGGAGATCTGTTGTGCGCAGACCCGGGGGGGCCCTAAGGGAGGGTCCTCCAGCCGGGGGGCAGCCCGGGAGGTTTGTCATCCTTTTCCCTGCTCCAGGAGCCCATATCCCAGCTGGGAGCCACTTAGCTCCTTCCCCTCCCAGAGCAGAGATCCTGGTCCCCAGGCTGTGTCTGGTGGAGGGCAGAGACGTGACCAGCCAGGTCCTCTTTGCTGGCTGTGTTTTGGGGGCGTTGGTTGTAGCCGTGTTTGTCTAAGGACATAGGCAGACAAGATAAATGTGATATCTTTTATTAGACCAACTCAGATAGTTGGAAAAATTGTTCTTCGTAAGATTTTGGGTACAAACACCCTTCTTCAGGCCTCTCCCTCTGCCTAAAGAAGGGTGTTTGTACCCAAAAGCTCGCAAAGAGCAATTTTTCCAACTATTTAGTTGATCTAATAAAAGCTATCATGTTTCCCCACAGAGACTTGTTTGCTCGCTATAAATTTTAACAGCCCCAAGTCAGATCTTATGTCATTGTTATGCATCTAAGTGGCATTTAAGCAGCTAAGCGGGGTCATATTGCACCTCCTTGAGTCCAGAAGGACGTGAGTTGCCAGCTTGGGTTAGACCCCAGGTCCATCCAGCCCAGCGCCCTACCTCACAGCGGCGGAGCGGCTGCAGAGGGGCAGAGTAGGGGAGCAGGTCCTGCCCGCACAGCTGTCCCCTGCCCCTCTCCCCCTATATCTCCCAGCATTCAAAGGCCCGGGCAGGGTTAATACTGGGATTTCACCTCCAGCAGTCATGTCAAATGTCCCGAGCCCAGGAGCTCCTTGGGCAGGAGGGTTAGAGGATATCGGTCAGCACTGACCACGCACTTGGGTCACATCCGTTTCTGAGTGAACCCCCTGTGCTCGGATAGTGCAAGCCTGGGCCTAACACTGCTCTCCCTGAGCCAGGGCCAGTGGGGGCAGCTGGAGCAGGGCTGAACGTGCCTGAAACCACCCACCTCTGCCCCTGCCGGTCATCCCCCATTCCCCCGGGCCCCGGCTGCAGGGGGGGGACGCCCAGCACTTCTGCAGGCAGGACCTTTGGCGTCTCACCCACCGCGAGCAGACGCTGACAGCTTGGGCTTTAATCTCGCTGTCCACAACTGCTGCCCAGCACAACACTGAGCTAGCAGATCCCTGCTTCGGAGGCAGGGAGCGGCTGAATGGATGAAGCAGAGCTTGCAATGGCTGTGGCGTGGCAGCATCAGCAAGCAGTGCAGAGGCACAGTCACTGCGAACGATGGCGTCACCCGGATGTCGCCCTGCCTGGCAGCACTGCAGACACCCGCCTTCTCCAGGCACCTCTGCTTCCCCGGGAACATGTTTGTAGCTGCACACGGTAGTGGCCAGCCGGTCCGTCCGCTGTTCAGGCAACGGGCTATGCTGCTTTTTCCATATTAGTTCAGGATTGTCTGGAGGAGCTGCAGGGAGACGTGGTGCCCCGGCTCTTGCTGGGGGCTGGACTAGCTCATGCCAGCAGTTTCTTAGCAATGGTGAACATTGCCTCTCCCCTCCCGGGCGATGACCCTGAAGCCGACTGTGGTCAGACTGGCCATGGGGGCTGCTGCGGGGGCTCTGTCCCCCTAGCATTAGAGACCTTGCGCCTTCCCTGGCTGTCCTCGTGAGCAAGGCCTCATTCCTCCATGGGTCTGGCCAGGAGAGGTGTGCCCAGCCCAGCCGGTGTAAGGAGCATTGTGGGCGATGAATGCATTTCTACCTAGACAAGAGGGAGGGCTGGTTCGTGCCTTGCCTGCCCATGGGGCTGGAGGGAGCCACGTGCCTGATTGCCAGGCAGGGCTCCTCTGCATGCCCCAGGGATCTCCACGGTGCGAGGGGTGCAGGGGGCAGGAGTCCTGCAGCAAGTTGCCTGCGCTCCTAGCTCCCCTGGGCACTGGGCATCTGTGCCCCTAACTCCCCTGGGCACCCTGGAGACCCCTCCCTCTGCTGCAGCGTATGGAGTGGCAACTTGATCCACCAATGAGAGGTCAGGTAAAAGCATTTCTTCCCCCAAACCAGCTCTGGATTGGCCAGATGTGGCCTTAAACATCAGCCCAGGCTCACAGGGATCCTCTGAGCCAGGAGAGAGGTCAGCCAGGGCCCCTGGGAGCCCAGTAGCCCCTGCAGCCAGCAGCACGATTGTCCTTGTCCTGGCTACCTCTATGCCACGCATGGCCAGCTGCTTCTAGAGCAGAGAGGCTGCGGTACGTCCCATCTTCTCACCAGCCAGTCACCCCTAGAGTCACTGAGATACCCTAGCGGGGAGCAGACTCATGACCGGGGGTGGGGGAGGGTGCAGTGCCTCCACAAAGGCCAGGTGGGAGGATTTGGTGCCACAGGGAGGCCACTTTGCCCAGTTGCTGGTGCACTGGGCTGGGATTCAGGAGATCTGAGTTCTGGGCTGGACTCTGCCACTGGCCCTGGACAAGTAACTTTCCTACTCTGTTGTGCCACTGTCTGTCCCTGAGGACACCTGTGTCCAAGGGTGTCTGTCTCTCAGCCGTCTCAGCTTTCACTTGGCTCCGTGCTCAAAGGCCTTGTGGGGTGGGGGGGAGTAGCAGAGGTGCTGGAGCCGGCTGTCTGCAGGCTCAGGAAGACGGCTGTGCGTTACTTGCTGCTCCTTCCCTGTCCGGCAGGGTTGGTTCACCAACAGTGAGCTAGAAACGTCCCGTCTCCAGAAAGGCGGCTGTCAGTCGGACTGTGTTGGGGTTGATTCCCTGCCTTCAGGGCTCCTGCTCCGTGCTCCTGCTGGAACTCGCACTCGCTGCTTCCTGGCTAGAGGGTCTTGCCCCTCCACTCTGGGCTGAGCAGCCTCCGTATTTGGGGTCAGGAAGGAATTTCACCCCGCAGTCAGATTGGTACGGACAGTGGGGGGGTTTGCCTTCCTCTGGAGGGAGATCCTCTTCCTTGTATCTCTCTAGTCCATTTTAACAACCTTTGCAGCAGCCAGACACCAAGAGCCCTCATCCTCCTGCTTGACCTGTGGCACATTAGGGTGCTTTGGGTGTCTTTGGGCCCTAAGCCTTGTAGCTGTGCGACAGGGTTGATTGCCTGGTCCAACCTGTAATCACGAGCTGCGGATCCTGGGGCTGGGCTGCTTCATAGCTACTCCGTCTCCACAGAGCGCCCTGCTCTGCTCACATGGCGTTGTGTTTGCAAGCTGGAGAATTTGAGGGATGCAAGCATGAAGGACCTCCTAGCCTGAAGGAATGCATAGAGGAGGGGAGTGTAGGGCAATGGTCAGAGCACAGGCCCAGGAGGCAGATTCCTGGCTTCAGCAGCTTGCTAGCTCTCTGATCTTGGCCAGCACAGGCTTCAGTTTACCTCTGCTGAACAGGTAGAGCAGTACTGTCTAGGAGCGCTTGAAGATGAGCGGCATGCTGGTACTGCGCAGACTCCAGTGCCTAGTTGCCTTGCATTAAGCCGGCTATTCTCATTGCCCCTGTGGGACTCATGCCAGAGGCAAAGGCTCAGATCCTCAGCGGTATTTAGCAGCCAGCTTCTACTGAGACCCAGGAGAGTTTGATGCCTTTGTGAACCTGGCAGAAGTGACCAGTGCAAGGAAGCCTGCAGCCGAGCAAGGAGCAAAAGGGGCTGGTGTCTGAGCTGCTCCCTGCCCGTCCTCTGAGTCCAGTTTCCCAGGTGCGTTGATGAAAGGAAAGGCAGTAGGGCTAGGGACAGCAGTTACACATAAACTGGTTCAAGTGATCAGAAACTGGTTTAAACCAGTAACAGAACAGAAGTGCAGTGCACGTAAACCAGTTTTCAAGATGGCTGAAATTGGTTTAAGAGAAACCTAGTTGAATGTAGTACATCAGACTTAACTGATTTAGGTCAAACCAGTTTATGAAACTTCTGTCCCAGACCCCTTCCTGGTTCAAGTTAAATCAGAGTCCCCCAGCATCCCAGCATGCTTTGCAGCCCTGGGCTGGGCTGTCTACTTCAGAGAGCAGGGCTGGCCTGATACTCCCTAGCTGGAGCAGTGAGGACTGGCTCACTGCCCCCACCAGGCAAACCCCGGCTGGGGCCTGGGGCTTAGGGCCAGGGAGAGGGGTTAAACTCCCCTTCCCCCAAGTATGGAGCTGCTGTACGCTGCTACACTTACTGCTGGATGCAACTGTGGACTACAAATCCCAGAAGTAGGAAGAGGAAACAATGAGCAACCCTGCAGAGTCCTGCTGCTCTGAGTCTGGACTGCAAATCCCAGAGACTTCAGGGGCAGCAGGAAGAGAAAGAGAAAACACAGCTGAGCTGTGTTGAATGCTCATTTTAGAGAAAGAACTATTCTTGTTCAAGCTTTTATGAATTCAGTGCCATTACTTGTTTCCCACCCACCCCCTCCTCAGCTTAGCTGGCACTAGCTCGTGGCTGGGGCCTGGCCATGCCCCCTCTGCTCAAACAGGGAGTGGGGAAGCCTTGGAGGGCTCTGTCTTCCCTTCTCTTTGGCAGTGGCTGGCAGGCGTGCTCTAGTGTCCTCCAGCTGCTGGCCTGAGGGAATCAGAAGGGAATGTCTGTTCATTTGTTAATCAGTTCAATCATTAGAGCTTAGACTAACCTGCCAAGACTGAATCAATTCAGCCTCAGGTTGCGCTCAGGTTGTGCTGCCACAGGGGCCCTTAGGCCACCCAGTGCCAAGGGTACAAGGAGACTGTCCCACCAGCAACCCCTCACTGCTCTAGCCCAGGCTGGGCATCCGCTTAGCTGGAAGCATGCCCAGAACTGGTGTGGAGTAGCTGGACTGGTGAAGCTGCACCAGGGCCAAAGAGCAGTAAATTCACCCTCAGACCTGAACTGGCTTGCAGCCAGCTGCCTTGCTCTTCCAGCCAGGGGAAGCAGCAGGCTTCTGGGTCAGTCTTTTCCTCCCTTTGCTCTCGACCTCACAACAAAGCCGACTGTAAGGAAGCTGCTGCCCATCACCTGCAGACCTGACTTGCCCTGATGCCCCAGTTTAATCCTTGGCTTTAGCATTAACTGCTTGATCATGACATGGAAAACCAAAGCACTTTTCCCTCGTGGGTCCTCCAGATTCCCCTGTGCTTCTTTGTCAGCATCGGTGTAATTTCCAGTGTGGCTCATGTCGTTCTGCTCACATAGCATCGGCCCTGTTTTAAGTGGACAGATGTTCTTTGGTTCCAGTCAACATACAGTGGTTGGGCACTGATGACACCTGCTGTGTTTCACCCCAGAAGTGGCTGCATTACAGTGATTCCTATATTTTAGATATATCCACTGTCTACATAGATCTCATCTGGGTGCCTGGAAGTGTGTGTTGTTGGGGGGGGAAGCAGATATCAGTGCGGGGCTGGTCTCCCTAAGGCCGTGGGGGGGTGCTATGAAGCTTGTGAGGTCAGGAGACACCAATGGGAGGGGCAATTTCATCAGGGTGCAACGTTTGACCCTCCAGCACCTTGGCCAAGCCATCCACAGAAGTGCAGTGTGGATGATGCATGGGAACTGCCGCGTGCTTTGTCTGTGCAATATATGCACAGCGGCCGGTTTGCTTTTTCCTTGGTATTCCTGGGGGTTCCCTCAGAGTGGAACAGGCCCCAAACCGCGCTTCTGCGTGGTGGAAAGGGTCGGACTTCCTGGGCCTTAATTCCTGTGACCCCAGTCTTTGCAGTGCTGAGCTCATGCAGCTGAATTCAGTGCTTCGTTCTGTCGGACCAGAGCAGCCGGGGTCCCTGGGACCAGTCCCTGGGACCAGTGAGGGGCTGAAACTCCTGATGGGTGCAAGTTACAGCAGCCATGGGGCTGCTCTCAGGCTAGAACAGTTGGGCCCGGGATCATTAGAACAACATGTGCTTCTGGCCATCCCCTTCCCAGCCTCCCCCAGGACCCGGCCCCACCTGTTTCTGACCCCACACTACGTCCCAGGGTAGGTTAGGATGCCCTGCCCCATCCTTGGCTTTCTGCTGCCATCAAGAGATTCCCAGGAAGCGGGGCATCTGCCCCCCCCCCACCTCTGCAGTGCCCTGGCCGCATAGCTCAGGCCACTGCCTCCCCGACCCCGAGATGGGCTCTGAGATGCAGACGCCAGCGCAATGCGAGGAATGACTAGAATGCCGTGCGGCTGCCTGGGAGGCGGTGGGGACCTCGGCATTTGCCGGCCTCCTCCGGCATTGCTGAGAAAGGGCCGAGGGCACAGAGCCGGGTGGGGAACAAGAGCTTCTTGCAACTGGCTGCGTAGAGGTTGCCATGTCTTCCAGGAGAGGATACTGGGTGCGCTGCAAACCTTGCAGAGCAGCGAGGGGAAGGGGAGATCCCTGTGTCCGTGGCCGACGGAGCTCTTGGATGCTATGCTCTGCGGTCCCGTGAGCTCCATCTTTCACAGGGAAGAGCACGTGGTTGGTAGGGACCCATCTGACAGCTTGTAGTGATGTCCGTGAGCTGAAAAAGTCTGGGGATCCCAGCTACAAAGCACGGCTCAGCGCTGGCTCGAGCATGGTCCCTGTTCTTGCAAGGGAGATACCGTGATCGCCAGGCCAAGATCACTTTAAATGACTTTGTGTAGTTAAGGGTGGAGAGTTGTCCAATGCACCGCAGGCGGCCCCCCGACAAGAGTCTACCCATAGACTCCCAACGGGAGGATCTCAGCGGCACACTTTATTTTATGCAGATGGGGGATTTCTGGCCTTTTGGCTAGGGGCAAGTGAGACCCGGGGGCATCTGAGCCCTGAGACCTCCAGGCTTGGGGCCTGCACGTAGGATGCCTTCCATGAATTTGGGGGTATCTGAAGCCCCAGGCTTGAAGAGTCTGGGAGGGAGGAGTCTTGCCGATGGTGGTGCCACACAGACTTGAATGATTGTGCTCTGCTTAGTGGATAAAATTCAGAACTGAGTTGGCCCGAGACATTATATTATTTTTAAAAAAATAGGAGGGGCGAGCGTCCTCTGCTTCCAGGGTTGGATCTGGACCCAGATTTGAATGGGGACGTCTTCGGCGATGAGCATGTCCCGTTTCAGTCCTGTGTCTACAGGTGATCCAGAGTTTAGAGCCAAGAGGGGCCTTTCATTTAAGACACGAGGTGTATGCACAGCACCTTGGTGTCAGGGGACAGCTTTGGTCTGCATGCCAGGAGTCACACTAGAGCCACACGTGTCCCCTGTGTTTTGGGATATTTGAGGGTGTTTCTGATGGCTCCAGCCCATAGCATCAGGAGATAGATGAAAATCCCAGCCTTCATCCAACCCCCACCCCCCAAACTCACCCTCATCTCTGGGGAGGAAAGTGTTGAAAATCTGCAGCAAGCGCCACAAAATCCGAAGTGCCAGTCTCTGTGATTTGGGCCCTGGCTCCTGCGTTTTGGACCTCGCGTGGCTGGCAATACTGAATGGCCACACACAGTCAGGGACCTGCTTGGAAGAGGCCAGAGTGGATCTGGATTTTCCTTGGTAAATCATTTCTCGTGGTGTCATCAGGCTCCTCTGTGGGGAGCTGAGCTTTTGCCGCAGTAAGAGATAGGGAGGGAGGGAGGGTTGGAGGTACTCCCACATGCTAAAAGAAAGACGTGATTGTAAAACCAAAGCAGGGGATCTGGGGCCAGGCATAGCAGGCAGTCGCATTTCTGCTAGGGACGTTGTATCCCGCTGCCTATAGACTTGGGCTGTCTTTGCTGCAGCCATTACATGTAGTTTCTCACCGTTAAAGCTTTTGCTCATGACCCAGATGAGCTGGAGGGACCTTGAAAACAAGCGCTCCCACTTGGAAAAGTGCTGCTGCCCTGACCACAGCTACAGGTGATGGACGGGACCTGGGCATGCACAAGCACCCACCTGCTCATGGGAGGTGTCAGGCCGTTAGCATCCCGATGTGGAAATGCCGACCCCAGAGCCATTGACTCTTTTGTCTGGTGCTGGATCGGCGGAGCGTGAAACCTGCCAAACACGCTCAGTGCTCTGCGCAGTTCAGATGTGCCGTGCAGCTGTGGCACAGGCTTCGCTGAGCTGCACAGAGCAAAAGGCACCTTTATAGCAGCTACCATGCAGTGGTGGCTGCTTGTGCGCGGTTATTGAGCCGTGCGACCTTTCTGTCGCCGTCTTTGGTCCTACGCACGTGGCTCTAGATGAGATTGACATAGTCTGGGAGAAGGAGACCTGAAGAAGAGCAGAGAGGGAGGAGGGTCTGGGGAATGAAGGACTTCACTGTGACTCTGATTTCAATCCTTACTTCTGCCAGAGACTGCCTGTGTGTCCTTGGGCTGGTCACTTAACCCCTGTGCCTCTGCCCTGTGCATCTAATACGTGGGGATAAAACTCTTCCCCTTCTCCCTCCCTTTGTCTGCTTAGACGCTCTGCTCCTCAAAGCAGGGACTCTCTCTCTTAGTATGTGCAAGGGGCTGTACAAAGCCAGGTGTGGTCTTGGTGGTGGCCTTGATGTCAGTAGTAAAATAGGATAAGAATCACCCAGGATTATGGTAACATTGTGGGGTCACCTGGAAAAAGTGACTTCTAACCAGGTCCGAGCAAACCTCAGGAGGTTTGGATCTCAGGGGTGCATGTGAAACTCCCTGGCAAGTGTTGAACCTGCAGGCCTTCAGGTTCCTGTTTTGATTTCATAGATGTGTAGAGCTGGAAGGGACCTCAGTGGATCATCGAGTCCGACCCTGAGTCTGATACGAGCCTCAGAAATTCAGGGAAGACAGGAAGATTCACTTGGGCTTGTATGTAAAACAGTCTCCAAGCTGGTAAGAAACAGCATTGGTTGGTGGTGAGCTGCAGGGCCGTGCCCCATGGGGCTGAGCAGGTGCAGTGCGAGCTATCTGCTCAACTGTGTTTTTTTCTGGGAAACGGCAACATTTAGGGGATAAAATATGTGCGGTTCTCTGGGCCTGAGTTTCCTTGGAAACCCCAAAAGGGCTGATTTTATCCTGGGTGCAGGTTTGGTTGTGAACACATTGCACTGGTGTGCTTGCACTTTTCACTGGAAAAACCCGTGCCTTGGTGGACGTGAGTGGAGAAGGAACTGGAATCGCTGTTTTCACCCGGCTCCCTCTTCTAGATTGCTGTAAGCAGGTGAAAAAAGGGCATATTATGGGTCTGAACAGCCCAGGGCCTTGAAATTGCAAAGCATCTTGCAGCAGCTATGAAGGTGTGTACAGGGGGAATGTCTCCTGGAGCTGTGCGCCAGAAGGGACCTCCATAGTCATGTAGTCCAACCCCCTGTTTGAGGCAGGATCGTTCCTATCCAAGCCATCCTATACAGATCCAGAATCTAAACTCTGCATAAGACGACCTTCAACCCTGACACAAAACAAGGCAGACCATTCAAACCTGCCACAGGTAAAGCACGGCAGCCCAGAGGTTGTTAATGTACGCTCAAGAGATCCCAGGCAGAGACTATGCTTCCACTCCAGAGGACAGCAAACCCCCCTGGTCTGCACCAATCTGACTCTGGGCTCAAATTGCTTCCTGACCCCGGATGCGGTGATCGGTCTGGCCCTGTGACCAGGAACCTCTGGTTTGAGTTCAGCAGAAGCATTGGCACAGTGCAGTCGCCATCCCCAGACTCAGCTGCCACTAACACCCAGTGCCCTGATGAAGGTTTACGCATTGAGAAGACGTCGCTGTGTGTCTCTTGCACTGAGGGGCGCACAGCCTAGGGCCCCTGCAGCCATGCTGAGCAGGGAGCCGGTTATGGGGCTGGTGGTTGGAACTTGTGGAGCTGGGACGGGCAGGAATAGGGCTGGGTTGGGGGTTTCTGGCGCTTGCTCTGGTTCCCTGTGGGTTATCAGGGCCCTGCAGGGAGCTGTGGGAGCCCCAGTGCTGAGCTGCCCTTCAAAGCTCACTGCAGCGGGACCTGGTTCTGCACTTGTTCGGGCATCAGTGCTGAAGCCCTGCTGCTCCTCCATGCCCTAAGCATGGCTCAGCTCACCCGCAAAACCCTGTGCTTAAGGTCCCTTTGTTACTGGCATCCTCCCCTCTGGGCAGGTCATCCAGACTGTTTCCCTCTCCTGCCTCAGCCCTGTCATTCTTCCTTTAGTTTGCTCTGCTCAGCACCACCCGCTTCTGGTAGGTCTGATTCAGTGGTTCTCAGACTCAGGCGCCCCTTGTTAAACTCAAGGCCTCCCTTGAAAAATGCCAGGTCTTCACTTTTACTCATTTCTAGATTACAGAAAAATGCTAGAGCAATTCTTCTGTGGCCAAGAGCTCAGAGAGGACACACAGGTCAGGATGGTTTTAACACTGTGGACTCCTATTTGCAATCTCTGGGTTTATCTTGTGAATCCTGTGCAGGTATTTGCACACCTAACAGCGATACTATTGTGCAGTACCTTTCAAAGGATCTTGTGGCACAAGCCACCTGGTTGAGAAGCACTGGTGTAATCCATGCCCATTTTACAGATGGGGAAGGTGAGGTACAGATGCGGGGCCTTGACCAGGGTCTGACACGATCAGGACCAGAGCGAGGAGCAGAGTCCTGGAGCAACAGCTTGTTTCTGCTCCCTAACATAGCGACTCTTCACCAGCCCCCTGGCGCTGCGCACCCATGCCTGTGTACAGCTAATCACGTACAGGAATCAAAATGCCGCCCTCCCCATCCCTGAGGCCCCACAGTCACTTTGGGAGGGTAGAGAATGTCCTCGGGCTCCAGGCCTGATGGCGGGTTTGGGGTTGTCTGGCATTTGGGCAATATAACGGTCACAAGCTGGCAGAGGGTAGGTTTAGGTTAGACATCAGGAGGCGCTACTTCATGGTCAGGGCGGCTAGATCTGGACCCAGCTTCCAAGGGAAGTGGTGCTGGCTCCTGCCCTGGGGGTCTTTAAGAGGAGGCTAGATGAACACCTTGCTGGGGTCGTCAGCGGGTGTCAGTAGAAACATAATCATAGTCTGTGTTTCTCCAGCGCTTTCCAGAGCCCATTAGCAACTGGCTTCTTACCCTCAGTGGTGAAAATATATTAGGACATAAAAAAAAAAAAAATGAAACAAAGAGAAAGTAAAAAAAGATGTATTTGTTGCCATCTCACACAATCCTGAAACTAGGGGATGTGAAGTGAAACTTGGCCAGTTAGGTTAAAATTAACAAAGATACTCTTTTTCGGTCACCGTGGCGTTCACCCATGGGACTCATTGCCACAGGATGCTGTGGAGGCAGGTAGCTTAACTGCACCAGCTCTTTGGGGGCAGCCTTTCTTGTACAAGCAGTGGTGTCCTCTGAAGACACCCCAGCCCGGCCTGCCCAGGGACTGCAAATTGTTGCCAGTCCCTGCATGGGGGCCAGGCATGAGTGGAAGCAAACCGGTGTTTGCACAGGACCAGGGGCTTGGTGTGGCCCTGGGGTTTGACACCGAGCAGTTTGAGTCTTAGCTCGTTCTGTCTGACTGGAAATGCCCCTACTCAGCCAGCCCCATGCATGTGGAGCTTGGTCCAGGGTTGCCAGCCTTAGATGCTGCCGGCGGCAGGGATCACCAGGTCCTGCAAACTAGAGGCCTGAATGTCCCTGCCCACAGACCGTGGAGGGGTGCTGGCACCTGCAGACACAGGATGCTTGCGGATCAATGGTTGGACATGCCTACTTGGTTCACCTGGGCCCAAGGGCAGGATCTGGCCTGTTGCCTTCATGCAGAGAAGCCCAGATCACAGAGCCACGGCAGAGTCACATCACCTTGTGCCACGGCTTGGCATATTTCGAGCCTTAACCCCTTTTCCCCTGGGCAGTGGTGGCTTTGGGACTTGGGGGTGTCTGTCTGGCAGCCTCGATGACGGGACCCATGGTTTCGTTTGCGGGAAAGGTTTGTTCAAGCACCTTTCACCACCCACCGCAAAGCTGGCAAGTCAGTCAGCAATGCAGAAGTCCTTGACTTCAGGAAAGCCGACTTTGACAAGCTCAGGAGGCTTGTCAGTGAGGCCCTAAGGGACCACAACCCCAAGGGGAGGAGAGTTCAGGACGAGTGGCTGCTCCTCAAAGGAGTGATCCTAAAAGCACAAGCAATGTCTATCCCATCTCGGAGGAAAGGCAGCAAAAGGGCACAGCAGCCCCCTTGGCTCTGCAGGGAACCTCTGGACCTCCTGTATCTAAAAAGAAATACCTGTAAAGGATGGAGGATGGATCCACCCCAAAGGAGAAGTACTCTGCACTGGTCCGGACCTGTAGGGAGCAAACCAGGAAAGCCAGAGCTGCGACCAAACTCCAACCAGCTACACATATCAAAGACAATAAAAGGTCCTTTTTTAGATACGTGGGGAGCTGGAGGAAAAGCCAGGGTAACATTGGACCCCTGCTGAACCAGATGGGACAACTGACGCCCAGGAAAAAAACAACCTGCTTAATGGGTATTTTGCGTTGGTTTTTCACCAGCCCCAAGGGACGGCCCTGCTCAACACGGGATGCGACGGCCAGGGCGAGGGAGAATTGTTACCCTACATCTATGTGGACCATGTGAAGGAACACCTTGAGAGGCTGGACACCAAGTCAGCCGGCCTGGACAGTCTACACCCCAGGGTACTCAGGGAGCTGGCGAACATCATAGCCCAGCCCCTGGCATGGGTCATCGAAAACTCCTGGCGCTCTGGCGAAGTGCCTGAAGACTGGAAGAAGGTCAATGTGGTGCCGATCTTCAAGAAAGGGAGGAAAGTAGATCTGGGGAACTACAGACCTGTCAGCCTGACCTCTATCCCGGGGAAAGTCTTGAAAAAAATTATCAGAGGCCATTCTTGACAAGCTGTCTGATGGCAGCATCCTAAGGGATAGCCAGCACAGGTGTGTTGCAGGTAGGTTTTGCCTGACCAATCTCATCTCCTTCTACGACCAGGTGACCTCTCACCTGGACAAGGGAGAAGAGATTGACGTCATGTATCTTGACTTTAAAAAAGGCTTCGATCTGGTGTCCCGTGATCACCTCTTGGAAAAATTGGCCAACTGCGGCCTCGGCTACATCACAGTCTGCTGGCTGGGGAATTGGCTCTGTGGTCGGACCCAGAGGGTGGTGGTCGATGGAAGTGAATCACTGTGGTGTGCCGTGACCAGTGGGGTCCCCCAAGCCTCTGTCCTTGGGACGATACTCTTTAACATCTTCATTAATGATGTAGACATTGATGTCAGAAATGGACTGGCCAAGTTCGCTGATGACACCAAACTTGGGGGTAAAGCGTCCACACCTGAGGACAGGCTGGTGATCCAGGCTGACCTCGACAGGCTCAGAAAATGAGCGGCCAAACACCTGATGGCATTCAGTACCGAAAAATGCAAGGTTCTCCACCTTGGGGGGAAAAAACCCGCAGCACGCTTATAGGCTCGGCAGTGCTACGCTGGCTAGCACCACGGCCAAAAGGGACTTGGGGGTCATGACTGACCACAAGATGAACATGAGCCACCAGTGTGATGTTGCAGCTGGGAAAGCGAGCAAAACGCTGCTTGCATCCACAGATGCTTCTCAAACAAATCCCAGGATGTCATCCTCCCGCTGTACTCGGCCGTGGTGAGGCCGCAGCTGGAGTACTGCGTCCAGTTTCGGCTCCGCAATTCAAAAAGGATGTGGAGAAGCTTGAGAGAGTGCAGAGAAGAGCCACGCGCTTGATCAGAGGTCAGGAAAACAGACATTACGACGAAAGGTTGAGAGCCATGGGGCTCTTTAGCCTGGAAAAGCGCAGGCTCGGGGGGGACCTGGTGGCCACCTATAAGTACGTAAGGGGTGCTCACCAGGATCTAGGGGAACGCCTGTTCACCAGAGCACCCCATGACATGACAAGATCAAATGGTCACAAACTCCTCCAAGACCATTTCAGGCTGGACATAAGGAAAAACTTCTTTACTGTCCGAGCCCCCATGGCCTGGGACAGACTGCTGCCGGATGTGGTGCAAGAAGCACGTACTCTGGACTCTTTTAAGAAACATTTGGATGTCTGTCTTGCTGGGATCTTTTGACCCCAGCTGACTTCCTGCCCCTGGGGCAGGGGGCTGGACTCGATGATCCTCTGAGGTCCCTTCCAGCCCCAACGTCTATGAAATCTATGACACCTGCCCTCCCACTTCCAAAGTGGGCTGTTTTCTGCTGGAAGCCCCTTCAGGGGAGGGGAGCGTAAGGAGAAGCCCCCAAGGTACCGTCCACCTAAGGAGAGGAGAGAGGTGAAGCCTGCACCGACCCAGGGCGTATTTTTTTGGAGGGAAGGATCCAGTGAAGAGAGCACGGTGGCTTCACGCTCATCCCCCAGCCCAGGTCCCCAGTGCAGGCTCTGTGCAAGCAGCGCCAGGTGCTACCAGGCTAGCTGGCCTGGCCTGCATGGGTGGGCAACAAGGATGCCCAAGCTGGGGCACCGGTAACTGCCCAGGTCTGCTGTGGCATCTGCAGCAGACAGACAGACAGACTCATCATAGGTAGCTGCTGTCAGTCCTGTCGGCCCCTCGACTCTAGGCAGCAGGGAGGTCAGTCGTAGCTGGCTCCCCTGAGCAAAGGGGTTACCTGGGGCCAGTGCCAGCCATGCACCACTCGCTCCATCTACACCTGCCTTCCCGAGGGCCGGCTTCCCCCTGAAACAGAGGTGGAGATAGGGCTGTGCGACAGCGATCTGCAGCCAGCTCTGCATTGCGTTGCTTTGCGCCAGTGCAAACGGGCCTCGGTCTCCATGGCTCTTAAGTGAAGCCAGACCCAAAGCTTGGATCTGAACAGCTCTCGATTAGGTTAGAGAGCAGACGCAGCAGCTCAGGGCCCAGCCCAGGCAGCGATCCAGGAGAGCCGGGAGCCAGCCTGGGGCTTCATCCATGGGAGTATTACTGGAGCTGCCAACTCCAGACTTGCAGGACATGGTTGCCCCTTCAGCTGGGGTCAGGAAGAAATGTCCAGAGCTGAGAAGTGTGCTCTGCGGGGCATTCGCTGTTGGCAGTCTGGTCTGGTGTGCTCCAGATGCAAAAGGTTCATATTTAGGCTGCTGGGCAAAGGCTTTTCTCCTTATCCAAAGCCCCCTGAGGCTGCTGGTAGGACCTCTCAGGCTTGGCTCTGCTCCACAGTGACATCTGAATCGGAGTGGGGAGCGGTTTGCAGGTGGCTGCAGCTGGCATGGTCACGCGATGCACTCGACGGACTGGAAAGACTGCTTGTCTGTAGGCAGGCAAGCTTCGGGTAGAGGTGATACCTTTTATTAGACGAACTGCGTTTTAAGTTTGCCTGAAGTTCCCCTGCAGAGCTGTGAAGCACATCTGGAGTTGTGCACGGTGGTCAGAGGATTGTAAATGTTCGGTCCTCTGGGAACGATGTTGCATGGGCCACTCGGCTAGCAACGTCAGGGCCTAGCAGAGAGCTGAGCACGGGAGTTTTACCTGCCCTGTTCCCTGCATGCAAACGACAGGCGCTCAAGACCTCAATGGGTGCCGGGGTGAGGGCTTTGTGCTGCTAATCTGCCCACGGGCCACGCTGCCCCGGCCTTTTCCTCCCTTCCCCCTCCGCAAGGATGTTTTTCAAGCTACCTTCGGGCAGCTGCAAGCCAGTGGCTTTTGCAATCCAGTTTCCCAACCTCTTGGCAAAAGCAGCCAAAACAGATTCAAACCCCTCCTCTGCCCTCTCCGCCAGATCCGTGACAGTCGCTTACGCCCTGTTTCTCCAGGAGGGTTTTTGACCTTGCCGGGCGGCACCCGCGGCACATTCCTGGGGGAAGGGGAGCCGGAAGGACGGGCCGGCAGGAACGCGGGGTCCTGGGCTCTTGCAAAGAAAAGGGCATTTTTAAAGAAGGTGTTTGTGAAGCATCAGGCTAAAAATAACTCCCTCATAGTTTTGCCTTTGCTAAAAATAGGTTGTGCTCTTAAAAGTGGCAAAACACTCCAAGAATTTCCTGTGTGCGGCAGTCGCCAGAGGAAGGAGAGGGGCTCTGGACTTCGGGCTTGTTGTTTCCTGGGCCTGGCAAGGATTTCACATCGGGACCTTGGGCGCCGTCCCGCAACCAGCGGAGCCCTGTTTGGGGTAGTGAAATCCTCTCTGGCTTGCAGACTCTGGCTTCTTTCGCCCTTCTTGTTCGTGGGGAATGTTTCTCCCCTGAGCATCCTTGCCGCTCTCAGCGAGCCTCTCGGCCCCCTTGACCCCGTGCGTGGTTGCCGGTGGTCCTCAGCGGTCTGCTAACCAGCCTGCCTCACTTTTCTTCTCATCTATTAGAAGCGCCTGCCTGTGACACGCAGACGGGCTGAGGACCGCTCACCTCGCAGGCCAGCAGCATCGACTTTGGGGGCCACATCCATCTACCCCATTAGGAGAAGCCAGAGGAGTCCTGAAAGGCAGCAGATTTGGATGGAGCCACAAACCCCATCCTGATTTAACCTGCCCGGGAATCTGGGGTCCCCAGGCCTTGTCAGTAGGAGCAGTGATGGAGAAGGGTCTGGCATAGACGTTTTCAGGAGCAGACCCTCGGAGGAGGGCAATGGGTGGGGGTACAGGTATGGAGGCGGGTGCACAGGCACACGGTTACGCAGTGCAAACAGGTTTCTAGTGTGCGTTGAGCTGCCAAGTGAACCACAGGGGCCACCTGGCAGAGCGTCAGAGGTGGAGTTATATCTATATATTTATTTCTCTATATAGAAAGAAATATTTTTGCAAAAAAACTAAATAAGGAGCAGTGAATTTCCTCATCGTTGATTGAGCCAGCGGGATGCCCTTGGGGTCAATTCTAGTGGGAAGCAAGGTTAACCCTGACCCACTGCCATGATGGAAAACACGACCTACCTCCACAGTCAGAGACTGACCCAGAAGTGATAAGAGTTTCTGAAGGGCTGCATGCCCACCACGGCAGCCAGCTTCCCAGACAGCTCTGCTCCTAAATAACATTAAAAAAATATTTTTGGCAAAAATCTTGCTGGTCTAATGAAAGAGACCACCTCTACCACGAGCCCGGATTTCTTTTTTCTCTAGACCAATATGGCTACAACCTGGATACCTGCTCCTAAATAGACATCAAAATAAAGGGCACCCCACGTTGAGCCATACATGCCACCCTGATTGCTGATGGGCTCCTGGGCAAACCTGGCCCTGGTTATAGCTGATGAGCAATCAAACATCTGACCCTAATCCTTATTATGGAATCAGGCTTCTCTCCACACCTTCACTGCAATGAGGATTGAAGCCCTTCCCTACCCCACAGGGCATGGTGAGGACAAAACCCTATTAATGCTGACAAGGTTCTTTGAGTAAATCCAGTATCTTTTATTAGACCAACTCAAATAGTTGGAAAAAATTCTTCTTAGCGAGCTTTCAGGCACAAACACACTTGATCAGGCTGAAGAAGCATCTGCAGATGGTCTGTAGACAATCCAGGAAGAGCACAGACCATCTGCAGATGCTTCCTCAGCCTGATGAAGAGCGTTTGTACCCAAAAGCTTGCTAAGAAGAACTTTTCCAACTATTTGAGTTGATCTAATAAAAGATATTGGATTTACCCAAAGAACCTTGTCTGCCTATGTCCTTAGACCAACATGGCTACAACCAACACCCCCTGAAACATTAATGCTGTGGACGTGTACAAAGCCAGTGGTAAGCAGGATCCAGTAAGTGTTTAGTTGGGTGATTCTCAACCAGGGTGTCCTGCGATCCTTTTAAGGGTGCCGAGAGGATGCTGCACAATATTAGCACTGTTAGGTGGGCAAAGTCTATACCTGATTCCCAAGATAAACCCAGAGTCTTGAAATAGGAAGCTAGAGTGTCAAAACCATGCTGACCTGTTGCGGGCTTAGCAACAGAATTGCTCTATTATTTCTCCCTAGTCACAAAATGAGTGAAAGCAAAAAGCTGTCATTTTCCAAGGGAGGTCTAGAGTCTAAAAAGGTTGCATCCAGGGGGCTGTCAGCAACGTGCATTGCTTGCACAGGCCGCGTACAGTTCTCTGCCAACATGCAAGTCTCTGCCTTGCACCCTTGGGGCTCCCAGCCGTGGCAGAGACAGAGCCAGTCTCCCTAAGATATCAGGGCTCCCTGCCACAGCCTGCTTGGTGTGGGAAAGCCGAAGTTCTTGTCTCCAGCAAGCCCGTCTCAAGGCTGGGGCTTCCTCAGAGGCGGTGCTCATGGTGAAAACGCAACATAGCTATTCCTTGCCATGGGGTGGAGCGGTCTCTGCCAAGCCTCCTCTCCTCTAAGAGCAAACAAGGGAAAGGCACCTCCCCGGGGCACGTGAGTGCCAGGTGGAAGACGCCCCATCCCCTCGGTGCCCTGCAGACAGGATTTCTTCTGCCCGCAGGCTGCAGCCATGCCCAAGAAGCTCCCTTCCCCGGATGGGGGAGCCCGTGCCGAGGCAGGTTGGGGGGATCCCAGCTTTGTAGAGGCTTTGGCGGCTGGCAAGGAAGAATTCAGCCGCCCCGGTCAAGCCAAGCAGGTTGGGCGGCCCAGCGCCAGAGACATAGAGACACTGGAGGTAAGAGCAGTGTTACCAGGTACTCGAGACCAGGGCAAACAAAGGCAGCACTACGCATAGGGTGGCATTTAAAGGGGACGTGCCCTGGTTCGCCGCATGGAGAGCCAGGCCAGGTGGGAGCATAGGGGCCTTGTATCCAGCAGGCAGGCATGTCATTCCCTGAGGTTTGCTTCACATGGGAAGAGAAGTTACAGGGTTAAAAGCTTTCCGTGTAGTTGTGGGGTCAGCAAGGCACTTCAGCTTATTCATGCAAAGTCCCAACATGGAGCAGGGCCAAGTGCCCCTGCAGTGGCATCAGCTGAAGGGCCAGGCCCCGGTGCCCTGGGATTGGCGCCTCTACCTCTGCCAGCTCTGAAACACAGTTGATGCCTTGTTAAGCCCCTGTGGCACCTCAGAAGAAATGGGGTGCTCCATAACACCAAGGAGATGCGCTGGGGCTCAATTGCTCCCAAGCAGCTGTTGCTGTTACAGGGAGGATCCTCTGACTGCATGGTGTGCAAGCTGTCCCCGGGGGTAACGTTGCTCTTACCAGGTGTTGCTGCCAATGAGCATTGATTTGGGTTTGATGGTGTCAGCTGTAAATACGTGGGGATAAGAGCCTACCCCACCCAGCACGTGGTGTGGACGCAAGGGCACGCTCCTCAGGGCCTAGATGCTGAAGGTATTTCTATTGGTGTCAGCAGGCTCTGGCTCAGTCACCAAGACAGGAGAGTCTGCAGGGACACGGGGTGAGCAGGAAAGCCTGGCTGGAGAGATGGAGCCGAACTATGTCATCAGCTCCCCATGATGTGATCAGCCAGCCCTGTCCCAGCTCTTACTCTGCATATTTAGGCCACGTTTAACAGGACAATAAAGACACCAGAATAGCACCATCCTTGTCACAATGATGTTCTTGCATCAACCACGTAGGGGGTTGAGCAGGAATGGGTTTCTATCTGCTTTTTCAGAAGTTGCTTCAGTTTGAATGAAAAAGTCTAGGTAGCAGGGAATCCACCAGGTCCTCAGCACCGGTGCTTCATTACGTGCCTGAAACGTTGGGCCTCCTGGCTTGTTCTGCTGTTGTCCGCTAGATGACGGAGACCTCTGCTTTCAGCAGTCTCCCTGCATAGCCTTTTCATCCACCTCCTGTCAAAGGGGGAGTGAAGCGAAGCGAGCTAGGCGGTCACCAAGCTGGTCATGGTGAGATGGTTTTGTCAGACCTCGAAACCCTTTTGCAGCTCTGCCCACGTGGCCAACCTCCTCTGTGAAACGTGGGTCCCGCTATCATACCTAGTCTTTCTGTCATGCAGAGGAACGACTCTGCATTGCCCTCCTCATACATTCGAGGATCACGTTGTTTCTCTTAGCCATGGCTGTGCGCCGCGAGGTGGCCCAGGTGGCCATCAAGTCCTTTCCAGAGTCCTTTGGCACTAGGTGGCAGGGGAACAAGGAATAGCTTGTTTGCCTTGAGCAAACAACTACCATGGGATAAGTAGACAACTCACAGTGCCTCCACCATCAACTTACCCCTAATTCCTTCAGGGTTAATTCTACCCTAGACCACCAGGGTTACTGCAGGCATGGTGTTCATATCATCTGTGTGCTGCTCTGCTGCACGAGGATGAAGTATGATGTCTATCCAGGCCCTGTGGGGTGTGTTTTATCCTGGCCTCAATGCCCTGCAGTGTTTCAGAGTGGTCCCCCTTCATATGGGGTCAGGCCCCCCCCTAGTGAGGGCCAGGTCCTGACCTATCAGTGTGTGCACTGCAGATAATCCTTGTTGATAGCCAGCACTTCATAGCCGAAGGGATTTCCAGGCTGGGAGCAGTGCAGCCCATTCCCCTGTGCTCCGCTGGATTTCGCCCCTTCCAGACTTTGCCCCCAAGAGGCACTGAGAAACGCTCCCCAGCCTCCGCCTGGCCTGGCATGGGGACAGGACCTGGTGAGAAGCTGGCACGAGCTCCTTAGCAGATGGCTGGAAATCTGCTCTCCAAGGAGCACGGCATACCAGGTTGATTTGTCACATTCCGGGTAGCAAAGCCACGTGGGCAGCTGCTGCCAGGTGGATAAGATCTCCCCCAGAGCCCCCAGGGGAAAGGCATGTGGCTGCAGGGGATTAGCACGCATTCCACCCGGGCAGGGGGCCGATGGGTAGCTTCATGCATGCAGCCCTTGATATGCAGCCCAGAAGCCCTGGCGCTCCAAGGAAGGCCCCGCAGGGATCATGGCACAGCATCTAGGGACAACCAATGCCAGGACCCGGCATGAGGGTCTGTCTCTGTGGAGTAGCAGAGAGAAGGGGAGGCTGGCAGCCCCTTGGGGTGCCCATCCCACAGGCCAGGAGACCCCTGCAGAGCCCACGAGCTGCCACGTGTGCACTGTGGTCACCCCATGGATCAGAGCAGCTCCCGCTGGGAGATGAGGGGTCTGCAATGCTGTGGCAAGGGTCGGTACATCCCCTTCCGGCCTTCTGACATGTTGGGGAGCAGCCTGGCTGACGCATGCATAGTACTGTCTCTTCCGTCCTGTCCTGTGTGAGACCCACGCTGCATCTTCACGCGCACGCACGGACTGGGTCAAAGGCAACCCAGGAGAAGGCCTTCGAGTGCCACCTGCTGGCTAGTTTGCGAGCGTGTCCTGAGCCCAGAAAGGGAATCAGAAATCGCAGAGAAGTGGAGCTGGAGGGGACCTGCACAGGTCACCTAGTCCAGCCCCCTGCCCAAGGCAGGATCAGCCCCATCCAGACCAGCCTATACAAACCCAGTCTCCAACCTCTTAGCAAAACTACAGTCACCCCTGACACAGCGCAAGAAATAACACCCGAACCTGACACAGGTAAAGCAGGGGAGCCGCCGCGGCCAATGTCCTGCTGCTGTGAAAGTTGTTAATACACGCTGGAGAGATCCCAGGCAGAGGCCATGCCCCTGCTACAGAGGAAGGCCGTCCTCCCCCACTCTATACCAGTCTCTTTTCGGGGAGGGAGATTCCTTCCTGACCCCAATGCAGTGTCGGTCTGACCCTAAACGTAGGGGCAAGGCCCTCTAGCAGAGTTGAGACCCAGCAGGAGCATTGGTGCAACCCAGTCCGCATCCCCATCCTGGGCTGCAGCCAGCACCTCTGGGGGAGGCTTAAAACCCCCCTGACACATGGAGCAGAAAGCAGGGGTGAGGACAACCAGCAAAGCCAGAAGCATAGAAATCCCCATAGTAGGCCATAGGCATCGCTACACCTAGATCACTGATGTTCAGCCTTTTTTCATTTGCACGCCCCTTTTTGAATGGAGGTGCAGACCCCTTTGAATTGTAAGTGTGGGTATTCACATACCTTTGATTGATCACAGTCATCTTCCACGGACTCCTTAGACATAGTCGGTGGACCCCCAGGAGGTCTGCGGACCACAAGTTGAAAACCACTGGCCTGGACCCAGTGGTACATCGCTGACTCCCCCTCCCTGCTTTTCCCCAAAGGAGGGTGAAGCCTAGAAATCTCCTAAAGCAGCTCAGGGCCTGTCCCGCTTTAGACAGGTCTGGTGTGCCGCAGATCCCAGGGAAAGCTGCCGCGGCGGGTGGAGGGGCGTTCTCGAAGCCCTGGGCCTTGCATCTTCTCCCTGGCTCTCCCGGGCTTTGACCTTGACTTCAAGAGGCCACCAGGTTCAGTGCCTCGGTTCCCCAAACACATAATGGGAGCATGGCACTGCCCTGCATTGATAGGGGAAGGCTTAGTTCCTCAGGTTGCTCCTTGTAGCCCCTTTCAGGGACCTCGGCTCTCTGTTTCCTTTCCATGGCCCTGGGCAGGCAGGGCCCCCCATCACACTGCTCCCTCCCCTGCCATCCGGGGGCCTCCCGTACAGTGAGAAGGGCCACGGAGAGTAAATTGCCATCTCAGAACCGGTGGTGGCTTGTCTGGGCAAGGCTAAGGCATGAGGGGGACACACTAGGGAAGAAGGGCACGTGTTTAAAGCACTAGTCCAGGACCGGGGGTGGAGGCTGGGGGGTGCTGATGCTCCTGCTGGTGCATAGAAAACACGGAGGGTCTCACTCTTCTGCTTTGGCTCCTACCGGTCACTTTCTCTGTACCACGGGCACGATCCTTTTCTAGCATCCTCTGAGCAGGTGGTATCTAACTGTTCCCTAGTCACAGCAGTGGAAGGGCCTCATGGTGTCTTCATCTCCCCTGCTTTTACCTATGGCCTCTTATAGGGTGTTGTGGTGTTTCTGGTCCTGGGCCTTGTAGCTAAGTGGGAGGGTTTGATGTGGGATCTTGGGGATTCCTTGGGTTAACCGCTGCCTGTGACTGCGGGGGGCCAGGCTGGATATCCCAGAAGGTCCCTTCCAGCTCCACGTTCCCATGCCTAGGTGCTAGTCCTGCTTTGCTACTGATTCCCCGGATAACCTTGGGTGAGTCACTTAATTTCTCTCTTCCCTTACCTCCTGATCCATAAAACAAAAGCAACTGATCTTCCCTTCCTGTCCTGTGTCACTGGTCTATGTGACTGTCTGCTCTGCAAAGCAAGGACTGTCTCCCCCTACACAGGCCCCATGCCCAGCATGAGGGGGCTTGGGCTCAGCGAAGCTCTCCCGCCATCGCTGGCCAAACAGACATGAATATGGTTGTGCTGCCGCATCTCATGCCAGATCCATCTGTAGCCAGAAGTGTTTTTTTCCTTCGGGATTTGTACAGAGCCAAGCGCAGCGGGGGCTGGGAGCCATAACAAAGGCTCTGACATGACACTGCAGGATAAATAAGAGACCCTGCCAGCCCAGAGCTGCAGGAAATCCAGGCAAAAATGCTTCTGCTTAAAAAATAGCTGGGGACTTCCTGTTCTTTTGGCAGACAAGGAAACATCTCCGGACTTCTTCCCTTCTTCGAGGACCAAGCGAGGTGCTTGAAGGCTAGGATGCTCCTTCCAGGCTTGCTGGCCGTGCCAGGAGGTCTGGGGGGCAGCTGGCTCTCGGGTGGAGCACTTTGCATTCCCTGGGAGCTTCTCAGCTGCTTTCCTCTGAGCTCTGCCGACCCTGCGCTTCCTCTTCTATCCCGAACTGCTGTCCCAACATCCACGTTTCTGCTCATGCCACGTGCATGCGGCAGGGCAGGGCACGAGAGCTGTGTGCAGCGTGCACCACAGCTGTCAAGGCCCGGGCACTGTACTGCTCGCAGTGTCATGTTAGCCAGGGGCCGTCGCGCTAGGTGCTGCGCACACACACCACCATGGTGCCAGGTGCCTGCCTCAAAGAGCTTACAGGGGAGCACTGGCTCCTGCCTAAGGGAGATGGATGGAGATGCTGAGCAGGGGCTGGGAGACCTGGCTTCCATCTCTGCCTACCCACCGCTCCTGCCTGTTGAGACTACAAGGGGCTGGGGTGAACTGATGCGCTCGTCCTGGGCAGTTTCTGGGGAGTCACAGATCTGTGACAGCTCCTTTGGCATTTGACCCGAGCACTGCAAGGTAGCGCAACTTTGTTCCTTTCCTCTTTTGCCTTGTCTGCTTAGAGATCGCTGATGCTGGGCATGTCATGGTAGTCCAGCAGGGCTTTTCCATGCATACAATGGAGGGGAGCAGGGCTGGTTACACTCAGTATCCTACTCACTCTCCAGAGAAAGCGACCCTCAAATTCCTTGAGAGACGTGCTATTCCTCTGCTGTCCGCTTGAGGGGTCTGCGCACTTCCAGCCAGAGCAGCAGGTATCGCTCCCCCGGGTGTGCCCTGAGAGCGGGCCTGGACCCGGCCAGACACAGGAGCCCCCATCAGTGGCTAGAGCCCTGATTCTCACCCGGGTGCTATGAGATCTTTGTAAGGGTGCCGCAGGGGGCTGCACAATATTAGCACTGCTGGGTGTGCAAACACCTGTACGCGATTCACTCAGAGATTATTGCACGTAGGACTCCGTCGTCTCGAAATCGTTCTGCCCCGTTACAGACTTTGCTGAGCTCTTTGCAACAGAGCTGCTCTCTTAATTTTCTGTAGTCAGCCAGCCAGCGAAAGCAAAGCGCTGCCATTTTCCGCAGGGGACATCCAGACTAACGAGGGGCGCTGCGAGTCTAAAAAGGTTAAACACCGCTGGGCGAGAGGGAGGTGCTGGATGCGCCGCAGCTGATTCCTCGGGGCAGAACAGGAATGGGCATGGGTGGCAGGACAGCAGGGCCCCCCTCTGATCTCGCACAAGAGCTGGCAGGTATATTAGCAGAAGAGCAGGGCAGGGGGTCTCCTCATGTCAGAGCCGGCTACAGTTGCTCATTGCATTGGAGAGATTCTGCATTTGCTGGCTTAGCCCGCAGAGGTCTGGGCCCTGGGATGCAGCAGTTTGTCACTGTCGGTGATTTGGGCTCTTGCAGGTTCCCGCTGCTCGGATCGTGATTTGGCAAAAATGACACAGTTTTTCCCACTCCCCAGAGGAATTTCCAGGATGAAGTCCCCAAATTTGGGTCTGGATTTGGGGAGAGCATATGTCACGGATTTTCCTACTCTGGGTTCTGGTTTGGCCCATCAGATCTTGCAGCCAGGAGCTTCGGGTCCAGGTTCCCAGCACTTGGGCATTCCCAGTGCTCTGGTCCCTTGTCTGTGGGGGTCCTGGGAAGGTCTCAGCTGGTTTCTTTTTGGAGCCCCAGAGCAGGAGGGAGCCCAGTGCTCAGCCCCGGTGTGTGGCAGATCAGTGCTTCATGCAGACTCCTTGGTTTGGGCCGAAATCACAGGCAGGGCAGCCATGGGGTGAGGACCTGGGGGCAGGATTCCCACCCACGGCATGGGTTCCTGCTTTCCGCTGCATCCTGGGGATGCTGCTGAGTGCCAGCCATTGATGCTAACCTGGGCTAATGGGACATCAGCTGCTAGGGCAGGATCTGGCTGGTGGCAGGAGCATGGAGGAAGGAGACTTGTCCCCCATCATCCTGCAGACCGTTGAGTCAGTACCAGTGTAACACCCCTGAGCCCTAGCACGGCACGGGACCCTCTCTGCACCCCTCTACCCTGTGGGGCTGTGGTTTCAGAGGCCATCGCAGTGAGTGCAGACGGTCCAGGGGCAATGACCGCAGGGGCATCCGGGCCCAGCAGAAGCCTGGATTCACTAGGGCAGCTGCTTTCTCATCTCAAGGGCCAAAGACCCATGCCCTTTGCTTCTGCAGCTTGTGAGCCAGCTCACCCACACACAGGCAGGGGCTCTGGTCCATCATCCCTGCAGGCACACGAGGTCAGCCCAGAGCTGAACCCCACAGCCCTCAGTTTGCTCCCCGCGGGGCGCTGCGCAGTCCGCCGTGCGGGGGCTCGAGGTGCCCAGCAGTGCTGAGCCCCACCAGGGCACATCCTGGCCCCCAGCAGCGTGGGGGCCAGCTGGCTGGTGGCTCCTGCCCTTTCGGAAGCACTCAGGCAGCCGAAGCACTCCAGGAACTTGTTAGCACATGGTTGACCTGTCAGCGGGGAGCGAGACCAGCAGAGCCAGCCCGGTCCCCATCCGGGAGAGGTTGCATCTCGCCTGCCAGCACTTTGCGAGCTGCCAGGAGCCGCCGGGTGACGACCTCTCTGGCTGTCAGCAGGTGCCGGATTGACAGCACGGCTGCTGTTGCAAGGCCCTGCCTGGCAGCCTGCACAGAGCGGGGAGATATTTCTCCTGGTAGCAGAGGGGCAGCAGCACTGGGCCCTGCTCATCTGGCTGGGAGTACCCTATTTACTCATGTAGAAGCTGCGCCCAGGTAGGCTGCACCCCTGCATATTATCTGAGAAGTACCTTGCCTGTGGCTTGTAAGTGCTGGGTCTTGGATTTCCTTGGATTTCCAGGGATCGTGTCTGTATTGCTGTTTTCTGAAGAGGCCAAGTCAGAAGCAGTTTCTCTTTAAAAGCTGCCCCGTGTTGAAGAGTGGAGCACATCTGCCCCACGTTAGCTGAGGGATTGTGCTAGATGAGAAAGTACGACAGTGATCGCTCCATTGATACCGCTTCCATCTTGCCCCATGCGTGGCATGTATAATGGCTGAACCTTGGTTTTTGGCAGCAAAATTTCTGGGAGGGGGGTGGAAAGTGCAGCTGTTATGTGGGTAAATACGGTCCCAGTGGGGCAGTCTCCTTCCTGGCCATGCCTGGGCAGCTGGACCCTTGCGTGGTACAGATGAGGGTACCTCTGATGACCACCCGCGGACAAGCACTCCCACCAGTGACCCGTCATCAGGGCCAGCTGTGCCCAGCTGTGCCCAGAAGCACCTCGCTGCATCCCAGAGGTGTCAGGGGAAGACAACCTGGGGCATATTTAAGAAGGAAACCAGCATTAAAACACCCTCTGGGTTCTTGGTTATACCCCAGGAGGTTCCAACAGAGCGAAAGGCCGAGGCATAAAGCTAGAGAAGGGATTAGCTATCGTCTTCAGCATCGCGGTCTCCCGCGGCAAGTGGCTGGGTTTGGGGCACGCCGATTCGTAGCAGATCCATGAGGAGGAAGGCAGCTGCCTGCATAAATTCGCTAAGAATTTCTTCTCGTAACAGGAGAGAAACCCACAAATAGCGAAATGTCAAAAGTACCTTGATTGGGAAAAAACAGCCTGCAGGAGCCCTGAGCTGCATCGAGTCGGGAATGGAGAGATGTGGGAACATTGTTTCCCGGAAAGAGCAGCAGGAACCTTAGCTGACCCGGCTCCAGTGACTTCAGGGCATGGTGGGGCCAAACCCCACTGAGTTGCACCGGTGGAAACAGAAACACTGACTTGCTGGTTGTTATAGCCCCGACATTGAAACCTGCAGCCAGGGCTGAGCTGGGGAAGAGCTGTGGGGAATGCAGAGCTGCTGCTCCCTTGTTATTGTAGGGTTGCCAGCTGGGTTTGTTCTGATTTTTAAAATTGCATTGGTGGATTAATGAAAAACATTTTGAAACCCCTGGTGTCTGCCCTGAACTCCGTCGTACAGGGTGGCCATGCCTGCGGGCTGATTGCTGGGTGGCGCTGGGAGTGCATCCGCTCCGACTGGGACGGCAGGCCCGGGATCACCAGGTTGTCAGGCTGTGGTGCAAGGACTGGGCCAGGAAACCGAATCTGCGCTCCGTCTCTCCAGGGTTGAGGCCGGCGGCCTTGCTCTCAGTTCTAGCCCAAATTTGCACCTGGCTGTTCCCAGGCCTGTTCAGATAGCCCTCCGAGGGGATTAGGATCGGGCCCTGAGAGCAGGATCGGTGTTCCTGGTGTTTGCTCCATCTCCTCAAAGCCACGTGCGGGCTGGAAATGCCCGGTCACGTTGCAGGCGCTGGTCCCGCCGGCTGGGTTTGCTCCGTGAGGGACGGCGCTGAAGTGAACCGAGCTGGGTGGTCTTTGCTCTTCCCAAGGGAACAAGCCAGGTAGCTGCTGACTCCACGAGCCTGGCCTCTGCTTTGCTATTCTCATCACCAAGGACTCCCGTCCTGCCTCTGTTAAAGCCGGCATGATCCCTGCTGCCCGGCACTCCTAGCACAAACCCGCTGCGGATCAGCGCAGCCCAGGGCTTGGGTGCACATCACGCGGGGCCTCCCTGCCTGTGGCCCCTGGCAGAGCGAGAGCTGAGCCTGGCTGACGCTCACCAACCCCGGAGGCAGCGCTGCAGGGGAGAGACCCTGCTACATCACTGCCCACCCTGCTGCAGGGGCATTGATGCCGCAGCGATGGGCACCGGCCAGGCCCCGTGGGCTAGACCAGGGGTGGCCAGTCTGGCATGACCAGGGAAGATCAGGAAGGGGACAGTGGTAGAGAGGTCAGGGAGCAGAAAGCAGAGTGGGTGATTGGGCAGGAAGCAGACGGCAGGGCAGGAGATCAGACAGGGAGCAGAAAGCGGAGCAGAGGAGGGGGATTAGAGTGGCCTTTGGGGAGGGTGTGGGGCTAAATTGTGGCAGGCCTGCCAAAACTGTGTGCCCTGCCTGTCCCCCCTGGCCTAGACCCAGTCTCGCAGGGGGGCTCCAGGCAGCTAGTCGGCTGCACCAGAGGGAATTAGGCTGTGGGGCGCAGTCTGCCCACCCTTGCTCCCCTTGCTGTGGCTGGCGCCAGCCCCACGCACGCAGCGAGCCGAGCCGGCATCCCAGAGCACTGTCGCGGTGCTGCCTGCAGAGGCTGCTGCACTCCCGCGTGACTCAGCCTTGCAGCAAAAGCAGCTCCAGGTTGTGCTGCTCCTCCCTCCTGGGTGTCTCCCAAACCCGGTGCCAGCTGGGCAGGGGGGCCATGGCATCGGGCAGCTCCAAGGGGACTGGACAGGGCCTGTCCCCACTGCCGAGAGCCACCTCGGATGCTACCTTCTCCTTTTGCAGAGCTCAGCAGCTGTTGCTGATGCCTCGGTCTCTTTATAGCTGTGTTGCCAGGTTAACTCCATCATGCAGCATCTGTCTGGCAGCCGGGCTGGGATTGTTGTTCTCAGTCGCGGACAGGCTGAGCGGGGCCAGGACCCTCGTGCCCGTGCAGCGAAGATAACCGTGACACTGCTGCTCGTTGCTTATGGGGAGTGGGACACTGCTGCTCCTCTGCTCGGGAGCCAGGGCAGGCTGCCTGCAAGGGAGAGGTGTCCAAGCCTCCACCCATGCATTGCCCCAACAATGGTCTGCAGCCTGGCAGCACCAGCTTGCAGTGCCCTGCATGGGGCTGAGAGGCCTGGCTTGTGTCAAATGAGGCACTGCTGGCTCCAAGGTCCAGCTGGCCCAGCATGAGTGCCCAGCTGATGGTGCTGGGTACTGTGGATGGGCCTAATATGAAGGATAAAGCAGAACATCTTGCATCTTGGTGCGCTCTTGCCCGCTTCTGGCAGGAGTGGCAATTGCTGTATTGTGTGTCCTGTGACAGTGTCCATGGCCCCACACTGCCAAGAGCCAACCTGATCCTCTTGAAGCGGGGGGGGCAACTCTTTTGGCAGCCGTGCCACAAATTGGCCACCCCTGTCTCGGAGTATGATGTGAAGGCATGATCTCCGGGAAGAGGAAGAAGGAGCTCTCTCCTTGGGTCCCCAGCGAGGTTCCCTGGGCCTGCCACACTATTTAAGACATGAGGAGCGGCCAGCTCCACGGCCTGAGCTCAGGAGGCAGCGTTCGGCCCCTGCCTGCTGCTTTCCCCTGCTCCGAGCCTTGCAGCTGCTGCCAGAGGAAATTTCCTGGCCTTGGATGCAGCCTGACAAAAGAACTGCTGCTGCATGCAGTTGCTATAGAAACCGGCAAGCATCTCATTAGATGTAATTAATGAAGCAGGGGCTGGTGTGGAGGAGCTGGAGGAGCAGGCCCCAGGGAAGGAACCTCAGTCACAGCTGCTGGCCGGTGGGTGCAGTAGCCTGGGACTGACCAGCACTTCCAGCCAGCGCCCCGGTGCCAGCCACACACACCCCTTTTCCGCCCCGCTTGTGTCCGCAGCGTGGGTCAAGGTGCCAGCAACAGGCAGCTCCACGGTGGTGCTGCTGCTGGGGCTGGGTCTGGTTGTGAGTAACCAGGATGTCAGAGACCAGGGGGTACCATGGCATCATAAACCCATTAAGAGGATACAGTGGGGACAGCTCCTAATTCGTGTGCAAGACAGTTTGGTTCAGATCCCCTCGATCTCTTTCCAGCAGGGAAGTGACCAAGGTCCTTCACCAGCAGCAGTGTCACTGTGAGCAAAGCCACGAGGTATCCGAAAGGTGCCTGTTAGCAAACCCGTCACCCGCTGTCAGGCAGATACACTGGGCCACATAAATTTTAATATCACTTTGGGCTGGAGACTTTGAATCCAACTCAGAAAGACCATCCTTGAAGGGGAAGGGAGGCCACAGAGCAGCTGCGTTCTTCGGTTGAGGCTGGGGTTTGCCGTCAGGAGCAGGAAGCGGAAGCAGGCGGCTTAGTCTCTTTGCCTGAGCATGGCACAGAGGTGCCCAGCACTGAAAAGGGCTCAGAGGGAGGCCCGAGGGAGGGTGTACTGGGTCTAGAAGCTGCACTCGCTTCATTCCCTGCTGGAGGAGATGTGCCCTGGACTGTCCCAGCCGGAGCGGCCCTGCAGCATGGCACCAGGTTTGCAGAGAGCAGGCAGGGCCGCCCTGCTCGCTGCACTGGAGACACAGGCTGGTTCAGTGCTTAGCACAGAGACCCCAGGGTCTCCACTCAGCTCTGCCTCTGCCCTCCATGAGATGCCTGGAGGGCAGCTGTGAGGCAGTCGGGACCCTGCTCATATTGGCTCTCTGTGCCTCAGTTTCCCCGTATGTGTAAAACAGAAGTGGTGATCCTCTCTGCCCCGTGGGCAAGATGACAGGACAGCATCCAAGTGCTGAGGAGATGGGAGTTCAATCCCAGGCTCTGCTAGTGGATGGAAAACCTGGGGAGGTCCCTTCCCCTATTGTTGCCTCGGTTTGCCCATCTGTATAACGGGAATACAGGTGCAGGCCATTGAGGCACAGATGAGCCAAGGGTTGCTGTTCTCACCCTCCGAGCTCCCCAGGCACTCTCTGCTGGTGTGAACATTAGCCCTGAGTGCTGCTCAGGCAGGTCTGAAGCCTGAACCTTACCCTGCAAAGCCCATCCACCACTCCTGACCTCAGCCAAGCCCCCAGAGTCCATCACTGCCCTGGCCACATGTTCCCACCAGCCCCAGTAAGATGCAGGCAGAGAAGGGAGGAGGTTGTTCTCTGCCTGGTACTCCCCAGCCTGTGGTCGTGCCCGCCGGGGGCAGCATGGCAGCTGGGCGGGTTGGGTTATGCTAGCCAAGGCGCGGGCAGCCTGGGTCCCGCAGGAACCAGTGGAGGAGTTTGGCCTGTCGGGGCTCAGAAAGCCCCCATGGGGCTGCCTCATCTGCTTCTCCAGCCACAATGGCTATCCCCTCCGGGGGAGTCAGAGCTACTGCTGCTTGCAGCAGGCCCCAGGGCAAGCGCCGTACGGGCTCAACGGGAGGATACAGGCACCAACTCCTAGCTCTGCCCCCGCTACACTCTGCAGGGTGGATTCCCCAGTAGCCGGGAGGGTGCCTGAGCCCCGGGGCACTTGGTAGGCTTGTTTCAGCCCAGACTGCGTGTCGTCCGAGGGGACCCAGCTTGGTGTCGCTGGGCCTGCTGCTCTGCTCACAGTTAGTCCCCGCGGGTCTACAGCCGTTCCTTCCAGAGCCTATTTATTTCCTTTGCTCATTACCAACTCCACCTCGCTCCTTGTTAATTAAATACGGCTATTTCTAGCTCTTGCTCCTTTCCCGGATGCTTGCCTAAGCTTTGCCTGCTGCAAGGCCGGGCACAGATCAGCCCTCGAGTTGCAGTCGAATTCCAGCATGCATCTCTTCCCATCGAGGCTCTGTGCCACCTCTCAGGACGCCTGAGCTCTGTTCAAGGCTCCTCCACAGACTCTCTACGTGACTTCAGGCAAAGCACAAAGGGCCTGGGGAACCGTGCGTTGGCTTGATGGTCTTCGGAGCAGACTGCAACCGTTGCCATCACCAAGCCATTGAAGAGCTGCACATCCATCCGTGCTCCACCCAGCAGCTGAGACCAAGTGATGCCCTGGGAAGCCCCCAGCTACTGAAGGGATCATGGCAGAGCCAGCAAAAAGCTCAGGAGAGTCTCCGTGTGCCTTCTGCCAGCTGCCAGATGGCAGCAAAAGCCTTCCTCTAGTGCAGCTGTGTGCAATGAAACCACATCTGGAAAAGGACTGGGTGCCCATTTACCTTCCAGACTGGTATACAGGCCTGGGCCACATTTTTATATTGGCAGGGTTGTGCCAGTAAGGAGTGTGATTTGGGGATCAATATAGCCCCACTGGTACAATGTCGGGTGCAAGCACCGTTCTCCCAGTATAAGGGTGGGATCCATCCCAAGGTGGGTTTTACCAGTATAGGGGGAAAGCTTATCTCATTATAAGCACATTTATACTGGTGTAAGTGCACCTGCCGTACACGATCCAGGATAATTGACCCTTTGGTGTCACCAGGGTCAATTATCCATCACAGCCAGGCTTGATGTGGGATGTAGGTCTCATTGCTGCTTTGAAGATGTGATATTCCCCAGAGCTGTATAATGCACTCGCTGCTGCTTGTTCGGGGTCACTCCGAGTACTGTACTGCACTTAATGCACAGTAAATACGGCATTAATGAACATGTAGCTGCACCCGCTGTGGACAGTAGGGCCGGGTGGAGGTGCTTGGCTCCATGCAGGATTGAGCTGGGAGGCTGCAGGGACACGTGTGCTGATGGTGCCCGATCCAGGATGCATTGTGTCTGACACTGCGGCAAGACCTCTATCAGTCCTGTATCTCCCTGGGCAATGTTGCGTGTGGCACTGTGCCCGTACAGGGTACTCCTCTCCTCCCCTGAGTGAGCTTATAAAGGAGCTTGGCTGAGGCTTGTCATCCAGGCCTCCACAGCCCTGACTCCAGCAATATCTTGAGAGTCTCTTAGGGTCCCTTGACTTGTCCCCGAGCAGAGATGGGGCTTTTCCTGGCTGGCCAAGCATCCCAGCAGCTTCTGCCCCCCTCTCCCTGGGTGTTGGCATTTCAGTGACCCACAGTGTTTATGGAGCCCGGTGCCTGTACGTGGCTCTTGACCCCTCCAGTGACACAAAAGAGACTTCCAGGCTCGGGGTTAACGGCCCTGACCCTCACAGTGTGGGCAGGTCCCTCCCTAGGGCTCGGGCATGTTTTAGCTCAAGCCAGGGAGGCCGATGTTTAGACCCTGAAGTCACTCATGGCTCACGGCCCATCCGGGGGCAGCTGGAAACAGCAGGCGCCGGGGGCTGTTGCCTTGCAGGCAGTCACGGGGCTTGTACAGATGTGGTATCTGCACACCCTGGTTGACATGTGCACCGGTAAAGGCTTTGCACATCCACCATGAGGCACGCTTGCCTTTAAAAACGGGACCATCTTTGCTTCCGGTAGTCTCTGTGAGACCTGGGAATTTCGTGACAGCCCACGCATGGTGTCGGGGGCCACAGGCCTTCTCACTGGCACGGCTGAGGCTGGGGGGCTTGGACGAAGGGTCGGCTTGCCCCGCTGCAGGGTTAAGCCTCCCCACGACTACTGTTGTAGGATGCTATACAGTGCTTGCAGCCGTCAGCGCGCTGCTTCCCAGGGCACGTCATAGTGAGATGCCCCCAGCGCCCGTGCGGCAACCGGGGTGGGTTCAGCCCCTTTCCCAAAGCCCACACG
>NW_017728999.1:232096-258428 GCF_001723915.1 Gavialis gangeticus | reverse complement strand
CTGTTGTAGGATGCTATACAGTGCTTGCAGCCGTCAGCGCGCTGCTTCCCAGGGCACGTCATAGTGAGATGCCCCCAGCGCCCGTGCGGCAACCGGGGTGGGTTCAGCCCCTTTCCCAAAGCCCGCACGTGCCTGTACGTTTGGGTGCATGCAGCGTGAGCACCAATTTGGTGCCCGTGGCCCTCTTCTCACTGATCCTCCTGCCTGGCTCTGGCAGCGATTGCTTGCGTCTGCCGAGTGCCTCATAATAACAGCAGCAGAGCTACAGGCAGGCTGCACACCTGCTAGCAAAAAAGAGCGAGAACCAGCAGACTCGGACCGGGGGAGAGACGGACCGCCAGCCAGACGCAGGGACCTCGGTGGAGGTGCTCCCCCATCTCCTCCTCCCTGTCACTTCATTATATCTGGGGGCTTTAGCATCTCCCTTCCTCTTCCCCTTGCCCCCCCGAATTGTATCTGGATTTCGCCGTGGTGGGACGGCCAGACCCCGGGACCCGCATGCTGCAGATGGTGAGGACGCTGGCCCAGTTCACGATCGCATTGGAAGACATGCGAGAGATCGGGGACGGGGCCGACACTGCCGCCGGCGCCCCCTCCGGCATGGGGGGCGCGGCCGAGGAGGCACCGGAGAAAGGCATCGGCAGCCGGAGCAACCCCAACAGCGGCACTGCCGAGGTGACAAGGACTGGGGCGGGCGGAGGGGGCGCGTCGCGGTCGATGGAGGGGGCGCGTTGGGGAAAAGTCGCGGGCAGGGGCGTTAGGTGGGTTCTTGTTCCTCAGCGTGTCAGGGTACAGGCGTGTTGGACTGCTGTGGTATGCACACATGTGCCACGTGCGTGTCTGTGGGTCTGCATCACGCGGTGGGGCTGCGCGGCACATTGTCCTAGACATCCATCCGTGCAGCAGCTCAAGTCTCTCTGCCTCCTTGGCAGAGGTGTCATCCCCAGAGGTGCCCAAAGGAAGGCCACAGTCCTCTTGCAGTGTGGGTGGTTCCCAGGGGCCGTGCTTTGGTTGGGGGCCCTGCGGTGCCCGCCGGTGGGATTCGGGACTCTGCTGGAGTCGGCTCCCCCTGCTCCGGCCGGCGGAAGTAGAGAGGCTGCTTTGCAGACGGCTTGTTCTCCCCTGCCGGACGGGGAGGAAGGGTGCGATGAAGACGATGGCATGTGGGCCACAGCCTGTAAGAGGAAAGCCAGGTACCTCTGAGCTGGGCTGCTGGGGCCCCCATCCCGTGATGCCTCACCCCAGGCCGATCCAGCCCCCTCCGTGGAGAGCTGCTGGACTCCTTTCACGTGGGACGTGGGTGGCGCTGCATGGAAAGCAGGCGCTTGGGGCCGCGGTTGTTTGTGCCTCCGTCTCATTGCTGCTAACAACAGGGGCAAGATGGCAGTTCTCCCTGCTAATGTTGTCGATGCCAGGCGTGGGGCTAGCCAGCCGCCCTTCCTGGGGGTTGAGAAGGAGAAGGATCTGCTTTTGGGAGGTCCCAGGATCCTCTTTCCCTCCATAGTCAGCCCACATGCAGCTTCAGGAGCCAGAGGGGAGGTGCTGGGATCCAGGATAGAGGTCCTGGGGCCACGCTCGCTAAGGGCAGGGCCTCCGCAAGTCAAGGCACATGCCTCTGGCTGTGAAGCATGCATCTCCTGAGTCCTTCCTCCCATATATTAGCCCCCTAGCAGGATGCAGGCCCCCCATACTGCAAGCTAGCTTTGCAATTCTCTGTGGACATCCCCTAACATCCTGCTCAGCCCCAGGCAGGCACCGGGGTGTCAGCAATTCAGGACACACGTGTCCAGGCGACATCAGTGTGTGGGGTTGTGATGGGGCGGGCGGTTCGGGGGCTGTGGGAGCCTCTTTTCCAGCCCGGCTCTCTGTGCTCGGCCGCCCCGGATGCATCTTAGCTGTGCGCGAGCGCTCTTCCATGTTTTGCTGCTTTAACGATTTGGAGCATCGTTAACCCTTGCGGTCACAGAGCAGGGCACTGCACTGAAGGCCATCTGCATCCCTGAGACCGGTGTCCTCAAGGAGGTGGGGGGTGGACTGAGCCCGGGGTTAGGGTCATAGTGGTTCACAGAGGTGAGAGGGCATGAGCATGTGTGTGTGCATGCGTGTGTGTAACCCACAGTTGACTTCTTCCCCCATGTCTGCCACAGACTCCATGCACGACCTTGGGCAAGTCACTTTCCTAGTCCCCGTGCCTCAGTTTCTCCACCTGTCCAACCAGGACAATTTGGTGATGTCTGGGAGGACCATTGCCCCGGCATTGACAAATGCCCGTAAAAAGATCCCTGGAGCTGGCCCCACTGGGAGCCAGCAGGAGTGTCTCACTGGCAGCTGCCCGGTGCCCCTCGCTGGTGGCACATGGCACGTGGAGGTTTCACCTCGGCGCCCATTCGCTCTGCATAGGGGCCGTGCAGTCATGGGGGCTTGTCAGGTTTGCCGGGTGCACCCAGCAGGATAATACCGGGGACAGAGAGGAGGGCCTGAGCCCCATTCAGAGCAGGGGCCAGCATGGAGCCCGGGCCGGCCTCGGCCCCCGTGCGCACGTGGGCTCCTGAGGCAGCACCCAGCCCCATCGATCGCGTTTCCCCGTGACTCAACCAGCCACGAGCTGCTCTGCAGCTGCCCACCCTCTGGTTGCTATTCTTGGTGCCGTGGTAGCCCCCACAGCCGCCGAGGGGCCAGGCTCTCTGGTGGTGTAACGCTGCAGAGCTGCCTGGGCTGGCGTGTCCCCGCAGATGGGCTGGCTGGGCGTGGGGGGGGTAAGCAAGGGGGCCGGGCACAGAGGGCCACTGGCTCTTGCAGTGAGGCTGTGCTGTCTCAGTGGGCATGCGTGAGACTCGTCTCCTCTGGGAGGGGATATTCCCTTGCAGGAATCAGGCCCTGCAGTGCCAGGTGCTGTACAAATGCTGCACCCCAAATGGCTCCCGCCCCAGTCTGCTTGCCGGCAGCTCTCAGATGGCTGGTTCCCTCCCGGCGGGGACTGAGATGGGTCCCAGTGCTGAGAGAGGGCACAGCTCAGGCCTAGCAGCAGTCTGGGCGAGGGGGATGCCGGGGAAAGGGGCCAGGGCCTGCCACTCAGCAGCTCTGCGGCTGGTTTGGGGCAGGGAGAGAGCCTTTTGTCGGCACTGTCGGTGGACCTGAGGCTGTGAGGCCTCGCTGAGACTGCCTAGCAGCCTCATACCCACAGGGAACTGAGCCTCTGGCAGGCTAGGCGACGTCCCCAGGGTCCCACAGGAAGGCAGTGGCAGAGCTAGGAGTTGAACCTGAGAGTCCCCCAATCCTCTCCCTCTGCCAGCTGGGCAGCAAGGGTGCCTTTGAGCTGTCCAAAAGGACCAAGCAGGAGGATTTGGCCATGGGCCCTTCACTTCACAAGGTGTTGGAGAGCAAACCTGCACCATACTGCAGGCCTGCGGCCCTTAGTCAGTGCAGGGCATGTATGCGTGCAGGTGAGACTGCAGGGGGAGAGGACATGGGCAGCTATCCCCTGCCGTGGAGAGATGCTGACAGGCTGCCTGGGGCAGACGAGAGAGCCCTGCCACATCTGACCCACAGCCTCAGGGCAGAGGTGCCACACTAATTGCAACCTGGCATACTGCCCTGGAGTGGCACCAATGCACAGAGCCCCTCGGGCTAAGCTGGGTGCCCAGCAACGCCAGTCGCCCTGAGCTTTGGGATGGGGGCATTGGTCCCACTTAGGGAGCCTCAGACATGCTGGATTCATTGAATAGTAGAAAACAAGGGCTGGAAGAGACGTCAGGAGGTCGCATCTAGTCCAACCCCTGCTCAAAGCAGGACCAGCCCCAACTACATCATCCCAGCAAAGGCTTTGTTTAACCGGGTCTTCAAAACCTTTAAGGATGGAAATTGCACCACCTCTCTGGGTAGCCTTTTCCAGTGTTTTACTACCCTCCTTGGGAGAAAGTGCTTCCTAATATCCAACCTCAACTTCCCTTGCTGCAGCTTGAGCCCACTGCTCCTTGTCCTGTCATCTGCCCCCACTGAGACCAGTCCAGTTCCACCCTCTTTGCAACCCCCTGCAGGGACTTGAAGGCTGCTATAAAATCCTCTCGGTCTTTTCTTCTGCAGACTCAATAAGCCCGGTTCCCTCAGCCTTTCCTCATCAGCTGATACCCAGCTCCCAAACCATTTTGGTTGCCCTTTGCTGGACTCTCTCCAACTTGTCCACAAGTTGGATTGGCCTCTTGGCATGGCGGGGGGCTGGCAGGTCATGCTGGCTGAGGGTCTAATGTGACCACCAAGAAAACCAGGGTCCCAGGTCTGCTGTGAAGCTGTTCCCCCAGCAAGGGCCTCCTCTCCCTGCTGAGGCTTCGATGCTGTGGGCATGAAGAAGTTGGGGACTTGAGGGCCAGGCTCTGCTTGGTTTTGATTTGGGCAACACTCCTTCACGCCTTCACCTCCAAAGCCAGCTTTGCAGAGCACAGGGCCTTGCCCTTGGGCGATGCTCGTGACCCACCCTTTCTTCAGGGCACAGGGCCCATGTGCACGGACTGGCACATTCACAGTGTCATGCATGCACCATACGGCACTGATTTTCATGGCTGAACAGCACTCCCTCCAGCCAGCCCCCTGCCCCCGACCCCTGAGTCTCCATCCTCTTGGGGACGCTGGGCTTTGTTGTTCACCGCAAGCCCCCTCGTGCTCCCACCACGCCTCCCCCGTTCATCCAGCCTGGGTCCAGGTGACTTGCTGTGACCTCCTTGTTTACGTCCCGTGTTTTGGATTTGGGACTGATGCCCTGCCAGCTCCCCAGGCTGAAAGGTCTCCCTGTGGGGCTTCCTCTTGCTGTTTCTTTAAGTCATGGCACTGTGGACCGGTGTGGTGTGAGTACCTGAACCTGGCATCAGCAGACCTGAGCTGGCATGAGTCTAGCCTGAACAGGGAAGCTGCAGCAGTAGGGCTGTCAGCACTTGCTTCAGCCACTGGAGCAAGCGCCCTGAACCTGGGCATGCTGATACCCATGCTGCCACGCAGCTCCTGCCGTGGCCGGCTGGTCTCTGTTGGCCTGCAGATTTGGTACTGTGCAGGCACAGGAGGCATGGTCTCCCTGCCCTGCCCTGTCCTGGAAGGACCCCATCACACAGCAGGGAAGTGCTGAGTCTCCAGCTGCACCGCTCAGTGCTGGGGCACCAGCGTGTTAAATGTTGTAGCAGAGAGCTGTGGCCATGGGACAGCCGTGGCGTAGAGGCCGAAGGCTGGGCATGGGGAAAGTGATGTATTAAACCCTGTTCTGCCACTGACCTCCCAGGAAGTGACTCTGCCACTGTGCCTCAGTTTTCCCATCTGTGAAATGGGGCTAATTGCTTACGCTGAGCTCTGCAGAGGGAAAATGTTGTGTAACTGTGACGCAGGGTTCACACGATACCTGTCTCTGCTAGCAAGCGACCTATGACCCGCCTCTTAAGAAACTGGACTGAGGCCCAGCAAACTCATTCAGCTTGAATTCCCCAGCAGCCCTCAGACAGACATGAAGGCTGGTCGCCTCCTGACAGGGCCACAATCAAACGGAGCTGAAGGTGCCAGTTGGATCAGCTGTTCCCCTTCAGCTGCCTCCTGACGACTCTCTCATCCTGCCGTGCCCAAAACCAGGACACTGCTTATTGCATCGACCGCATCTCACTGTTTCCTTGTTCTTCCCCCGTCTGCCTGTATTCATCCAGGCCCTCCTGGCTGGGACTGTCGGCTGTGCGGGGCAGGGAGCATCTTCATCTGTGCTCATACAGCCCCTAGCGCAGCCTGTGACAATGCTGCGAAGAACAATAGCCGCATCCTGGAGCTTTCCTTCTCTGCCGCGCTTGCCTTTTGCCATGGGGCTTTGAAACCGTCTCTCACAGCTGCACAAAGGTGGAAGGGGATCTCTGAACGATCCAGCAGCATTATTAATTCATGGCTTCCCTGCTCAGCCCCGAGCTACAGCCAAGCACTTGTTTACCGCAGGCTGTTCAGAGCAAGGCAGGTGGGATGTGGTGGGGGCTGTGGATGCAGGAGCAATTCACCGCACGCCGGAAGGGGATGGGGCTTTACCCTGCCGCAGTCACTTGCCATGTGTATGCTCTTCCCCTAGGATAAACCATGGTAGTTTTAGCCCTTCCATTATAGGGGTAAGTTACCCCAGTTTGGTTTCCACTTACCCATGGGGGCAGCCAACGCATGGGAAAGCACCCCCCCCCCTTTTTACCCCGTGGTAAGTGGTTCGTGCGTCCATACTTGGAGTGTCGGAGGCTCGGGGGGAGAGAAGAGATGGGTTCGGTGTTAAAAGCCTGGCTCAAGCGTCACTTCGGATCCTGTCTCAGATGGCAGCCGGGGAACCGCTGTCTGTCACATTGCATCCCTTTGTTCCCATGGCGATGTAACCAGGGATGCATCAGGATTGCCAAGGGAGGCAGGAGAGTGCGTACGGGCTGAACGGTGCCAGCCAGGGGCTGTATTTGGGTGAGGGCTGTGTGTTGTGAGTGCCCTCCCACCCCCACCAGTGCAACCAGTATGACACAGCAGAGTTGGTTAGCGCTGTTCCACCCCAGAGGTGGCTGCATTTCAGAGGTGGGGATGGGGTACTTTCAGAGCCATCCAGGGGGGCTAGAATAGACCAGACACCCCCGACCCCAGAAGCAGACGGGGTTCTGTGCACTTATCTCTGCAGACAACGCTGGTGGGAGTGGAGCGTACTCCCCACTGTCGGGGCTGTTTTGGCTCACATCCTGAGCCGTGAGGATACCTGCTGCTTCCCCATCTACCTGGCAGACACGTGACGGCCCCTAACAGCATCCAGCTCTCTCAGCGTCCAGGACCAGGGGAGACAGAGCACCCCAAAGATGCCCAAGTTTGCCTCAGTGCTCCTGCTAGGGATCTGAGCCTGGGGACACTTCCCGGCGATGCTTGGCTTGGAGGAGTCAAAGTCACTTGGGCTCCTCCCAGCCAGTGCCTCCTTCCTGGTCTGGTCGATGGAGAGTTTGGAAGAGGTTGACCAGAAGGTCCCGGGACTTGGTGGGGCCACATCTCGGGTGTGCAGAAAACAAAAGGCTCTTGGGGAGGCAGTTGGGGGTTTCATGAAACCCTGTGCTCCAGGATTCAAGTTGATCTTTGTGTATTAAAGACGGAGGTGAGTCCTGATGGGTAGGGAGGATCACTCCCTACGTGCCAGATGTGGAGTGATCGCACCTTCCTCCGAAGCATCTGGTCCTGGCCTCTGTCAGAAACGGATCTTCCTGCGCCCCTCTCTGTCCCCGTCCTCCCTGATTACAGAGGGCTGGTGATCTCCAGTGCAAAGCAGGCCACCCCCAGTCAGCCTGGGGTCACGATGTCAGGCTCCTAAGGGCACGGTGCCAGGCCAGAAGATGCGTGGCACGGTTGGCAGGAGCGTAAACTGCAGCGAGAGAGATCAAAGTTGGATGTCAGGAGGAGCAGTCCAGCACCATCTCTCTGACACCAGAACAGGCCGGCGAGGGGGCAAGGCATGTGCTGGGATTTCTGCACTGCTTGCTCCTTTGCCAGCCCCTTGTGCCTCAAGGTGGGGACTGGCACGAGCGTGTCTCACACATGCTATCCAGGAGCAGAGGGAGACTGTATCTGTGTAGGCAACCCTGCTAGTGGGCATATAGCAGAGGGCTGGGGATATTGAGCTCTGTGGTTGCAGGCTAGGCTGGGCTTCCAGCCCTAGCGCTGAGCAGGGTGGGGTGGGAGCTGCTGGGGGAGGCAGTGGGTCTCCTCTGGGACACCTTCTTGCCTTGCTCCACTGAGCGGGCGGTTTGCTGGTGCCTGCTAACACCATAGAAAGGAGAAGAGACTGCCCCACTCTGCCCATTTGCTCCCACAGGAGGGGGCAGGTAACAGGTATACAGCTACCCTTGCTCCTGCATGCCCAGCCAGGTGCCAAGGGAGTGGTGCTCCCCCAGGTGATCTGTGCTCATACGCACACATGCAAGGGGAAGGTGCCTCTGCAGGATCTCAGCCCCCTGCTTAAATTAGGCACCAAGGGGCTCTTTTTCTCTCCCAGCCACATGCCACTCCATGCCGCAGAAAGCTGCCCACCGGAGAGCAGCTGCCTGGCTGAGTTACAGGGCTGGAACAGCACCTTCTAACATTAATCCTTTGATTAGCCCTTTGAATGCAATTCATCCACTAATTACAACCAATTAGCCCAATGGCAAGTGGCTGGATGAGCCTTTTATTTATAATTAAGGACAGGCTTGCACCTAGATAGTAACCCCACTCTGATGATGTGCGCAGTTGCAGTTGGGACTCTGGGCTGTGGTCTGCTGGGACCCTGGAGTGGGGGCAAAGGGTCTTTGTGCTGCTGCTTCTGGTGTCTCTGGTTTCACTGCAGCCTAGTGATGTTGGCTCTGCGGTCCCACGATGCTTCTCGCCAGCCATGTGCCAGCTTGGTGTTTGCCTTGTGTTTGTTGCACCTGGTCTGTTCTCCCCATGTAGTTGAGATGCTAGGTTCAAAGGAAAGTAGGGCTCACAAGGTCATCTAGTCCAGCCCCTGCTCAAGGCAGGACCATCCCTGATGATCCCCCAGATCTTGTACGCTCCTCGTGGCTGTGCACTGCTGCTCTGCACTGTCCAGGCCGGCTGGACCCAGCATTTCAGCACTTTGCTGAATGAGGGCTCTGAACTGCCCCTGCTGCGTTCCTCCCAAGAGGTGGCTGCATTGCTGTGGTGGGCATGGCCCAAGGGAGGGAAGGGCCTTGCAGCAGGCTCCAAAGAGCTGGGTTATTCCACCACCCTCCCTGTTGGAGCAGAGGGGACAGCAAGCCCAGCTGCTGGGCAGAGGAGGCTGGACTAGGTGCCTGGTCATGGAGCATGTAACACGGCTGTCTGTAAAGGCAGCGGTGGGGACTCTCTTACGCAGGGACCCCACCAGCCCTGTGTCCTCCAAGTACCTCCCAACCTGTCTGTGTGACCCCGGGTGAGGCTCCTGTCTTCTTGGGATGTCCGTTCCTCATCTCTAAGATGGGCATGAGGACGCTTTTTTCTGTGCCAAGGCAAGCTGGTTAGAGCAGACTATGCAGCGCTCAGCGTGGGACCTGATATCAAGGTGCTTCATTCACCCCTCCAGGTGCAGCCACTTCTGGGGTGAAACAGGACCCGGACTAAGGGAATTTCAGGGCACAGTTGATTCTTACCGTCACATTGCAGGGGCTTGGGACTCCTAATGCCTGCAGGGGCCTGCATGCTTAGGACAGCACCACGGCTGTAGAAGGACCCAGCCCATCCCTAAGGGCATCCTTGGAAGTCTCTCACCTAAACATGCTGGCTGCTGGGATGTGATGTGGAGCTGGCTCCCAGCCTGAGCTGCTGCTGGGGAGCCATCTCTGCACTTTAAGCGTCATGAGGCTCTTTCCCTCCTGACTTATTTTGTCTTAATGCATTTCCATTCCTTGGGCACCCAGCTCTGTGGATCTTGCCATGCCGTGCCTGCTCGCCCGCATGCTGCTGACATTGTTCTCCTTGCGTCACCGTGTTGATGCTTTAGGGTTTCACGAGCATGTGGGAAGCAGATTACACAAGAATATGAAAACTGCCGTTTACTGGGTCAGACCATAGGTCCATCTTGCACAGGCTCATGTGTCACACGGGTGCAGAGGGGATGCTGAAAGGGACAGTGACTTGGGTCTGACCAGGGTTTTTTCCACTGTTCCTCTCTCAACTTGCAGCCTCCAGCATTTAAGGTCCGGGCAGTTCTGCATTGGAGGCCGCATGCCATGCTCGATGCCCCTTTCCTCCAAGAATGTGTCCAGCCCCTTGGTGAATGTGGCTCAGCTCTCTGCTTCCACCGCATTTGGCAGCAGCGAGTCCTCACTTTAAAGACACGGCATGTGAAAAACTGCCTCCATTTGGTCACTTTAAAACTGACTGCTTACTCGTTCGATGTTTGGTGTCTGCTAGTTCTTGCAATGCGAGAGGCAGTCCATAATAAATCCCTATTTGTCTTTGCCGTTTAGTATTTTGTAAACCCTTCTCATGCCCCTTCCTCAAACATCTCTTTTCTAACCTGAACAGGCCTGGAGCTCTTTGGTCTCTCCTCGCATGCACATACCACTTCTGGTTCTCGGGAGCTTTCTCCGACTTCTCCGTAAAACCCACGCGAGCCCACTTGTGTCACGAGAGCTGCAGGGATGCACCTGAGATCAGACAGAGGCTCTGCACGCTGCCCAGCGCACCCTGTATCGTCCCACCCCACCATCGCATCCTGTTGGAAACCTGCTCGCCAGTCTCGGTTGTTTGTCCTCATCGTGCCTACGGCAGCAGGGCCCCTGTGCCTCCGCAGACGTTGCTAGGCACTGCTGTAGGATGAACAGCAAATAGCTCTGGCTTCCCAGTGCCAGCCATAGCACGGGGCTCCTCTCAGCTGGCGTGCATTGTCACGGATCTTGATTTTCGTAGGAGCATCAGTCTGGTAAGGGCCTCTGAGGCCATCAAGTCCAGTCCCCTGCGTTCGCAGGAAGCCCTGAACCAAGGATCTCCCCAGATCCCTGCATCCAACCCTTGCGCACAGCTGCAAGGAATAAAATCAGAGAGACCAAGAACAGCCTAAATCAGACCAGCAGTAAAAGCAAGGGAGAGGAGGCACTGCCAGGGCCCTGTCATTGCCGCAACAGCAGTTCATATATGCTGATCTGCAGGAAAGGACCGTGCCCTGTGTTACAGGGGATTGAGGAAACCCACTGCCAGTCCTGGCCAGTCTGACCTAGGGGAAATTTCTTCCTGGCCCAGATTTGATGACTGAGCAGATGGGCGAGACCCGGGCTCTTTGGAGCTGTGGACCCAGCTGTGATCCAGTGGACCCAGCATGAATGTGGTGCGACTCCTGAGTTGTTAGCAGAGGTTTGCAGGAGTGAAACCCAAGAGAAGATGAGCCGCAAGTCCAGGCCGCTGTGCATCAGTTTCTCGCCATGCAATGATAAATGAGGAGAGCAAGAACAAAGCAAGTTGCTGGAAGGGACGTTAGTGAGAAACCAGGAACCCCTGTGTTGGACCCAGGTCTCTTCCAGATGGATCCCTTTCTTTCTGTCTTAGCAGCCCCGGCTTGGAAAGGTCCTCACGGGTCATCTAGTGCAACCCTCTGCACAGAAGCAGGAGTTATTGCAGACAGATCCCTATCTAGGGCTTCTTCCCAAAACCCTCCAGCAAAAGAGGGTCACCACCTCCCTGGGGAGCTTCTTCCTCTGTCCCCCTGTTCTTGATGTGAAAAGGCTTTTTCTGATCAAAGTTGGGTTTGGTGGACCTTAAGATCACGCTTCCAGCCAGAAACCAGGATGCTCAGGGAAGGGGGAGAGACAACTGGTGCCTCAGGTGGCTCAGCAGTGCTGATTCCTGTCTTCTCACATCTACAAATGACCGAGAGTCACAGTAGGTTGAAAGTGCAGTGGGTGATAGCAGGAAATAACGCCAGGGTGCCTGTCCCTATCGTTGGTGCTTATGTGTGGTGAGGTACCTTGCCCGGGTGTGTCACTGTGTCGGCTCGCGATCAGCACTGCTTATTAGGCGGCGATCGAGCTGGTGGCCTGTGTCGTGCTAGAGAGGATGCTCCAGATCTGACAGTCCTGCTTCAAGAAGCAGTGGAGAGATAAGGAGAGGCCAGGTGGGAGGGTGGATGCAAGCAGGACCTTGGGAGAGAGCAGTGTGGGCAGGCCGTGTGAATGAGCTGGTCTCTGAAGAGGCAGCTGATGGAGAAAAGCTTGACTCGTAATAGCGCTTTTAGATAGCGCTTCCCAGGCTGTGTCATTGGCCCATTTTACAGGTGGGAAGACTTGAGGCACAGAGCAGCAAAGGAGTTTGCCAGGGTCACCCTGCAACTGAGTTGGGATTTGAATCCAGACCTCCTGAATCCCAGCCCAGCGCTTTGTCTGCTACGATGCGCTGCCTCCTTTACAAGAGGGGCAGACGACTTGTACGGTGGGCACTGGGGATGAGAAGGCAGCAAGACAAGTGCTCTCAAAGGAGGGCTGCAGGTGGAGCGAGGGGCTCGTGCCTGCAGGAGGGGCCAGGTGGAGGGTGCAGAGGACAGTAGACTCCGGGTGGAAAGCGGCAGAGGGATTTTGGGGGTGCCCCGGCATGCTCACCGCTGCTGGGCAGCACAGTAAGCCTCCGTGTCGGATAAATCCATATGGGAGAGAGTGGGAAGCTGGGAGTCAGGCTGGTCTGAAGGCATTGGCAGCCTGGCCCCGGAGGAAGGATGGCAGACAGGGCTTGGGACAGCAGATGCCTGCTCAGTCGAGGAGTAGCCTGCCTTGCCTCAGTTTCCTGCTTGTTTTCACCGAACGCTGGGCAGAGTCCCACAGAGCCGAACCTGGGGGGCACGCGGGCAGTGGGGCTCCCTGCAGACCTGGGAAGGGGCAGAGAGGGCAGGTGGGAGAGAGAGAGGACAAGGTGCAAGCTGGCACCTGATTTTCAGAGGTGCTGGGCCTTGGCTCCAGCTGGCGTGGTGGGTGCTCAGGGCCCGTGTGCTTAGCTGCAAAGAGCTCTGGAGGTGGGACTGGGGAAGCTGCCCTGCTCAGAGACACACGGCGCTTGCTTTGAATACTCCACCTACGTCGCAGGAAAACCAGTGCTGCCGTCATCTCAGAGCCGCCTTCTCACTGCTCTTCCCCAGCCCTTTTTCCACGGGCCCCCAGCGGTCATACCCTATCCCTCCCGCTGGCGCTGGCTCGGGTGGTGTCAGTGCCAGCACCTCTGGCCTTGATGTCGGTGTCCACGTGGCTGGGGGTGCAAGGGGCTGAGCATTGTTGTACAACAGGGATGTCTCCCCTGGCTTCTGCTATCAGCACCAAACTTTGCGCACGTGGCAGACTTTGTTCCTGCCGCCCTGGGAGGAGGGTCCGGCTTGGTCTCAGCTCAGCCCTGCTCCTGCCGTTCAGTTTGTGCCGTGTAGGCGCCCCCAGGCCAGTGCTGGCGTATGCTCTGCGCTCTGGGTTTGGATGATCAGAGAAACTCGGAGCAAAACTCAAGCCAGGCCCCTGCTGCAGGGGAGGCTTTGGTTTGGGGTCCCTTGGATTCACACCTGGAGTCTCGGCACAGGCCTCTCTCAGCGCTATTTCTCCCACTGCTTTTTTCCAGCTACCTCTTGTGTCTGACTGCTTTCCCCTTGCTCGTGTTTCGTTCTGGGGAGAGCAGGAATATAATGCGATCTGTGCTGTGGGCGTCTCAGCTGCAGGCTCCCATCTGCACTCTCAGCTCCATGCCAGGGTGCTCAGTTGGGTCAAAGGTCCATATGGGCTGGCACTGGTGTGGCTGGCATCATGTCTGGCCACGGTGACTGAATGAGCAGGTCCCCATTTACAGCTGGTCCGTCTGGGTCTGCAGCGCAGTCACCTGGACGTCTCTCTGAAAGCTCTTGCGAAGGACGTCGCTTTGGGCGAATGCATCTTTGGTTGCAGCTGCAGCGGGACTTCATCACACGGTGCGGGCGTGTCAGGATGCTTGCATGCGGGTTGTTTGCTGTCAGAGGTCTGGTCCATTGAATGCTGTGGAAAGGTCCCAGTTGACCGCAGTGGGCTGTGGGTCAGGCCTGCGGCCCCCGTTGCTAGCAGTCAAGCTGTCGAGTAGTTTAATAAGCTCTTGATTCTCTTTCATCAGAAGTCACTTCAGAGCTGGTCACCACCCCTAGCTGCTTGTGGGTCCCTGCAGTGAGGCCCTGGTCTTTGAACGGTTGGCTTCAGACGTGGTCCCCCACCAGCGCAGACTCTCCGGGTGTTGCGTGGCTGGCCAGACTGTGGCTTGGACAGCCAGCACTGAGCAGCTGGCCTTTACACAGCTACAATTAAATCCTCCCTCCCATCCCCTGCGTGGAAACCTGTGCCCAGAATTTACCACGAGCAAGCTGGTGTTTCATGAGTAATGAGCATGCCGTGCTGGAAATGTCAATCCATGTACCAGTGATGCAAAACTCCTTCATGTCCTCCAGACACCCCTGGCCTAAATCTCACCCCTTCTTATCTGCCTCAGCCTCTAAATGTCCTTGAGGAATTATTTAACACCTCCTGTCCTGTCTCAGTGTAATTGGACAGGGTAGTAAATGTGCATGTATGACTACAGGACAGACTGAGTGTGGCATAGGCCTTCTACTGCTAGACCGAAGCCTTACCTGGAGTACTGGGCCCAGTTCAGGGCACCTGCTTTAACAAATGTAAGACCAATAAGAGATTTTGAAAATCAGACCTATGGGAAAAGGGTGAAGGAACTGGGTTGATGTAGTTTGGAAAAGAGAAGATCAAGGGCAGGATGTGCTAGGAGTCTTCCAGGGTGTTCGAGTGCGTTGTCGGTGATGCCGGATGGTTGTTCTCTTGGTCTACCCAGAGCAGGACTGTAAGTCACTGCTTAATTGATCGCAAAGAAGGTCTTGGGTAGAGATCAGGAAGCTCTTTGTAGCTCTAGGGATGATGAATCTTCAAAACAGGACTGAAATTCTTGCCTTCGGGGGCTGGCTGTGCACATGTGTTAAGAACAGATCCCAGAGACCTCTCAGGGAGGGTCTAGGTGCCCACGGTCCTACCCTGGAGCAGGGGGTGGACAATGTGGCACTTGGGTTTCCCGTTCCTAATGGGAGCATTGGCACTTGGGTTTCCCATTCCTAATCAGGCCACATTCACCGGCAAGCAGGGAGGAAGGTAAAGCCAGCAGCAGACAGGGCTTTCCTGGGGCAGCCAGGACCCATAGTAAAAAAGAGAAAGGTGGAGGGAGATCTGTTGGGTTTCCATGCGAGAGAACAGCTCACGCCAGTTGATGGCATCCCTCTAAGTTAGCAGTCCCCAAATGTTTTCTGTTCAGGAACCTGCTGATAGTGGGGTAATTTTGTGTGGCCCCCGCCCCACGCTCCATCATGCTGCTTGTGTGCTTACAATTTACGGCACCTCTGCTGCTTTGTGGTACCGGTGTTTGTGTCTGCAGCGAGCGGTGAACCCGGGCCCTGTACCCTGAATGAAACAGGGCTAATTAGCTTGGTATTGGCAGAGTGACAGCCACTGAAATGTGGTAATGCCTGACCCCTGTTAATCGCTTATGACCCCACTCATAATTGCTGTGACCACAGCTGGGGTTGGGACCCCTGGTTTGGACATGTCCTGGTTTGAGGTCACCCATGGCCATGGCACAGCTTCTTAACATCTCTCCTTTCCTTTTCCACAGGATATGAGGAAACATGTCACCATGACCCTCCTGGACACGGAGCAGTCCTACGTGGAATCCCTCCGCACCCTGATGCAGGTAACGTGGTGCCTATGTGCATGAGAGACGTACTCTGGTGTGGGAGTGGGGATCGGTTGTGTGGCACACCGAGATCACTCCCATGCCCTCACCTTGTCCCACGTGTGATGTCAAGGACAGGGCACAGGAGCCAGGCTAAAAACACAGCTCTCAGCAAGAGATGATGGATGTCCATCATCTGGCTCGCAGAGCTGCACATGGACATACACATACATGGCTCAGAAGCCGGGGTGGGGAGAACAGCAGGGCTGTTTGCCTTTGGTAATGCCTGTGATTTCTCATCTCCCTGAAAAAAGCTTGCTGGGCTTTCACTATACTAAATATTGCCTGGTGCAGTGGGCTTCCATTATTGTGAAGACTGGGCCACATTCTGCCTTTGGTTGTAGCCAATGTTGTCATCATGGCAGCACAACTGCAATTGAAAATAAAGTCCGTAGTTGTCACGAGCGGTCACGGTCCCAGAGGCTGTGTTGACCACTTGGGTAGCAATGACCAGCCCCAGCAAGGTAGGGACCTTGCCTGGGGCTGCATATGCGGTGAGGAGCCAGCGGAAGAAGCACTACACTGCACCTTGTACCGACCAGCATCCCCTCTGTCTTGTCTGGGTTTAGCCTTAGTTGGGCAACCTTCCCCCAGGCCCCCCATTTCAGAGGAGCATTGAGAAAGCAGGAGATGGTGCTGCGTGCGATGGCTGGAAAGGAGAAACAGAGTGGATGGGAACTAGAGTCAGTCCTAACAAACCTCTGGGCTTGTCTGGAGAAGAGTAGACTAAGCCACCTGCAATCATTTCCAGTTATCATGGTAGGGGGTTGGGCTCAGGGAGGCAGAGTAGTGTGCATGAAGCAGGAGGAATATGCACGTGCCTTCCTGGCTGATGGAGGCCGTCCGTCAGGACAGTGAGTGCAGCTTTTGACCATAACTTGGTCTGAGGCCCAATTAGTGGGTACTGGCTGCAGGTGGATGGCACTGGAGACTTCTCTTCTGATACCACCACGAATACCTTGCTCATCACTAATGTCACTTGATACCTGATCGTATCATAGAGGAAAAACTATCTGACTGGGAGGGTGGCTGAGCATTGGAAGAGGCTACTTAGAGAATTTGTGGAGTCTTCATCCCTGGAAATTTTCAAGGGCAGGTTAGACAGATGCTTGGCTGCAATGGTTTGGTCAGGTATACAGGGAGAACATGGTTGAGGTGTCTTCCTACAGCTTCAGAGGTGTGAACTTAAGCCTTGCTTTGGACTTGCACCAAACAATGACCCAGGTGTAAATAGGTATCTGGTCATTTGGGCTGGGGAGTCAGAATCACAGCACAGGGCCAGCAGGACCCTTGGGCAGTTATCTAGTTCAGCCTCCTGCTCCAGGAAGGATCAGCTGTGTTTAAACCATCCCAGGCACGTGTCTGTCAACCAGTGCTTAAAAGCTCCCAAGGATGGAGGTTGCACAACCTGTCCAGCTAATCTTTTCCAATGCTTAAACCACCCTCACAGTGTGATTCCTGTTTTCCTTGCTAAATTTCCAGCCCTACTTCTCTATGGTTCCCTTGCTGCAATGTAAGACCATTGCTCCTGGTCTATCCCCTGCAGCCACAGAGAATCCTCTTTTATTTCAAGTAGTTGACAATGCTATCAAAGGCAGACAGATATACTTGCTCTGTTGTGTGGTAGAGAACTTGGTGTGCCTCAGCTAAGCTAGCCCCAAGGGTTGTTATGTTAAAAAGGGCCTTTGGCCTCAATACTTGGATGGATTATATGCATTAGCCACTTCTGCATGCTAGCTGGAGTTGTTGGCACTGACAGGGACTCCATGACTTCTTCAAGCTGGTGACCTCCCCTAGGCTCTGGATGCTTTGAATAATTTGCAGCTTGAGAGCAGCTTGAAGGCTTATTGATCTTGCATTCGTTTCTCAGCTGTTGCACCTGTTGCTTGGGTCAGAGCCAAGCAGAGGTAGCTCTCAGAGGGCTCTTGACTGCTGAGTTCATTCAGAAATCCCATGCAGCAGCTGGGCCCAGGAGCAAATACCTGGACTGAGGTGGCTAATGGAGATCAGCATTCCAGCTTGTCACGTCATCTTTGGCAGGGCCGCTCCAATTCATGCCCTGTAGAAAGAAACACCAGCTTACCTAGTCTGATTTAGCTGCAGGTATGAAGAGCTGGAACCGGTAGCCCCACAGCCCGTAGACCCCCTTGCAGCAAGAGGGGTCCCGAGTCTTTGGTCAGAGCAGGATACAGGCTACACCTAACGCTGCCTTATGTGGCAGAGCTTCAGCTGGGGTCAGGCCCAAATCATTATCCAGCCCTGCCTGTACCCCAGCTGCCATTCTGGGGGCCGGGTAAACCTCACACAGGACACAGCCGCCTTCTCCAGGATGCCGGCAGGCCCCTTGCTTCAGAGAGTACACAACAGGGACAGTCCTGGACTGTTGCACTCCTCCGTCGTGGCAGTGAATGCAAAGAGAAACTCCAGTGACTGCCGGAAGTGTCTAAGCAGACTTACAAGGGCGACAAAAATGGGGGGCTGTTCCCTTTGGGACTTTCCATGGGGGATGCAGGGTGCCTGAATGCTTGGGTTTGGGGAGGGGGGGATCAGGCATCAGCATTCACAGGCCTCAGCTCTAATAAAGTAGTTGGCCAGTGCCGTACACACAGTAGGACAGTCCCAGCCTTGATGAGCTCTGACTGCGGCTAGGACGCATCAGGGGGTGTAGATCTGCGGGTGCTGAGACTGGCTTGTGGGAGGCCCATCATCCCCTGAGCAAGCCACATAGGGCTGGGATCTTATGGGAGTTAGGCACCTAAAAAGTCTCATACTGATGAGGATAGGAGCCATGCTGCACCTCACCAGGATGCTGTGGGGACACATGCATGAGAAAGCCATGTGCTTACCTTTGGCATGTGGGATGGGAGACCCTCCAGTCACATAAGCCAGCTGTGTGCACGGCTCCCCACCCTTTGCGCTGCCTGCCCCAGGCAGACTCCAGTCGGATGAATACATGGGCAGATCTGCTCCCCTGTCCCAGCTGAGGGGGCCTGAAATGTACTGGGAGAGCTTGGCTCCCACGCAGCCATACTGACACCCAAGGGGTGGGCAGGCACCTGAGGCTGCTCCCTGGAGGGCTGTTCTTTGTTTAGGAGATGCTGGATTTTAGTAGATGGAAAATCTGCTCTAAAAGGCAGTGGGAACCCTGTGTTTTTCAGCAATGGCCATGGCTCTGCTCAGCGCAGGAGCCGGGAGGAAAATCCCTTGGCTGGGGAGGTTGGACACTGAACGTGAGCCACTGGGAGGGATGGTTGATACACCACAGCTCACCCCGGAGCTCACCCAGGGAGTCTCGGGAGGTTGCCAAGAGAAGCTGTTTTTACCCGGGTGATTAGCTGGCCCCTCAGTCCAGTCACCGCTGCTGTAAATCATCAAATGTTGGCAAGGTGCTTCGGGTGGTCTGCAAGCTAGGTAGCAGGGCTCAGGCAGCTGGATCGAGGGGAAGCATTTATTTCTCATACTGCCAGGGCAGCCCAGTGGGAGTGTCCACACTGACCATACGCCAGCCAGGCACCTTCCTCCAGCTTTCAGCACTGTACCATAGAAATCATAGAGAAGTTGGGCTGGAAGGGACCTCCAGAGTTCATCTAGTCCAACCCCCTGCCTGAGGCAGGATCGCCCCATCCCAACCAGCCCGTACAGATGCATTGTCTAGCCTCTTAGTAAAACCACTGTCAAGCCTGATGCAAGACAAGACATCACAGCCGAACCTGCCACAGGTTCAGCAGGGGCACCACAGCAGCCAGAGGTTGTTAACACATGTTCAAGAGATCCCAGGCAGAGGCACAATGAGCAAGGCAAACTCCTCCCCAGTCTGTACCAGTCTGACCACAGGGTAAAAGTCCTTCCAAATCCCAAATGTGACACCCGTCTGGCTCCAATTCCCTCATCAGCTGCTGGTTCTTGGGCTGAGCGGCACACCGAGCACCCCCTTACACCCCCTTTCTGTTCATCCAGCACCTTGAAATCATTCACCTCTGACCCCTGCCTGGGAGCCATGGGGTGCTACTGTAATATAAGCAGTAGTCAAGGGGGCAGTGGAGGAGGGCTGTTCTCTAACATCCCACCACACCTGTCCCACCCCCTTGTGCCCTGCAGCCTCCTTGGCAGCTGAAATGGGGAGCTCACAACCTCTCCTTAAGGTCCCTTCTAGCCCCAAGATTTTCGGGGATCAGTCAGTGAAAACAAAAGCCCCGACCCCCATTGCAGTTCACAGCAGCTGTTGTGAGCAGCATGCAAGGCAGCCGACACCCAGCATTATCCATTCACCCAAAGGAGAGCTGGCACCTTTTCCCCCTGGATCTCAGACTGTGTCACCGACCTGTGTTAACAGAGACTCCCAGGATCTCTGGAAGGAGGGCTGGGGAGCCTTGTGCCAGTGGACCGTGGCAGGGTTAGGTGGCTTGCCCAAGGGAAGATGGCAAAGCAGTCTCAGAGCCAGGGACCAAGTACAGGACTGCAGGCTGCTCTGACCATGAGACCACACTCTCCCGCCATGTATTAGCTCCATCCAGGGACGGTGCCAAATGTGAACAGGAAGAGGGGGTTATTTGGGCAATGAAAGGGGAGTTTGTTTAGGGCTCAAAACCCAGAGGGAACATGTGGACCCTTGTATACACCACGGTTCACCCCAGAAGGACTTAAAACAACCTATTTCTAAACAGCTAAACCGAGGGAGAAGGAGTAGGATTGCCATGGGAACTGCTTCCCGGTGCGTTCAGTGGTGTACACGGCCTTAGGAGCCTTACTGCAGTCCTAAGCTTTGAAATGAGCCTTGTGCGAGTCTCATCCCCTTCCACTCCTCTCTGCTGTAGGCAGAAGGCTAGGTAGATGGGCACCTTGTAGACTAGCTAAATCAGAGATAAATATAGCCTAAGATTTCATGAGCTCAAGCTCACTTCATTAGATGCTGTAAAAGGCCATGCATAGTGCAGTGTATAAAATGGAGAGAGTGATTTGAATATGAAAGGCAAGAAGGGAGGGAGGTAGGGCAGAGAGGGAGAAATGCTGGGAGAGGCAAGCGAACAAGCAATAGGGACAACAGTGTCACAAAAACTAATCCAGGTAACGGGATAAGAATCCATAGTCCCTGTTTAGACCATGCTGGATACAGTCCAGTCTGAGGATGATTTCTCGTGCCTCAGTTTCCCATTCAAGTTGATTTATAAAGTTTTGTTGCCTAAGAACAGCCGCTCCAGCAATGGAAAGCCCAGGGAGACCGAAGTGTTGTGCCGCAGCCCTGAGTCTTTCTGCAGCTGATGTTGGAGCCGTGTTCATTCATTCTTCATAGTTTCATAGTTTCTAGGGTCGGGAGGGACCTGAGTAGATCATCTAGTCCGACCCCCTGCCATGGCAGGAAAGAGTACTGGGGTCAAACGACCCCAGCAAGGTGTTCATCTAACCTCCTCTTAAAGACCCCCAGCATAGGAGGCAGCACCACTTCTCTTCTTAGCCCTGTCTGTACAATAGAGACAGCGAAGGGGCACTGTGTCAGCAGGTGATGGCATATATGAAGTTGGCAGAGGTGCAGGTGAATGCAGTTCGGATGTTATCATTCACAGTATTTGGTCCAGTGATGATGCAGTCTGTGTTGATGAGGGGGGCACAGCTGGCACCTGTGTTTATTGTAACACTTGGTGCCTTGGTGAGAATGGGAATTAGGTAGCCTGTTGCTTGAGCAATGCTGTTGGGAGTCGGGAGTCTGTCTGTAAGCCAGGACAGGTTTGTCCACCAGGGCTACCTTGAGCTGGTCATCATTTTCCAGGACGGGTTGGAGGTCATTAATGATGTGTCGGAGTTCAAGCTGGAGCTGAAGGTGACAACCTGAGGGATTGTGTTGTCCTTGTCTTGGGGTTGGTACTGTAGTAGGTCAGAGAAAGGTCTGAATCTGGCTCTGTTGATCTGAGTGGCTGCAGCGTTGGGATTGTATTGTAGCTGTAGGGATCCCTGCTCTCAATCCAGGTGTGCATCCCAGTGGGTGGGATCAGAGCAGAGAGAGCTGTAATGTAGAGCTTGGCTGTAGGCGCTGGATCTAATGGTGTGCTTAGGATGAGAGTTGTTGGAGCAAAGGTAGCTGCTGCCATCAGTTGATTTCCAATACAATGTGGTGGCGATGTGACCATTCACGGTAGTGTCTAGGAACTCTGTTTGATGGAGGGGTGGAAGTTGTTAAAGTCTTGGTGAAATTTCTCGAGATTCCTCCCCATGTGTCCAAACCATGAAAGTCTCATCATTAGACCATAGGTCTATCAGGGGGATGAGGGGGCAGCTGCACAGAAAACGGACTTCAAGGTCTGTCCTAAATATGTTGACATATTAGTGTTGGGACTCCCTTGAACTGTCACCACGACATTCATCTTTGGGGAAATGTGATCCTGGGTGAGGCCAGCTGGCCTGCCCGACCACAAAAGGTCATCTTCCTTCCACCGAAGGAGGATGAAGGGCGGGTTGGAGCGGGCAGCAGGAAACGGCTTCCCAAAATAAAACCGTTAGCATCCTGGCTCAGATTGCTGTTATGAGCCCTGATGGCTTGTAATGCTGAAGAACTCCCAAACCTTTTAATCCCAAGATCAGCTCTACGGTGAATTTCAGCAAAAGGGGAGAGGGGGAAAAAAAACCCATACTTCTTGGGTTTTGAGTTCCCTGTATCAGAGCTTGGGATAGAACCAGTGTCCCAGCCCTGGCTTAACCCACAAGAGTGCCCTGGTGAATCCCAGCCGCAGCGAAGGTTTGCAGTGCTGTGTTTCCACAGTGTCACTGCAGCCAGCAAGGGCCCAGGGCTTGCCTGCTGCAGGGTTTTGGAGTCATAGGAACCCAGCTCTGCCCTCACATGCACTAGGGATGGTGACACAGTGATTCTTAGCCGGGGTGCCATGAGATCCTTTTAAAGACGCTGAGGGTTGTCCCACTATATTAGCACTGTTGGGTGTGCAAACACATGATTCCCACGTTAAAAGCCAGAGATTGCAAACAGGAATCCATAAGATCAAACCCATTTCTGCCCTACTATGTGCTATCTCAGCTCTTTGCAAGGGAAGAATTGCTTTAATATTTCTCTCCACAGTCAAGAAACAAGTGACAGCAAAGAAGAGGCTTTTTACAAGCGGGGCCTCAAGTCTAAGGCAGGGTGCCCGGTGTCTAAAAGGGCTGCAAACTACTTCTCAAGGAGTGTCACTCTCCTGTCCCCAAAAGGCCAAAATACTGGGTATAACAAGTGGGCATCCCAGGGCCTGTCGAGTTGTTGGCCCACCCACTTGTTTCAGGGCTGGCCACCTGCCTACCTTGGCTGCCACGCCTTGGATGATACTAATTGGAAGATGTTAATCAGGCGGGAGGCTGCCCATTTACTTTCCCTGATGCCATGGGCCTATATGCATGACTCTGACCTACCCTATACTGTGTCCCATGCCTTGCAGATGGCATCCATGGCCTAACACCTGGTCTATGATCCAGTGCCCCCACACTAGGGTTCTCATTCCCATACCCTCACACCAGGACCCTGACTCCATTGCCTCATGTCGGGACTCTCAATCCCTGTGTCCTCGCACTGTACTCTCAATCACCCAACTCGAGGCTCCCAGCTCCTCCCTTTTCCACAGGCTCCCTACCCAGCTTAGGACCCTCTCCCCTCATGCCCCTACACTGGGGTGTCATCCCTTGCCCAACACGGGGCCTCAATCTCCTTGCCCCTAAAACCTCACACTCAGCTCCTTCTTGGGGCTCAGAATCCCACCTCGCCTGGAGCCTTACACCCAGCTCCCTTTATATGCCTCAGGCCTTGCTGTGGACCTGGGCCGTCTCAGGCCCCTTCACCACCTGGACCCCTCCTCAGGCTCCACATAGTAAACCTGGGCCCTTGCTTTGTTTCTGGGGTGTGCTCCCCTAGCCATCCTCCCCCCCCCACCATGGGGTAACCCACAAGGCAGCAGGGGCTAAGGCTTTCTGGCACCCCATACTCGCCCTTTATTAGGGAGACACAGATGTGACATTTCCTGGAAGCTGCCCTGCCAGAAGCAGCCCCACCACACCATCCTACCCCAGCAGGGTGTAGTTTTAGGTCATGCCCCAGGACCAGGAGCCTCCACCTTCCCCATAGCTCCTGCCCTGTACCTGCAAGATGTTATGAGCAGCAGCTTCAGCCAAGTGATGCTTTCTCGGGCTGCTAGCAGCATACTGCTGGGTTCACTACACAGCTGGGCCCTGTTCCCAATCAGGCAGTTGTGCCTTGTTGGGAGTGCAGCCACCTGCGGGCTGCTCTGCTGCTTGCCCATGCCCCTTTGAGTAACAGAACATAACTTGTACTCTGTTACACTGGGGTAGAGCCACAGGGCATAGTCCTCTTCTGGGAGTACTGATATGGGAAGTCCTTCTGCCCACCTCCTGCTGGGCACCTGCACTAATCCTGCCTTATGATTTAGACCCCGGCTCCCAGCCAGCTCCCTGCAGCCCAGCTGGGTAGAAGGGAGGGAGGGGGCACTGCTGCAGCCTGCTATCCTCTGGCAATCCCTGGATGCTGGAAGCCCTAACAGGCAGCCCTGCCCTGGTGGATTGGCTAGCTGGGGAATGTCAGGGGGGCCACATCTATGTGCCACCCGATGGGCTGCAAGGGGCCTCTAATCCTCTGCTTTTAGCACCGAGTCTGTCTACCCCTGTCCCAGTTGTGTGACACTAGCAAGTCAATGGCTTTGGGGAGCTGGTAAAGTTTAGAGCAGCCTCAAAGCTGTTCTACCCACTGCTCCAAGTAGTGTAAAATCTGGACTCAGGGAAGCTCAGCTGGCTCCCCACACCCTTCCCCCTATCCTAAATGATGAATGCTTTAGCGATCAAAGTGATCAGTGAGGCTATTGGAGCCGGAGTTTTGATCATTGCAATGGATGATACTGCTGCCCCATGAACAGGGCATCCCCACTGCCCCTGAAACACAGCCACAATGCCAGTGAGCTGCCAGATTGGTTTCCAGCGTGGCTTTGTTACACACCAGTTTGCACCCAGAACGCCCCACTTGCAAACTGGAGATGGCACCCCGGGCTTGCCACCTTGGGAAGCCATAATTAAGCAGGGCTTCTAGGCAGACCTGATGGAGAAGTGCAACAGGGCTGTGATCCTCCTTTCTGCAAAGGAACCAGGTGCATCATCCTTTCGAAGGCCAAGTGGTGATAAGAGTCCAGAGCCCTGTAACCTACAGCATGGCATTCCCGGAAATGGGTTTGCCTTGTTCATCGGTGCAGATGGCAGAGAGACCCACCCCTGGTAGAGGTGGGGCTGCAACAGACAAACCGGCCTCGGAGATTTGTACCCACAAAGTGAATTCAAATGTCCCCAGCTCCAGAGCTGTAGATCGCAGCTTTCGGGTGGGTGGGCACAAGGGGAATGGAGAGCAGTGGGATCAGCGCCTGAGAATGACCTTGGGCAAGTTGCTCAGCCTGTCAGTGCTGCCTTCCATCACTTGGGCTTGGGGTTTATTTAGACTGGAAGCTCCCAGGGCAGAGATTGTCTCCTGCTGTGAGTCTGTGCAGCACTTAGTGCCTCATAACCGCATGGCAGGACGCATAGCATTCGCTCTCCAGTCCCAACAGAAAAGAAAGTTGCTGTCATGCCCCTTTACTGCAGCCTGCAAGTCTGCATGATGCAGTGGTTCTCCATGGGCAGGAAATGCAATGCCTCTCGGCCTTTTTTTAGACTCATGAACCCCCTCATGAGACTCCAGCCGCCCTTCAGAAAATGCCAGCTCTTTGCTTTCACTCATTTGTTGACTACGGAAATAGAATAGAGCGATTCTTCTGTTGCAAACAACTGCAATAGCCCACAGCAGGTCAGAATGGTTTAGTCACAGTGGATTCCTAGTTGAAATCTCCGGGTTTATCTTGTGAAACGTGTGTAGGTGTTTGTACACCTAGCAGTGCTAATATTATGCAGCACCCTGTAGCTCCCTTAAAAGGATTTCCTGTTGCCCCAGTTGAGAATCACTAGCATAATAGATTGTGTTCATCATCAGCAATCCCTCACCGTCAAGGATGATTGCCTTCCATGATTATATGAATCTGAAGAGGGCTGATGAGACTGATCTGGAGGCGACAGACTGTTGCAGCTCAGGCACATGTTTCTGTGCGAGGTGGGTGGTTCTTGGTTCGATGCACGACACGCTGTTTCTGCCGCTCCCATTTTTCCATCTCCTGTTGTTGTCATAAGGTTTCAAAGTACTGACATAGTTGCTGCAAGGATAGCTTGTGTTAACCTTTTGGGGTTTGAAGAGGAAGGAGGGCACTGCTTTTAGTCCCGGGAAGGATGGTGAAACCTACAGAAAACTAGCTGACATAATGAAATAATCCTGTGAATAGGACATGGCCCAACTGGGGGTATGTGGGAACAACTTCTCAAAAACTGCAGTAGATAGTCCCCTCTACACATTACATTTACACTACAATTAACACATTAATCGCAGCATAAATAGCGAGGGTACATGCACCCAATGTAAGATGACATAAAATGGCAAACCAGCCATAAAAATGTTCTATGTAATACAGAGCATATAATGTAGAACACTTTTATGGCTGGTTTGTATGGCTCATTAAATAAATTGAATGTGTAGCCAATGTTCCCTCTAAGGTTTAGCGATCCATGAGCAATCCTGGCTGGGAGTGCACGGGTATCTCAGTGTGCCCAACCCTCCCCCCTCCTGCAGCAGCCTGTGGCCAAGTTGGGGTGGAGGGCGAGCGGCCGGATGCGAATCCGGCAGTGGTGGCAGGGGGAGTATTGGTGCCCCCTTGCTACAGCACTGGGCATCCCCCCACCCCAGGCCCCCTACTGCCGCACCCTCTCCCCCCATCAGTACACCTTTGTGTGCTGCGGCGTTAAAAAGTTATTGCACAGCATGATCTTTTATTGTGCGCAGCTTAGAGGGATGCTGCTGATACCCCCTAAGCTGTGGAGCTGAAGTCTAGATGCGACTGTGGCTGACCTTGGTTTGGTGGGGGACCTGGGTCTGCACCCCAGGCCAGAACCCTGGGGCTTGGGGCCCCTGGCAGAGTCCAGCTGCTGACTGGGAAAGGGGGTGGGGGGGTGATGACCCCCT
>NW_017728999.1:213650-231754 GCF_001723915.1 Gavialis gangeticus | reverse complement strand
CGCCCACCCCGTCAGTACACCACTGTGTGCGTGGCATTAAAAAGTTATTGCGCAGCATGATTTTTTATTGTGCGCGGCTGCGCGCACATGCAGCTTAGAGGGAACGCAGGTCCGGGCCAGGACCAATGATCATCTGAGTGTCAGCTCCAGCCTGGAGCTGTGCTGGGATCGGAAACCGGCCTAGTGTAATCAGGGGTCAGAGTCAACAATCAGCTCATTTTCAGCCCTGGCCCCACTCCTGCAGGCATCTGGTTTTCTACTTGCTGTTGCAGGGGGAACGCAGGAACATGATAAAAATGCATGTACGCCAGGGGCCTAAGACACAGAGCTGTCAAATGACTTGCCAAAGGTCACACTGGAAGTCTGTGGCAGAGGAGGGGCAGGAGCTTTAACTACTGCCCTAACCACTCTTTCTCTCTGCTGGTGTTGCCTGTTGGGTCCTGCAGCTTGTGATCTGTGAGGCTTGTCCCTCTGAGGAGAGGGGTCTGGGCCTGTTCAGGGGGCCACACTGGGTGCCTTTCTGTGGCGCAGCTCTAAGGAAGGGAGACTCTTGGCTGGAGCTGCAGCTGCAGCTGCAACCCCAGCAAAGTAAGAGCTGGCAGTGGAAATTTCCACTCTTTGCCTTCTGGTTCTCGAGAGCTCCTGCAGTCAGATTTCTTCAGCTATTCCCAGCAGCTGCCCTGTCTGTGCTGGTTAATTGGATCTCGCTGAGTCTCCCTGGGCTGGAGCTCCTAGTTACTGCTCTGAAAACTCTGCACGTGCTTTAAGCAGGGGGAAAGAGCTCTCCCCAGCTCGCTGCTCCTGCTTGCTTCTCCCTCCTTACTCCCGTCCCTCCCATCCCTTGCTCAGTGCTGCCAGTCTGGTGCTGTGACAGCACCCACAGGTCCCTCTCACCCAGCCATGACAACACCCAGACCCCTTCTGTCAGCTCCTCCACACCCTTTCCCCTCTCCCAGTCACCTCCGCTTGCTAGTCCCTTTTCTCTTACCCTTACCCCCTTGTCCCATGGCTCCTTGAGCCAAGCAGGTCCTGCTCCTTTCTCCCTTGGTCTCCTTCCACCTACACCCTCCATGGCCCAAAATGCTGTCATATCCCCTGCTGTGTCGTCCTTAGGGCCTGATCCAGAGTCCAGTGAAGTCACTCTTCAGACTCAGTAGCTTCCATGAGCTGCGGTCTACACCTCTAGGTTAGGAAGTCACATGGGCAGGGTACAGGTCTTTACCCTGGGGGCCAACAGATTAGAGCTGCTGCCAACCCCAAAGTGCATCACGCACTGACTGCTGGGAGATGGAGCTTCTTGGGCTGTTGATTTCAGTGGGAGAAAGGTCTGTCAAGGGCCTCTAAGGCACAGTGGGCATGTCTACACATGCATTTAAGCACACCTAAATTTAATGCGCATTAGCTAAATGTTCATTAAGCTGCTTTAGGCAGGCATATACACATGCAGGTGTTAAAGAGCCTTAACACTGTGTATGTGGACCGACTTGGCTTGTCACAGCGTTAATGCGCTTTAACGCATCCACACATTCATTAATGTGCTTTAACTATTCACATCTAAATTTGATACCTGCATTTTCAGGTATCAAATTTAGGTACAGATAGCCTAAATTTGCCCTTTTTAATGCGCATTAAGGGTGCACATGTGTGGACGCATACTCGTAATGTGCATTAACTTAGCCTAATACATATTAAAGTGTCGTGTATAGACGCGCCCAAAGCACCCTCGCCCCACCAGTGCAATCAGGCGTGCCCTTGACAAGTGCTTGCTCATCATAGCAAGTCACAAACACTGGTTTGCAGCTTCCTAGAGTAAGCCATGCCAGAGCAACACATTGTTCTGCATGCCCACAGGGCAGGGCAGGAAGTCGGGGCTGAGATTATCACAAGGGAGATTTCGACAGGCTCTTAGGAAGAGCCTTCCCTTACACACATGGCTGAGGGGACCTGTGTTGTTAGCATCCTGCGACTCATGAAGCAACGAAGCCAGGACGTGCTGGCACAGCCCTGCTGAGTGTGGCTTCCTGGGCCTTTACTCCTTGCAACCTTTTGTCAGCAAGTAGCTCCATGCTGGACTTCTGGTCCAATTCCAGCATGTTGTGAAAGTGTGGAGCTCATTGCCACTGGATGTTGTGGAAACTGAGAGTTTAGCCAGGTTCAAAAGGGGATTGGACACATACTTGGAGGAACTATTGAGCACGGAAATTAGGGATACAGCCTCTGAATCACAGCTTCCAAGACGTTAAATGCTGGAAGCCACAAGTGAGAGAGGAACAGTGGGAAAAACTCTGGTCGTGCCCTGTTCACCCTCCCTTTTAGCACTTGTTCTGTGCTGCTTTGTGACACAAGAGACTGTGCAAGATGCACCTGTGGCCTGACCCAGGAAATCTTAGTTCTTATGGTGACTGACAGCTGTTCCATTTTCAGGCAGAGGAGCTGAGACGGGTGCAGTTTTTGAGCTGAGCCCCACCACACTTGTATTCAAGGGAATGGTTTCAGTTCATATGGGTTCACTGACACCCCTCAGAAACCCTCAGGACATCTGGGGTCTCCCAGGGCGCTGGCTCCACATTTTAATCCTTTTGTCATTTTTGCAGGGTTACATGAAGCCTTTGAAGCAGCCAGAAAACTCCATCCTCTGCGACCCCTCCCTAGTGGACGAGATTTTCGACCAGATCCCTGAGCTGCTGGAGCACCACGAGCAGTTCCTGGAGCAGATCAGCGAGTGCGTGCAGAACTGGCACGAGAAGCAGAAAGTGGGAGACCTGCTGGTACAATCTGTGAGTGCAACAAAGATCCCCCCACACATGCCACCTGCCACGGCACCCCCGGGGGGGGGACTGGCTGGGCAGGGATCCTGCTGAAGGAGGTGTGACCATGACTAAAGCCTGGCTAAGCTGTGAATTCCCAGGGCTAGAGCTGCACCAGATGTGGAAGTGAGCTGTGGTTTGCTTGGGATCTGAGCCTGGGTTACACCAACTCAGGTCCAGGATCGTGGAACGGTAAAGCTCTTAATGCAAAGGTTCAAGAGAGCCAAGCAGGTGTGACGATGTGACAGTGGCCCCATGGTGGGCCAGTGTCACGCTTGGCCATATGAGAGGAGTGAGAGCAGGAGCAGGAATCCTTGTATTCTTCCTGCTCAGTTTCCTTCCAGCTCTTCCAGATTTACATCAGTGTGAAACAGAATCTGTCCTGCTGTTTCTAGATTATGCTCATTGGCGACGCGTAAGAGGTGCACATGCACCTCTTGAGATCAGCCGTGCACCCCCTGGAAGCACCAGCCATGAAACTGGAAGTGCACTTCCAGTTTCGCCACTGGCTTGGTGCTCGGCTGCTGGGGGATGTCCCCCGGTTGGCAATCGGTTTCCGCTGGGGGACCCTTCTCCCTGCCCCCCATTGGCGATCTGGTGTCCCCCCAGACTCAGGATGCACCAGTCGCCCATGATTACGCTGGTTGGGTTTGTGGGCCAAATGAAAATCCAGCCCTGCTCTCTCTGCATCTGGGCTCACGTCTTGCAATAGAGATCCCCACCTCCAAATGGAGCTGACGGAGAGTCCTTGCTGTGCCAGGGCGAGTGGAGGCCAGCTGGTTCCTGGCATGGCTTCGTTGGTTCCACAAGGCGACAGGGGACAGCAGTGCTGATAGAGAGCAGACAGGCCGACTGGGCGCTCGCTGCTGGGTTGTTTCTGTGAAGTCTCCTGCTTCTTCCCCAGCATCAGAGCATGTTTTAGGGGCGTCAGGGCCTCACACTCCTATTTCCAGCTCTGCCACAGACTCACAATGTTATCCCAAGTGAGACACTTTCCACCCTGCTGCCCCCTTCTCCCTCTGTGATCTGGGGGCGATGATACCCACCACTCCGAGGATCTCAGGCTTCTTGAAAGCTTGCAAAGCAGGACCTGGGCCTGTCTGGAGTAAAAAGGACAGCCCCTGAGCTCACTTATTTCCATACATATAAAGATACCACCCCTCCTGGATTTTCTTGCTGGGCTGCATCCCACAAGGAGGCACTGAAATGTGAGTTTCATCCCAAACTTGGACAGTTAGCTGCAGGGACCTCGTACCTCCAATTAAAGCATCCAGGTCCCCTGGGACAGTGTCTACACTAGAATTTAGCACCAAAACCTCCCAGTCCTTGCTTTCCCAAGCAGGTTGCACATGAGGTGACAGTGGCCACAATGCACGTGCTGGTGTAGACAGGCATCCTCCTGCTACTAGTGCCTGTGCACTGCGTCAGGGTCAGCAGGACCTTGGTTTACAGTGGTCTAGGAAGGCCTCACCTTGCATCGTGGTGAGGGGAGCTCTGCAGACAGACATGGGGCACTGCTCTCCCTAGGCTACAGGAACAGAGCAGGAGAGACCAGGCCACTGGCAGTGCCAGGGGACTAGCATGGGCGGGGAGTTTGGGAGGTGAAATGTACTCAGGTGGTCCTAGGAGGTGCATGGTACCCCATGCTGCAGCAGAAAGCAAAAAAAACCCATCTCTCCTTGCCAGCGTGACTGGGGAACAGTCACAGATCTAATCCTCAGCAGGACCCACCAGCCAGGCACCCGAGAGGCCTTGAGAAAGCAGAGCCCCAGCACATCTCCCATGTCTAGCCACAGCCTAGGGCTTGAACCCATCTCCCCCTTGGGGCACCCCGTCACGCTGGTGCCTCCACACATGCCAGTGCACATGATGCTGAAGCAGATTGCACCTCAGAAGCCCTGTGGAGGGGAAGGTGCTGCCTGGCAGGAGGAGGGCTCAGCCTGCCCCAAAGGAGGATGCCATCAAGCCAGGCTGAGGGTTCAAGCGCTGCTGCAGGTGGACAGAGACCTTCCCTCACATACTGCAGTGGCATATGCCCTGCCTGGCCCACCCCCCAGCTCTCTGGCGTGGGGGTCTTGTCTTGTACAGCCCAGTGTCTAGCAAACCTCAGCACCTCCAACTGTGAGAGCAAATGCAGTTACCTCCGACAGGGCCTGGGACATCGCCTCCAGCAAGGCAAAGACAGGACATGCTGAGCTGACCTGCTACAGAGCACTGTGCCAGGATGCTGCCTCACGCACCTCAGTATGGTGCAGGTATGAGACACTGAGCTGGGTAGAGAGGAGGGGTCTCCAGGAGACCCCAGCAGCCAGACCCTGCTCCCAGAGCCCCATGCCATTGGGGGCAAAAACACAGAGCCCTTAAAAGCCAGCATCCCTTCTTCCCCAGCCCCAGATAAGGTGTCGGGGGCTCACACATCTCTTTGGCATGGCCCATGGGTGCTTTCTTCCTAACAGGCTGGCTGGGGTCAGCCCGCATTCATGATTCAGCTGAGCCAGGTGTGTCTTACAGTGGTCTCAGCCACTGAAGTGGGAGGCGGGTTGATGCTGCTGCTGTAGCCTGGGCCTGGATGCATTGTGCCAGGCTCATGGGTTTGCCACTGAGCCCTTCTGTCTGGCTGGAGACACAGCGGGAGGATTGTCCAGCCTAGGGCAGGGGAGATGCCCCTCCTCTGTCACAGGGGAGTTGTCTCAGATCGGATTCGGCTGGCTCAGTCCAGGCCCTGGCCGCAGGCCTCTGCACGGATGACAGGTGCTTTGATGAGTGTGACACAGACAGGCACAGGCATTGCTAGGGAAGGCACGATTGACTCTGGCACTACAGAGCAGGGGCACTGACAAGGACCAGAGGGATTGATCTCATCACAGGGGAATCCTAAGGGACAATCTCCTTGCCAGGATGATTCTCTGCCATCACCACCACTTCTACGTGCTGCCCGTTGGGTGGCACACCCCGGGCGACCTTTGTGGCTGAGATCTGTGCCCCATGGCTGTGAATGAGATGGAGGAGGTAGAGGGGTGAAGATGCAGCATCAGGTGCTTGTGGATGCCTCGTTCTGCTTACATTCGTATACCGGGAGCATTGTGCGGGTGTGCATGAAGACCCGGTGATACACGTGCGTGCGAGTGTGTGGGTTCTGTCTTGCTTGTAGGGAGGCCTGAGCGAGCTAAAGTGTGCCGCAAGCTCGCTCTCAACGTATCTGTTTCACCTCCCGGTTGTGTCCTGCCTGATGCTAAAATTGCTAACTCTCCAGACTGGTTTTGTTGACTTTGGGGCACCGGTTGCACAGCACCTTGCACCGCAGGTCTGATCTGTCACGGAGACTGATGGGTGCTGGGGTGATATAATAAATACGAATAGCAAAGGCAGCAATAAGGTGCATGGAGATTAACATAAAGCCCTCAGTGCAGGTTTGCATGGCTCACTGCAGAGCAGGGATATCCAGCCAGCCCTAACCCAGCTAGCTCAGGGCTGGATAACCATGTAGTTGCAGTGCCCCAGAAGTTGTGCCTCCCAGGCGAGGCTCCTTCTGATACCCGAGCTGCTCGGGCATCTCTGCAGTGCGCTGTACTCTGCAGGGAGGACATCCGTCAGGTCCGATCCCCGCTTGCATGTTCAAGGCTGGACAGTAGCATTGCCCGGCATCTCAGCAGTTGCATTTCAAGTGCTCTGAGTGACAGACGGGTATGTTTCAACAGGCACGTGGTGAAGACGATTGTGTGAGGGAGGCTGCACTTGGATGTACGTCTCCAGGTGTGGTTCCTTGGTGGTTCAAAGCCTGGGCAAATAGGCAGCCAGCCCTTCAGCTGGTATAAATGATGGTAACCACACTGAAATCAGTGGAGCTCTGTCAGACTTTATTTCAGCTCTGGGACTGGCCTGTGATGTGCTTGTGGAGGGGTGTGTGTGTAAGCGTGTGCGTGTATCAGGTTAAGAAATCCCACATTAGTTTGGATTAATCACCTGGTGTTTACTGATGTCAAGTGCTGCATATTGCTCCTTGGAGCGGTAATTTTGAAAGTGCAGTTGTGAACTAAGTACATGGTGTTACTGCAGAACAGGAATCTTGGACAGGCCCTTGGATATGCCATTCAGGATGGTGGGCCAAAGCCCACCAAGTAGAGCTATAAGCCCATCACTGATTACTTAGGAAAACAGAAAAACATAAGGATGGGAGCGAGGGTCATAGGTTCAAAGCAAGTGCATTGAGGAGGGCCACCAAGCAGAGCACGCCGGACAGCACCCACTGGCCTTTGAATGAGTCCAGCAAGCCACTGGACACTGCGCAGTGACACTGCCCAGACACATGAACGGACAAGGAGACAGGAAAGCGGCCCCACAGTGCCCGGGTGTCTCCCAGCCAGAGTCTCTTTCCTGGTCAGATAGATCACAAGCTTAGCCACAGCCAGGAAGAGATTGGCCAGGAGGCCCCAGGACTTGGTGGGGCCATGGATGGGCAGTGCATAAACGACAGGGTGCGGGTAGTAGGGAAGCCAGGACCTCAGCAGACGGCTCTAGAGGAGGCGGTGCAGGGGCTGCAGCCTGGCACACCGCAGGTTGGCGTGCACCAGGGTCTCCTGCAAAGGGGCAAGTGTCAGGGGCATCCATAAACTATGCCAGATGCACACCTATGGCACTAGCTCTGTGAAGGAGCTGCCAGCTGAGGTCCCTGGTGCCTCGTGGGATCAGGGTGGAATAATGCTTGTCCACTGGGGACCCTCGTCCTTGCCGATGTGTTGCACCACTTGGTGTCTGGGCAGGACACAAGGACGGGATGGGGGAGGGTGCAAACCGCAAACGTGTAGAGCTGGCAGCAGTGGGAGGTCTGGAAGCAAACTGGCTTGATATCCCCCAGCCTGCAAAGATGGCGAGGTGTGGGGTAGCTCCGTGGGGCCTGCCAAGGCAGGTGCCCCATAACGAGCTCTGGAGGGCTGGGGGATCCCAGGAGGCAGAAACTACACTTGCACAGGACCTGGTCGATGCAGTCAAGGGCAGTGTCCAGCAGGGCAGCCTTGATCTCCTGGAGTAGGCGGCAGGGCGCATGCAACGTGGGCAGCTCCATGCACTGGGCCAGCGCAAAGGGACCTGTCCACCTCTGCATGGCATAGTCCAGGAGGTCCCTGATACGAGTGACGTTGGCCAGAGCCATCCTCCAGGGCACCTCTGGTGCTGGCACCACCAGCTGCGGGTTTTTCAGCCCGGGCTCGACGAGGAGGTCTTTGGAGCCTCGCCAGGAGCCTCGGGGGCACTGGCAGGGTGTTGAAGTGGTGCCAAGGTGTAAACCAGACCAGTTGGTTGATGACCGCAAAGGGAGAGGACACTGCAGCAGGCCCACCCTTGTGTGCAGCCACTCAGACACCCTGACCTCCAGCTGGTGCAGGAGGGGTTTCTGGGGGATAGGTATACCACAAGTAGAGCAGCGAGCCCACACTGCAGCAGATGCTCTGCAGGGTCGATAGAAGCGGGCTGACCTGCCATCCGTCAGGGACCATCTCTTCACCTAGTTGTCCCTGGGCAGAGGAGGCCACTGAGGAGATGGATTGGCAGACTGCCACCTGCACCAGGTCACCCAGGTCCCAGACAGCAAGGAGCACATTGTCGGCATGCGCTCACAGCACCACCTTCGTGGCCAACTCTTGCAGCAGCGGTACTGCCATCCACTTGCTCCGGAGGCACAGGAGGGGCTCGAGGGTGATGGCGTAGACCTGGCCTGACAGCGGGCAACCTTGACGCACTCCCTGCCTGAGCAGGATGGGCTTCATTAGTATCCGACTGAGCTTGCCCATGCACTCTGCAGAGGCCTACAGCACCCAGAGAAACTGCACGAAGCAGGGGCTGGAGCCAAACGCCCTCAGCGCGCCTGCGAGGTACCTGTGATCCACCCTCTCAAACGTCTTCTCCTGCTTGAGGGACAGAAGGGTAAATGACGGGAAAGACACTTAAGAGGGGACGTGATAGCAAAGGGCTGCCCTGTGGGGTGTGCAGATGCTCCTGCTGGGACTCAAACCCAGAGGATCCTGGCTACAGGGTCTTGCCCCTCCACTCAGGGTGGGACCAATCACCATATTTTGGGTCAGGGAGGAATTTTTCCCCATTGTTAGATTAGTACAGACTGTGGGGGGGCACAGCCTCTACATGGGATCTCTTGAGTGTATATTAACAGCCTTTTATAGAAGCAAGACGGTGGTTCCCCTGGTTTACCTGTGGCAGGTTCAGGTGCTAAGTCCGGTGTGTCAGGGTTGACAGCATCTTCTGTAGAGTTTCGATGGTGGATTGTATAGGTTTCGATAGGGACGATCCTTCCTTGCCCCTGGCCCCAAGCATCTCATTGTATTGCAGCTGGCGGAGTCCAGCCGATTCCTGCCAGGTGAAGACCGCTGAGTTCCCGGCCCTGCCATTATGACTTGGTGGCATTTGACCCCAGATCCGCTCAGGTGTGACCTTGTGCAGTCCCTGCAAAGCGGGGAGGAAGCGCGCCCTGCTGTAGATTGAAAGGCCTGGACAGAGAGCAGGAGAAGCCCAAGGCGGTCACCCCATTTGAATGGTCAGGCGGACTTGGTCCGAGGCAAGATGTGTCTGCTTTGGAGACCATCTGACCCAAGGTCTCTTCCGTCTCATAGACCAAGCTGCCATGAGCTTCGCCAACTGGAAGCTGCAGCTACACAAATCCGGACTAAAGTTTGCATTTTGAACCCTGAGAATTACTCTTGGATTAGCTCCCGGAGCGCAAGGGACCATCCGCCTACTCAGTGGAAATCCTTTTAAATCGAGCTTGGATGTGTTTTCCTAGCAGGAGGACTCTGGTTGTAGCACTGGACATGAGGCAGGGAGTGCTTCGGAGAAGCCCTGCGGCAAGTGGAGCGTGAGAAGCCAGAAAAGATGATCACCGGGGCCGTGCCTGGCTCCCACCATATTGTGATAGACCTGCTGTGGGGACCGGAGTGGGGAGTGCGATTGGCTTCTTAGTAGTGCCAGCTCAGCCCCGAAGCCTGAATCGGGGATGCCAGGCATGGCTGTCTTCCTGTTGCCTAATTGATCCTGCTGCCCCTTGTCAAGGTGTCAGCTCCAAGAGCCAGTTCTTCCCCCTCCACCTGCTCCTTGGAAACCTAACCAAGCAAATGCTGCCTCTTAAATCGGGGTGCTGCAAAAAACACAGCTGCAAGCTGCCTGCCAGATGTGCTCTCAGCCGTTAATATGCGAGCCACATCTACTCAGCCAGCAACAACAGAGCAAGGTCGTTGACACGGCTGCTCCTCCAGCCCTGCCGGGGCAGCCAGACCTGTGCCGTGCTGTACCCCATGCTTGCCGGTGCCCCCCGCCCCCCATGCCCTTTGCCATTCTGCCTGGGGGAGGACTGTGGTGGTGATGCTGCTGCCTGGATCCACTGCGCTTTGTGGGTGGCAGCCTTTGATCCGAAGTGACTCATCCACGTCACGCACAAAACATGCGACGGAGCCAGGTCCTGGACTCAGATCCCTGCGCCTGTGCTCAGGATAGCCGGAGAGGCACTCCAGGCATCTTGTGACAGAAGCTTCCTGTTACCGAGTGGCCCTTTGAAAAGCCTTTCCTGTTAGACCAGGGGTTGCAGTCTTTGTAAACCACTTGAGATGTGTGAGGGGCTGGTAAGAGAAGCAGTGAGGGTTTGAGAAAGACGGAGGGTTAAGGATGCCGTGCTGGAAACCAGGAGCAGGTGGATGGTGGGGGAGAGGGGGGCGTCCATGCATGGCTCACAATGTTCTTGATTAGCGATCTGCTAAACACAGAAGCAAAGTCCTGGGGAGTCTTCCAGCCTGTATGATAAAGCATCGATCGGTCCAGCCCAGCTGTGCATTCCTGCTGCATGGGCAACCAGCCCAAGTGGAAGCAGCAGCCGGCTCCTGGGTCAATATGAGGTTAAGGCTGGAGGTCAGGTGAGGTGATTGTGCCAGCCCACACCCTGCCCAGCTTTGTCCAGTCTGGTGACACACGCTCCTGCACACTGTGCTACTACTTAGGATCCTTCCTGAGCATCTCCTTGGCCACCTGAGTTTCCCTGCTGCATCCGCATGCTACCTTGCTGCAGTTGTACACAAAGCACGGATAGAGAGACAAGCAGTGGGCAGACCGGTTCCTCGACGGTGTCTGCTCCGGGACAACGGGCAGTAGAGACAAGAGCTGGGCTAGAAGTCAAGTGCTGGCAGACCTCCTGGGTTGAGTCCTTTAACCTGGGCGGGGTCCGAATGCACTGCAGGGGAGGCAAGGATTAGAGGGAGCTTGGCTTTCAGCCTGACGCCATCCTCTACCTTACAAGCCCTCAGAGGAAGTGCTTTAGGTCTGCCCCATACATGCTCTTTCCTTGGTCCTCCCAGCCTGCAGACAGACAGGAAGGTAGAGGCTGGAAACAGCCCGGAGGCGCAGCCTAGCCAAATAAAGGAGGGAGAGGAACCACCGGCCCAGCGGGTCTCCTTCTCTGCTTTGCGCTCCTTTTGCCTTGTGCTAAGCCTGGGAGGAGAGAGTATTGGAAGGGCTGGGTGGGAGCGGACAGCCTGCCCCTCTGCCGCTGAAGTCTGGACACAGACCTGTCTGGGGCCTGGTGGCATCCCCCCGCCACCATCTCATCCGCGCATGGCTTTTATTGTAAGAGCCACCCCAGGACTTCCCCTGTTAACTCCATGCAGTGGCATCTTGTCCACGCCAGCACGTCCTAAATGGATCGGGAGCAGGAGGACCAAGGAAGGGCCCTCCCAGCAGTGTTTCCAGCCTTGCAGCTGGAAGGCCAGCAGGAAAGCGGCCCTCCTTCCCGACCAGGCGTCTCCAGTCCATGAGTTATATAAAGAATGACCGCTCTCAGCAGGGAGGATGGTGCTACAGCAGGAAAAGCCACTGGCAGCACTGTAATGTCCCCTGGGCAATGCTTTACTGTTATTTTGCTTTAGGTTCATTTTGTCCTTTCTGAGCCAGCCCCTGCGCACCCTCACGGCCCTCTCTCTCTGTTTTGCTTCCCACAGTTTTCCAAGGACATCCTGGTGACCATTTACTCGGCCTACATAGACAACTTCCTCAATGCCAAGGACGCTGTGAGGATAGCCAAGGAAGCCAGGCCAGCCTTCATGAAGTTTCTGGATGTAGGTCACCATCCCAGCAGCAGCCGCCGATGAGCTGATTCCTTTATGTATTGCCAAGGGAAAGAGAGGGCTATGGCATCGCTCCAGACCTCAGTTGGTGTGAAGCGGTGCCCCTCCAGACCCCAACTGGTGTGAACTGGTGTGACTCCAGACCCCAGCCAGTATTACTCCAGACCCTGGCTGTTGTGCAGCCGCATTTGCTCCATGAATTCTTTGGAGCACTTTTACACCAGGTCCTGGGAATCTGAGCTAAGACTTCTCCCTCCCTGTCTCTCATCCTCTGCGGCACGGCAGCTGGAGCTTGCCTGATTGGAGAAATGCCCGTGTGCACTCAGCATCCCCATGGAGATGCATGATGGGCCACATGTTGCCTTCATGGGCAAGGAGCAGGTGGGCTCAAGTTCAGGCAGATTAGGTAGCCTAGAGGGTAGGGAGAGGGACCCAGAGAGCACCCTCCTGGCAGTTAAGACGGGCACCGTCTGCCAGCCCTGCCCATTCCCATGGGATTGCACCTGGAAGCCGACTGGGGTATCTGCCCAGCTCTTGTGCACTGCCTAGGGGCACTCAGATGCGATGAACATGGGGCTGCCAGACTGTAATACACCCAAGGCCTATCCTGGACCAGCACCAGGTGCTTCAGAGACAGACAGAGGATGATCTGCCCACATATTCGCTCTTGTCCCGGCCCCTAATAGACACCAGTTTCACATCGCTCAGAATGGTCATGTTGAGACTTGGCCTTGACCCTGGTATCAGGACATCCCCTGGCATCCAGGGGCAAACCCTGCCACTCCTCATCCCCATTCCTAACAAGGACCTGCCTCTGTCCCCTCCTGGTGTTTTGCAGCAAAGCATGAGAGAGAACAAGGAGAAGCAAGCATTGTCCGACCTCATGATCAAGCCTGTGCAGCGGATCCCGCGCTATGAGCTGCTGGTGAAGGTGAGCGGGTCAGGGGGCGAGGTACCATGGTGGATGGGAGCCATGCCTGATGAGCTCTTTCAGGGCTGCAGGCCACTCTTGGCATGTCTGTGATTGCAGTGTCCCCACTGGGATGCTTGGCTCAGGGAGGGATGCCGTGAAGCAGGAGAGCGGGGCAATGCAGGGGATAGCGGGGAGACAAGGCGAGATGCATGATTTCCTGAAGTCCAGGAGAGCTGGTAGAACATGGATTTGTTCACACTTGGGTTGAGATGTCCTGCATTTATGGGGAAGGGGCTAAGCAACAACCACCCCCGCCCCCAGCCTTTTCTCTCCAAGATAGCTGGAATCAAGCCTTGATCTTCTGGCGTGGAGCTGAGCTCCAACCCCGCTGACCCCTCTGTAGGTAAGAAGCTCAGGCCAGGGGCTATGGGCAATGTAGCTCCCTCTTCCCTCCATGCATATTGACAAAGCACAGGGCTTTACCAACATGCCAAGAGAGACCACCCAAGGCTGGCACTGGTCATCAGTGCACTGAACAGAGACCTGTGAACATGCCTCTTCTAATGGAGGTAGCGAGATCTGGGGTCTGAGAGTCTTACAGGCATCCTCTGAGAGGTCTGCAGTAGCAGCCGAAATCAGTCACATAGCAGGGGTATTTTGCGTAGGTCCAAACTTGCATTTGATCTCTGTCATCTGGAGGTGGAGAGGAGTGAGGAGAAAGCTGCACTGGACAAGCGGCTTCCTTCCAGGGTTGCATGCGGAGAAATACTGGCCAGCATGTGCACTGCTGACCTCCACTGGGTGCAATCTGAGCTCCTGTCCCATGTGTCATACACCCTGCAGCCAGTGGAGATTCTCCTTGAGTTCACAAGGGAGGGGTGTGTGCGCAGTGGTGGAAGGCTGCAGGACAAAGGATGCCCTTTTCTCTGTGTTTGTACAGCACCGAGCCCCATGGGGTTCTGGTCCCTGATTGGGGATCCTGGGCACTGTGGTGATATCAATGATACGTAGTAATATGCACTCAGAAGCAGGTGTGATGGGTGTGTGATACAAGCCTAAATTCATGGAGAGAGCTGTGACCAGCTCAAACTCTGGGATCCCAGACTTTCACACCAAACAGAACATTTTGGGTTTCTGTGCCACTGAATGCATTTCCATCGCTTGCCAGCAATCAAAGCAGCTCTTTCTTTCAGCTCTGCTTACTGTATTGGGACTAGGAGATGAAGGAGCAAGGAGTGGAAGCCACGTGGCTACATTCAGTGCAACCGCAAATGTGGCAGATGAGCCGAACTTCTCTTTATTAGCAGCTTTGCACAAGTCACAGCTGTAGCGATAACCCTTCTACATGCAAAACCCCTTGGCTTGTTTGTGGAGTCACGTTGGCTGGCATGGCCAAGCGGCGAGTGCATTGGTCGAGTGACCTTCCTGTTCTCCTGATGACACAGGCCAGTGTTGCTGTGACTAGGACCTGAGCTTTTATTTCTCAGACCAGAGCTGAGTTGGTTGAATTGGGATCTGGGTCCTAAACTTCCCTGAAGTTCAGAGATATGTGGTGTAATGAATGGAGGCCCAGCCAAGGTAGGTCCCAGGCTGCAGCTGGAGGTAATCGAGGGGATTGGGAAGAGTCATTCCTCAGGAGAAGGCCCTGCTCACCCTGGGTTGTATAAACTAGGACAGACAGCAGCAAGCTATCTGGACTATAGCCTGTTTTGCTGTGCCTCTGGCCTGCTTGGCTCTCCTAAACCTGACTCTGAGCTCTGATCTTCTGGCTTCGACCCTCATGCCTGCTTCTGCTTGCTCCTCTTCCTTTCTTGAACCTCCAGGCCTGGGTCAATTGGTTCCCTGACTGCAGTTTTATCTCAGCGCTTGGACTAGAACTGACACCCAGCATCCACTCTGGTAAACCTCTGACCTAGCACAACCCACTCGTACTGACCGCTTGTGCCCCAGTCAACCCTTGCACACGGAGCTAGAGCAGGGGGCCAGTGCATACAGTGATGAAAGCCATGCGACACATGTCATTATTCTCCCAGCATGTCTGGGACGGGCTAGGAACAGCACATCCTGCATTTGTGCAGGGGTTGGACTGAACAAAGACTCTTCCAGCCCTGGGGCTTTTTGGTTCCATGATTCTCTTCTACGATTGTGCTTACAAATGAACTAACGAGCCAAGGGCTCGGCCCTGTCGAACTCCCTGAGGCTGGAGTCTGCAGCTAACAGAAAATTGCCAGACACAATATCCCTGTTAACTTATTCTTCCCCTATAATTAAATCTCGAAGCACCTGTGAACACCCAGAGGCTGGGCCAGGGTTTCCCAAAGTGATTGATTGGTCCTTTTGGGGGGGAGGTCTAACTTAAGCCCCCTTCAGTGGGCCCCAGTTGCAGAGGGTTGATGCTGAGCAGGTTCTGGAAATCAAGACTCATCAAGTTGCTTCAAAGCTGGGTCGCTAAACCTGAGGCACCCCAATCACTCATTGGCCTGATGGAAATGTTAAAAGGCTTGTGGGGAACAGCTGAGATGGGAATGATGAGTCTGGAGAGAAGGTTACAATGGAGAGCTGGAATAATTGCCTCCTGATAGACAGCCAGCAGGAGGTTTATGAAGACTGTGGGGTCAGTTATTCTTACACATGACCTTGGCCAAGTCCCTTCACCTCATTGGGCTGATATTACTTGTTAATGAAGGAGGAACATTAATGCATTGACTTTCCTGCCTTGCATGGGTGGCATGAAGCAACATTCAGAAAATGCTGCAGGAGGCCAAGCTACAACATGCATCAGGCAGCCCAGATTTTACAGCAAAACATCCTTCTCATCCACAACGGTGACAGCTTTTTGAATGGGCTTTTACTCTGTCCAGAGCCGCTGAAAGGAAACAGCCAGGCCTGTGGAGGAGATGATTGGTGTTGTTATGAGCTACATTCCCCAGATGCCTCGTGCACCTGGTTCAGGGGACGTGCGTTGGAGCGATTTCTAGGAAACAGCCCTTATTCAGCCTGCAGGACAAGAATGGCATTAGCCTGCTGGGGAGGGACATTTTCTTGTGACTTGGCCTGACTTGCCTGATATCGAGGCACCAAGTCTCTGCACTGGGCAGTTGTTTTGGTCCTTCTCCATCCTCTCTTTGCTGAGCCCATAGACAGGACTGGAGAGGCAGAAGGAATCGGGGAGGAAGGAAGACCGAGACAACCACGGCACAGAGAGAACGGGGAAGAAGAAGGAACGAGGCAGAGAGTGGAGATGCTTGGCTTTAACCAAGCGCTGGCTTGCACCTCGCATGGCTTCTCCTGCCTCCAACGTGCTGTCCCCCGCTCATGAGAACCCCCCCACCCGGCTTCCTTGCCATTTCCCCTGAGCAGCTGATGAGATCCACATGCACACATATAGCAGGACTCTTTTCTACCCTCCATCCCTCACAGCCTACAGCCATCCAGCGCAGCGGTTGCTAATCTAATGCAGTGCCAGCCTCAGCTGAAGGTTTCTCAGCAATTTCAGACTCCCTGCATGAGCCGAGAGTACTGTTCCTGCCCTGTGTTCACCCTTGTTCTCGACATCTTGGACTTGCCCATGGCCCTTTCAGTGCACAAGGGGAACTTCTTCCCCTTCGCTGCAGAGCGCAGGTTTCCTGTTAGCGCTCAGAGGAGCGTGCTGAGCAAGCACTCACCCCCACCGCAGGCAGGCTCTGTGCAAGCTTCTCTTTACCTGCCCAGACTCCCAGGGTCCTGTGGGTATCCCCAGCTGTACCTACCCCTGTGCTGTTCCACCGTGGTGTCGGGGAGTTTGAGTCTGGTTTTACCCAGCAGGAGCAGCGATTCAGCAGCTGGCGTCCTGCATTCAGCTGCAAAACACTTCAGCCCATCTTTTGCCTCCTTGCTTTTCAGCAGCCAGGGGCCAAGTCCACAGACAGCGCAACTCCACTCTAAACACCTGCGCATCATGGGACCATCCCCTGCCTCATCCGGGACTGCCTCCAGACAGCTTCTGTATGCCTGGATAGGGCCCACGCCAGCTCTGGGTCCTAATCTAGTAGGGAAGCAGCCACCTCTCCCCTGCTGCCAAATTTTTGGCCCGTGGGAACCCCTGAGGAGTGGATGGCACAGCTCCCTGGGCAGGCTGGAGATGGAGCACCCCTGGTTGAAAATATTTTTGGGCACTGAGTCAATGCTGCTGGAGGATTTGTAATATGCCATCTCCGTGGCGTGAGCGAGACTGACTCCCTTCCTAGAGCAGCCTCGGTTTCCTCAAGTGATATTCTGTCCCGTAGCAGCAATGACCTTGGACTTCCTTTGCTTGTGGGTTTTTAGGTAAGACTGCAGCCAGTTTTAATTCAGGTTATAGCACGTTGAGGCCTCTTGTTTAACCTTCTGTAACTACCTGTCTGCTGCCGTCAGTTTGTATGCCAGGGCTCTTCTCCGTGATGATTTGCATACCCATCACCCTCGTGCCTTCAAGGGCAGCTGTATACCGTGGTCGCCCTAACCTAATTAGGGGTCCAATGTAGCTGGCTGCCTGCTAATGAAAATGAGGAATCTGAGCCAGTCACATTCCTGTGCCTTGCCTTCGCCTCACTAATATTTGCAGGCAAATGCAATGATCTCATTGCGCTTGCACAAGCGTCTACTATTTTTATGCCCCAAACAGAGCCAGACATCTGAGGTTTCCACAGTAAATTAAGTCAAGGGGCATTAGTGAAGCTGCCAATGCACAGACACTATGCAGAGCCAAGGAGTGGTATAATTCACTCAACAGGCGATGGCATTATAGGAGAAATAGGAAGAACTTGGAATAGTTGCCCGCAGACAGTAAAGCTGTTTATTAGCTCAAAAAAACAGGTTATTTTCCAGTACGATCCCCAAAGTCCTTAGAGGCCAACTGTGAAATCTGATTTATCACCTGACCCAGAAAACTAAAAACAACCCACACTTCTTTTTTTTATCCTGAGTTCTGGATTATCCCCTTTTTTGGTTTTAAAAATAACCGTGCTGAAAGGCTTAGGTCGCACAAGATGTTAAGTATTAGGGGGCAAGATATCTTTTCTTTCTTTGGCCGAAATATAAAACAGTCGACAGGGCTCGATGCCACAAACAGCACTTTCCAAAATCTCTGCCTTTCTCAGTATGTCAGATTGCTACCTCAAGCTGTTATTATGGAGTAAAGCAGTTTGCAACCAGGCTCAATTGCTCAAGCTATTTAGCCTGTCAAAAATTTTTCTCACCGGGGGGGTGGCGTAGCACTGGAACAGGTTACCCAGAGAGGTGGTGGCATCTCCA
>NW_017728999.1:206120-208650 GCF_001723915.1 Gavialis gangeticus | reverse complement strand
TAGCCTGTCAAAAATTTTTCTCACCGGGGCGGTGGCGTAGCACTGGAACAGGTTACCCAGAGAGGTGGTGGTATCTCCATCCCTGGATGTTTTTAAGACCTGGCTAGACAAAGCCTTGGCTGCGATGATGTAGTTGGGGCTGGTCCTGCTTTGAGCAGGGGTTGGACTATATGTGACCTCCTGAGTTCCCTTGCAGCCCTCATTTTCTATGATTCAAAGAAAAGGTTTAGAGTAGTATGGATCCAAGGCTAGAAGTACCTGTGTATAGGAGAGGATGTGCTGAGAGAAGGAGATTTTAAAATCTAGCAAACATTTATTTGACATTTATTTGAGCATCCAGAAGTGCATTAGGTACCCTCCCTTAACACATGAATGTATGTTTTTTGTCCTGAAGACTGTATGGACTAAACTTGGATTGATGCACCTGTAGACAGGAGCAGAGGTAGGAAAAGAAGGCTGATAATAGCAATAAAGATGTAATAGTAACTAGTAATAATTGGGCACATCTACACATGCAATGAATGTGCATGAATAAAGCCTGGGGCTTATTGCTCTGGAGTTTTTCATGGGCAGCCCATGGAGCCCCATCAGAGTAGCCCAGGCTGGCCGGGGACCCAGGGGGTCAGCCTGCCAGCCCAGGACTGCTCCCACGGGGCTGCATGTGCTGCGACGGGGCTGGCCGGGGCACGGGGGTGCTCCAGTGCAGAGCTAACTGGCAGCTGAAGCACCCTCATGCCCCAGCCAGGCTCCCCATTGCACATGCAGCCCCATCAGAGCAGTCCTGGGCTGACTGCTACCCCTGGCTCCACATGCTGCGGGGCAGCTGGCTGGGCACGAGGGTGCTTTAGTGCCCGGGCTGCCTGCTAGCTAACCCTGCACTGAATCACCCTGTGCCCCACCCAGCCAGGGCAGCATTTACACGTGTCCTGCTGTGCATGAAAAAACTCCACAGCAGGGTAATATTCGCATTTTACAAGATTATCCTGCTGCGGAGTTTATTGGCTTTGTGCACTGTAATAGGGGTGCACATGGGCATGCCGAGATGTGTACTGCACGATGAATTAGTACTGCGCAGTAAACATCTCATGTAGACACGCCCAGTGAGAACCAGTTGGAAGAACTGGGATCATTTGGCCTGGAGAGGGGAAGACTGAGAGGGGATCGGATAGGACCAGACCTTCCCCGCCGCTGAGCGCTCTCAGCTCCCGCTGGTTGCAGTGTGCCAGCGCTCGGGTCCTCCCATGAGGTGCCAGCGCCAGACAGCATTGGGCCTTATGTCCTTCACAGTAGACTGGCTGGGCAGAGGCACGTGGCATCTCCGCACCACTGAGGGGTAAAGCCTGAGGTCTTTGCCTACTTCTTTCAACATAGTCAGGAGCCAGGGGAGAGCAGGTGGTTAAGGAGACATCCATGCATTACCCCCAGGCCACTGTACTGCCACTATGGTTTTGGCTTCCTTCAGAAAGCCCAAGGAGCAGCAGTCCCAAGCCTTCCTGCCCATGGCAGACAGGCTGAATCGCTTCTCTCCAGAGACCTGCCCCACTCCTTGGCACCCCTGGCCAGGCTTTCAGCGGGGCAGAAAGAAACCAAACAGGCCAAAAGGGAAGTCCGGTGAGATGCAGGGAGCGTGGGGAGACCTGGCTACACAGGAAGGGCTGAAAGGAGGGAAGGAGCGTGTGGATGAAAGGCAGAGCTGGCCCTGGCGGCGAGCCCACTAGACAAAAATGGAAATTTGGGAACCCCCTGAAAACCTGACTGATCTCCTGGGGGAAGCAGAGCCGTGATGGAAGGCATGCGAGCTGGCGACCCACGTGGCAGCGTGTTCCCTGGACAGCCTGCAAGAGATACAGCCTCCGGCCGCTATAGATCACCCTCCCTGACAAGTCACCAGCCTTGATGCTTTCTGACTCGACCGATGCCCCTGCCTGGCACCAAGTCACCTTCCATTACTCACCAGCCCTGGCAGTTTCATTTGCCTCCAGGCAGATAACCATCCAGCTTTAAGTAGCTGGAATGACTAATGCCCCGACAGCTGGCAAAAAAACAGTCGCCCCTTCTGCTCAGCATCACAGTCTCCCTCACACGGGCCTTGATGAGGGCCTGGATTTGCTCTACAGCTCCTTTGCCCAGGCACTTTCTCAGGCAGCACGGTTCAAGGTGGACTCAGCCCCAGGTAAGGGTATCACAGGATGCAGACAGACCAGCAGTTGACTGACTACAGGCCTGTCAGTCTTACCTCGGTCCTGGGGACGCTCTTCGAGAAAATTATCCAGGAGCACATCTGCAAGGGACCAGCAGGGGAGTGTATGCTCAGGGGCAACCAACACGGGTTCATTCGAGGCAGGTCCTGTCAGACCAACCTGGTGGCCTTTTACGACCAGGTCATACAATCCTTGGACGCGGGTGTCGGGGTGGTCTTTTGAAAGGCTTTCGACACTGTTTCTCACCCCGTTCTCATTAAAAAATTAGGCGACTGTGGTGTCGATCCCTGCACAGTCAGATGTGTCACCAACTGGCTGGAGGGCCGCAC